>NC_041385.1:483082339-483097909 GCF_002162155.2 Triticum dicoccoides
GGGGGGGGGCAGCAGAATTAGGTCGGTGGCACCAGGAACTAAACCTAAGCTTTGATGGTGCCCAACATGGCTCACACATACTTAGAAAAGAAGGGTGCAGTGATACGTCTCCAACGTATCTATAATTTTTGATTGTTCCATGCTATTATATTACCCCTTTTGGATGTTTATGGGCTTTATTTTACACATTTATATCATTTTTGGGACTAACCTACTAACCGGAGGCCCAACCCGTATTGCTGTTTTTTTGCCTATTTCAGTATTTCAAAGAAAAGGAATATCAAACAGAGTCCAAGCGGAATGAAACCTTCGGGAGCATTTTTTTTGGAACGAACGTGATCCAGAGGACTTGGAGTGCAAGTCAAGAAGCAGCTGAGGTGGCCACGAGGGTGGAGGGCGTGCCCCCTGTCTCGTGGGCCCCTCGGGCGGCCACCGACGTACTTCTTCCTCCTATATATACCCACATACCCCAAAAACATCCAGGAAGCCAACGAAAAACAATTTCCACCGCTGTAACCTTCTGTATCCGCGAGATCCCATCTTGGAGCCTTCGCAGGCGCTCCGCCGGAGGGGGAATCAACCATGGAGGGCTTCTACATCAACACCATAGCCCCTCCGATGAGTTGTGAGTAGTTTACCACAGACCTTCGGGTCCATAGTTATTAGCTAGATGGCTTCTTCTCTCTTTTTGGATCTCAATACCATGTTCTCCCCCTCTCTTGTGGAGATCTATTCGATGTAACTCTTTTTGCGGTGTGTTTGTTGAGATCCGATGAATTGTGGGTTTATGATCAAGTTTATCTATGAGAAATATTTGAATCTCCTCTGAATTCTTTTATGTATGATTGAGTTATCTTTGCAAGTCTCTTCAAATTATCAGTTTGGTTTGGCCTACTAGATTGATCTTTCTTACCATGGGAGAAGTGCTTAGATTTGGGTTCAGTCTTGCGGTGTCCTTTCCTAGTAACAGCAGGGGCAGCAAGGCACGTATTGTATTGTTGCCGTGAGGATAAAAAGGTGGGGTTTATATCATATTGCATGAGTTTATCCCTCTACATCATGCCATCTTTCTTAATGTGTTACTCTGTTCTTATGAACTTAATACTCTAGATGCATGCTCGATAGCGGTCGATGTGTGGAGTAATAGTAGTAGATGCAGGCAGGAGTCGGTTTACTTGTCACGGGCGTGATGCCTATATACATGATCATGCCTAGATAATCTCATAATTATTCGCTTTTCCATCAATTGCTCGACAGTAATTTGTTCACCCACCATAATACTTATGCTATCTTGACAGAAGCCACTAGTGAAACCTATGGCCCCAGGGTCTATCTTTTATCATATAAGCTTTCAATCTACTTTTATTTGCATCTTTACTTTTCTTATCTATATCATAGAATACCAAAAATATATTTATCTTATCATACTATCTCTATCAGATCTCACTTCCGCAAGTGGCCGTGAAGGGATTGACAACCCCTTTATTGCGTTGGTTGCAAGTTCTTTGTTTGTTTGTGTAGGTGCGTGGGACTTTTGAGGAGCCTCCTACTGGATTGATACCTTGGTTCTCAAAAACTGAGGGAAATACTTACGCTACTATTGCTGCATCACCCTTTCTTCTTCAAGGAAAACCAACGCAAGCTCAAGACGTAGCATGCAGCGGCTGCGAGCATTGGAAATTAGAGAGGAGTTAGCTGAGAAGAAGCGCGACTAGTGGTTCAATCAAGATAAACCAATGGTGCCTTCAAATATGACTTGGAAAGAGAAGCACATTGCAAGGAAGGAAGGCAATATTGCCGATGACATGGTCATGGATGGAAACTCTGGGGATAAAGAGGATATGCCTGCGGATATGGACATTAATATGGTATTTGAGCTGCCCGCTGAATTTCGTGCGCCTAAGGCTGAAGAGGCTGAAGTTGCAGAGCATGTTGTTGGCCCAAAAAGTGTTACATTTGAGAAACCGGAGAAGAATGGACAACACCTAAAGCCTTTGTTTATCAAGGGTCACATTGATGGTAATACTATTGGTCACATGCTTGTTGATGGTGGTGCCGGTGTTAATATCATGCCTTTTTTGGTTTTTTCTAAATTGGGCCGAAAATAGGAAGAACTAATGAAAACCAATATGGGACTTAGTGGGTTCTCAGGAGACTTGTCTGAAGCTAAGGGTGTTATTTCTACGGAGCTCATGGTTGGGAGCAAAACATTGCCGACTGCTTTCTTCGTTGTTGATGTCAAAGGTCGATATAAAATTCTTTTGGGGCGCGATTGGATTCATGCAAATTGTTGCATCCCTTCCACTCTACATCAATGTTTGATTCAGTGGGTTGATGATGATGTTGAATTGGTTGATGCAGATAATTCAGCCTGCATTGCTTTGGCTGAGGCTCCGGTTGATTGGCAACATGGTGAGATGCGATGCTTGACGGGTAGAGATTTATCACATTATGATTATATTAGTATTGGCGGAGATGGTTTTGTTCGTGTACATGCACAGTCAGCTAGTGTAGCTCGGCTTAATGACTTATCCTTGTGAACAATGAATAAGGAAGATAGTGTTAAATGGATGCAAAGGCGTGTCGAGGAGTATCGTTCAGGAAAGAACGATATGCATGAAGCTATTGAGGATTTTGATGACATGGAGAAGCTTGGACAAGGATTCTCATCGGCTGACCCACTTGAGGAAGTTGATATTGGTGATGGGGGTGTCCCTAGACCTACATTTATTAATGCTAATATGGAGGCCGATCAGAGAGGAAAGGTATGTGCATTACTTAAGGAATTTGTTGATTGCTTTGCTTGGAATTATACTGAGATGTCTGGTTTGAGTAGGGATTTAGTTGAACACACATTGCCTATTAAATCTGGTTTTAGGCCGCATAAACAACCCCTTAGGCATTTCAATTCTAAAATATATGACCGCATCAAAGTGGAAATTGATTGGTTGTTAAAAGCTGGGTTTATTCGGCCGTGTAGATATGCGGAATGGATTTCTAATATTGTTCCTATTGAAAAGAAAAATACTGATAAGATTAGAGTATGTATTGATTTTAGGGATTTGAATAAGGCTACCCCTAAAGATGAATATCCTATTCCTATAGCTGACATGTTGATTAATGATGCTTTTGGACATAAAGTAATCAGTTTTTAGATGGTAATGCTAGTTTTATGGCTGAAGAAGATATGTTTAAGACTGCTTTTCAATGCCCTGGTTTTGTTGGTTTATTTGAATGGACTGTTATGACCTTTGTATTAAAGAATGTCGGTGCTACATACCAGCATGCTATGAATATGTTTTTTCATGATCTTCTAGGCATTGTATTAGAAATATATATTGATGATGTAGTTGTTAAATCGGATGGGTTTGATCATCATTTAGCCGATTTGCGATTAGCTTTTGAAAGAATGCATCGATATGGGTTGAAAATGAATCCACTCAAATGAGCTTTTGGTGTATCGGCTGGTAAGTTCTTAGGTTTTATAATTCATGAGCATGGCATAGAGATTGATCCTAAGAAGGTAGAGGCAATCAGAAAATTGGAGGAGCCCACATGTAAAAGGGATGTGCAGAAATTGTTAGGAAAACTTAAGAAAAATTAATTACTTGAGATGATTCATATCTAACCTTGCGGGAAAAAATGAATCATTTGTTCCTTTACTTCGGTTAAAACATGAAGCTGAATTCACTTGGGGAGTAGAACAACGAGAGGCTTTTAATAATATAAAACGGTATTTGTCAAGTCCTCCGGTGCTTCGAGCACCCAAGTTTGGTGTGTCGTTCAGGTTATACATTGCCGCACAAGACAAGGTGATCGGCGCAGTTTTAACACAAGAGAACGGCGGGAAGGAGTACATCATTGCATACTTGAGCCGCCGCTTGCTTGACGGTGAGAGTCGGTACGTGTTTATTGAAAAATTATATTTATATTTATATTATACATGTACAAAATTTCGGCCATATTTACTTTATAGTACATGTGTAGTAGCTTGCCAAGCCGACGTGATTAAATATATGCTGCAACAGCCGATTCTTAGTGGTAGGATTGGAAATGGGCTTATGCACTAATAGGATATGACTTGGCATATGAATCGTTGCGTGCTATGAAAGGTCAAGTCATCGTTGATTTTATTGTTGATCATAGGATTAGGGATGAAGAAGATGTTAATTATGTTGGTGTGTGCCCGTGGAAGTTTTATTTCGATGGATTGGTTTGTAGGGAGGGACAAGGCATCGGTAATGTTTTAGTTTCACCAAACAATGTCATTTATGAAACATCGGTCCATTTGGAATATCCTTGTACAAATAACCAAGTTGAATACGAAGCTTTGTTGTTTGGTTTACAAAATTTAGTAGATATGGGTGTAAAGGATATAGAGGCTTTTGGAGATTCACTTCTGGTAGTCCGGAAAATTGGTGGTGAATTTCAATGTTTTGATGGATTATTAAACAACTATTTGGACCGATGTTTAGATATAATTAAGTCTCTGAATACTTTCACTATCAGTCATATACCTAGGGACCGATGTTTAGCGCAGCAAGCATCCGGATACCAAATCAGTAGGGGAAAGTTTTTCATATTAGAGAGACCGATGCTAGATGTTGTTAATAGTAATGTTGATCTGTTGGCTATTAATTTGCAAAAAGATGCAGCAAGTCATTGTTCGATCCAGCAACAAGTAGTACATAGCAAAGAAGATTCGGTGCAGGAGTCACAAATAACTGAATCAAGAGCTAATTTAGAATAAGGTGATTAGAGAACTCCTCTGGTTAATCATCTAAAGGATCCTGGGCAAACAAGAGATAGAAAAATTCGGCGACAAGCTTTAAAATATAGTTTGCTAGATAATGAGTTGTACCGTCGAACAATAGATGGATTACTTTTAAAGTGCTTAGGTCCTGATCAGTCAAGAGTAGCTATGGGTGAAGTACATGAAGGGCTATGTGGAACACATCAGTCGGCTCATAAGATGCAATGGTTATTAAAAAGAGCAGGTTTTTATTGGCCAATGATGTTAGGGGACTATTTTCACTATTATAAAGGGTGTGAAGAATGCCAGAAATTTGGAAATGTTCAATTGGCACCTGCAGCTATGATGCATCCCATTATTAAGCCACGGCAGTTTAGAGGATGGGTTTAGATTTTATTGGTCAAATACATCCTGGTTTATCTAAAGGTCATCGCTTCGTTCTAGTAGCTACAAATTATTTTACCAAATGGACTGAAGCGATTCCTTTGAGAAATATGACCCATAAGGAAGTGATTAATTTTGTCTTGGAGCATATTATTCGCAGATTCGGTATTCCTCAGACTTTGACTACTGATCAAGGTTCTTCTTTTATGTCTCATCAATTTCGTGAGTTTGCCGAATCTTTTAGAATTAAATTGTTAAATTCGTCGCCTTATTATGCTCAAGCTAACAGGCAGGCCGAATCTAGCAATAAAACTTTGATTAATCTTATAAAGAAGAAAATTAAGGAGCATCCAAGAAGATGGCATGATGTACTTTTAGAAGCTTTATGGGCTCACCGAATATCTAAGCATGGAGAAACTCAAGTGAAGCCATATGAGTTAGTGTATGGACAGGAAGCGGTGTACTTGTAGAGGTTAATTTGCAAGCTCTTAGAGTAGCCAGACAAAATGATTTGTCGGCTGTAGACTATAATAATTTGATGATGGATAGAATTGATGATGTTCCAGAAGAAAGACTAAGAGCCTTACGAGAAATTGAAAAAGAAAAATTAAGAGTAGCTAAGTGAGGGGGTCCTGGATTAGGGGGTGTCCGGATGGCCGGACTATGACCTTTGGCCGGACTCCCGAACTATGAAGATACAAGATTGAAGACTTCGTCCCGTGTCCGGATGGGACTTTCCTTGGCGTGGAAGGGAAGCTTAGCAATACGATATGAAGATCTCCTCCCATTGTAACCGACTCTGTGTAACCCTAGCCCTCTCCGGTGTCTATATAAACCGGAGAGTTTTAGTCCGTAGGACGAACAACAATCATACCATAGGCTAGATTCTAGGGTTTAGCCTCTCTGATCTCGTGGTAGATCAACTCTTGTACTACCCATATCATCAATATTAATCAAGCAGGAGTAGGGTTTTACCTCCACCGAGAGGGCCTGAACCTGGGTAAAAACATCGTGTCCCTTGTCTCCTATTACCATCTGCCTAGACGCACAGTTCGGGACCCCCTACCCGAGATCCGTCAGTTTTGACACCGACATTGGTGCTTTCATTGAGAGTTCCTCTGTGTCGTCACCTTTAGGCCCGATGGCTTCTTCGATCGTCAACCACGACGCGGTCCAGGGTGAGACTTTTCTCCCCGGACAGATCTTCGTATTCGGCGGCTTCGCACTGCGGGCCAACTCTTTTGGCCATCTGGAGCAGATCGGAAGCTACGCCCCTGGCCATCAGGTCAGGTTTGGAAGCTTAAACTACACGGCCAACGTCCGCAGGGACTTGATCTTCGATGGATTCAAGCCATGGCCGAGCGTGCCGCACTGTCTCGATGGGCATGATCTAGCTCTGCTGTCGGACAGCGCCCAGAGCGCCGCTCAGGTGTCCGCTCTGACCATTAGCTCGGAGCCAACTACTCTAGTTAGGGACGGATGGTTGGACGTCGCCCCATGAGCTGCAATCTCTATGGCGATAGAGCCGAATACCAGCCTAGTCCTTTGCAAGGCCCGTGACTCCGAGGTGCCGGACTCCGTTCCGGACTCCGAATATTCCGCACCCCTTCCGATCGAACCCGATTGGGCTCCGATCATGGAGTTCACCGCCGCGGACGTCTTTTAGCACTCGCCCTTTGGCGATATCCTGGATTCACTAAAGTCTCTCTCTTTGTTAGGAGAGCCCTAGCCGGACTATGGTCAGCAGGGTTGGGATGCAGACGATGAGGAAATTCGAAACCCACCCACCATCCACTTTGTAGCCACTGTCGATGATATAACCAACATGCTCGACTTCGACTCCGAAGACATCGACGGTATGGACGCCGATGAAGGAGACAACCAAGAACCAGCACCTATAGGGCACTGGAAGGCCACCTCGTCATACGACATATACATGGTGGACACCCCCAAAACAGGGGATGGCGATGAAAAAACGTAGGACGGCCCCTCCAAGAAGCAACCCAAGCGCCGACGTCATGTGACACCCCAAAATTTTGACCTTGTTTCATTAATTAAAATTTTGCCAGGAAACTAAAACTTTGATTTTCTGGGCTCCCTTTTTGATTTTTGAACCTTTTCTCCCTTGCTATTATGGAGTTTTCCCAAAGAGAAAACTTTTCAAATATGTTATTGGACTTGTTTAACCTCTCAAGAAAAACTTTTCTTTTATTAGTAGAACTAATTACATAATTAATCTGCTTGATCTTTATTTTCTTGAAAAATAGTTTTTCAAGGTTATATGGCCATATTTGAACTACAACCATTTGATATATTTATCTAAAAATCCAACCAAAATTTGGAGATGTCATGTGATGTTTTTGAATCACTTTTATACAAAAATATCTCTTATTCTTGAAATATTTTGAGCTCTACACCCAATTTTCTTCTCTGGTCCAGAGAGCAACCTTGCACTACAACCCTTTTAAATAATTCTTTCTAGCCTCCACCAAAATTATGGGATGTCAGTAGAAGCATATTATTCAGCTTTATGCAAAAACCCAGCTATGTTATTTGAAAAATTTGAGTGAATCATCCTCATTTCCATTCTGGTCCAACTTGAGGTTTTGTGCTACAACTATACTTTAACTTGCTCCTTTTGCTGTGATTCCTTTTCCTACTTGTAGACCACCCTACTAAACCCCTAAGTCCAGGAGAGTGGACCCATTGGATGATTCTAAGTGCTTGCAACAATGCCTTTTGCTTTCTGTACAGAGTTGAAGTTTTGCAAAACTTGCACTAGCAAGTGTCTCCTTTATGCAAACTAACTTCACCACTCCCTCTTGCGTCCAAAGAGACACTGACCTGGAAGATTTGGCCCCTCCAAGAATAGCCTAGGTGCCTTTGGCATTTTGACAAACACCTAGAGTGCATGGGCTGAATTGGCATGATCTCAAGCCTACATTGTGACTTGACCACATGACCAAACCAACTTGTCCCTTGAGTTTCCCTCTACCTATAACCTAGTTCTGTGGCTTGCCAGACTCACCGGTGACCTGTAGCATGCCACGACATTACGCCGAACACCTTCAATGCATGCTCTAGACGCGCCCAGAGCGCGCGTATTGCAGCCGCGCGCCCGAGCCGACACGCTGGCCCCCACGGCTTTGGCCCGCTCTGCAGCACCACGCCACGCGCTCCCCTCCTCGCAGCAACGCGCCAAGCAGCCCCCGCCGCGCCCGGCAGGCCAAGAGCTAGCCGCCGCCGCCGCCCGACAGCCCCTGCTCCGTTCAGCACCGCCCAAGCCACCCCGGCACAGCCCAAGCTCATCCTCAACCTTGTCCGCTAGCTCTCGTCGTCGCCACGACACCCCGCGGCTACAGAAAGACGGTCGCCGGCAACCTTATCCGCGACCACCGTCGGAACCGACCCCGAACGCCTATTTAAGGAGGCCCCCGAGCACGTTCCGTTCGCAGGCGGCCTCAGTACACTCCCCCAGTCTCCCCATTGCAGCCAATCGACCTGAGGAGGTCGTCTTCCCCACCTCCGGCAGCAGCGGCCGCCGCCATGGCCCCAGCTCTCCCAGCGCCACCAGGGCCTCTCCCTCCCAATTCTCTTCGCTAAGAACACCTCCTCCCCTCCAGGAACCCAAACCCGCACTAGATTTTGATCGGGAACCACATTCACCCCAAAACCACTCCGTTACCGAAGCTCCCTCCGCCGCGGAGCTCGCCGCCGACGAACCCCTCCGTCCCCGCCGGCCAGTCGACCACCGGGAGGACCGCCTAGGAGAGGTGGATCCATCCCTGGCCTCGGATGCCCTCGAGGAGCCTCCCTTCACCGGCAACGATCGCCGGAGCCCCGCCTCGCTCTGGCAGAGGAGGGAGAAGGGGCGCGGCGACTGGTCAAACCTGACCAGTGGGCCAAGCGGGCCCACTGTCAGCGACCCACCCCGCCGCCACGCGTGTTAAGTGAAAGCGTAAAACCACGAAGTACGTTTCCTCCGCCCCGAAAACGTATTCCAGTCTGAAACGTTTTCTTTTCTATTTTTATTTTAAAAACAGATTTTGACTAAATCTTTGACTGGCTTTATCTTTTTAAATATAACTCCAAATGAATTAATTCTTTTTCCTACCTCTCTCAAATATTGTCTAATTTATTTTAAGATTTATTTGAAAAAATTTTAAAACAACTTTTGGTGCTGTTTTTATTTTGTGTGTTAATTCTTTATATTGCTAAAATAGGATTTTTGAAGAGAGGAGAAACTTTCAAAAGTTTTGAAGTACACCCTGACTTACCACACATTGAAGGCAAGCATTCTGAATCCCAGCATAATATTTTGGTGTGATCGTTGATACATTTTTAACACCACCGCATTTCGAAGGACTTTTTATTTCATGTGATATGATCATATGCATGAGTGCATAATAGTGATTTCCATGCTGTTGGAAATAAACACACTTATGATGATAATCATCCTCATGTGTCTTGCATGCATGCCGGAAAGGAATCCGGGAAAGCCTCTGCCTTGGGTAGGTGTGAGCTTGTCGCCGGCCTCCGTCGGGACGGGTATGTCCGGTATGGCATAGTAAGATATAATGAGTGTTGATTGGATTGGTTGAAGTATATTTGTTATACATGTTATGCAGGAAACTATAAACCTCCTGAGTCGACCGTAGATCGAGTCTTGTTCCAGCAACCCCCACACTTGTTTCGTGCTACCACTTGTCCCTGCCACAGGTAGGGTACGGTTCAGTAATTTGTCAACCCCTTTCTAGCACACACCGTACAGAGGGGCCGGGATGAGGGTACCACGGCCATAGATTAAAGCCAGTCATCCGGTCAGGGGGCATGGGTGTTTCGGTTGTAGCCGAGGGGGTAGCTCCCCCAGTTTTGCGCGCGGTATAAATTTTGTGATCCCATGCTAATCGAGGTTGTAGCCTCCCCACTTAGAGTTTTGCTTAACGGGTGTCGTGGGTAATTCCAGACACCAGTAAGTTAAGCTGGTGTGTGCAAGTCAGGTGTGTTTTCATTTAAAAGACCGTAAGCGGAATTAGTCCCGATGGACTAAAGGAAATCCGTTACTCGTGGGTAAAGAGTACACCCTCTGCAGAGATTAAAACCTATTCGAATAGCCGTGTCCATGGTTAAGGATTACAGTCTGGGACGGGTCAAGTGTCGGTCTTCGGAGGTGATAACTGTTAAACCAGAACTGGAATACTACTGGTGACTTGTGATAATTATGATTATTATTATTGTTGACTAACCCGTGATATTATTGTTATTATCGAGTATCTCCGGGATGGTTCTACCTCCGGGATATTCACTATGATTGTTTATTTTAAAGCCCTTTATGTGGGGTCGCTCAGACGCCCGACTGTGGCATTTATTTTAAAGCCCTTTATGTGGTGTCGCTCAGACGCCCGACTGTGGCATTTCTTTTAAAGCCCTTTATGTGGTGTCGCTCAGACGCCCGACTGTGGCATTTCTTTTAAAGCCCTTTATGTGGTGTCGCTCAGACGCCCGATTGTGGCATTTCTTTTAAAAGCCCTTTATGTGGTGTCGCCAAGACGCCCAACTGTGGCATTGCTTGTTATTTGTTTCATATATTTTAATACTACTATGTAATTGCATTGTTATAAATAACTTGCTTGCATGCATCAGAGTTTTATTTATCTTTTGTGACTGACGTCATGAGCATAAATATTTTCAGCACATCATGGTTATATTATACCTGTGTTCATAATGTTTGCGAGTACATTCAAAGTACTCACTGGCTTGTCCCTGGCTATTGTCTTGGCCAGATTCTCTTGCACGGAGAGGAGTGACGCGATGACAGCCCCGGAACCTAAGCAATGGAGATAGCAGCCTCGCGAAGATAGGAGTTAACCTGGTCAGCTGTTCCTGTGGGAATTGGAGTCCCATAGACACTGATGATCCACAAACCGCTTCCGCCATCAACCTCTAGAAACCATTTGTTGTACTCATAGGCCAGAATGGTCTTGTACTGCATATTTTGTATGTTGCTTGGAATTTCTGTATCAAGTTGGAGCCTCATCAGCTAACAGTAATCCTGGGGCTGATGAGCACGACGGTCTTTTCTGGAAATTTATTACCCGGAAAACCGGTCGTGACAGACTTGGTATCAGAGCCAGGCTGACCATTGGCTAATCCTATCTTAGCCAGGTCGAAAAAAAACTTAGGCAAACCAACCCATCAGACCCTAACCAAAAACCCCAGCCAAGCTTCCCGTGCAAGATAGCCACACAGAGACCCCGACACTTTTGGCAGTCTGTGCCCAGCCTATCAACCTAGCCTGTCAGTCGCGCGCTAGTAATCTGTCTTATTCGCAAGCGTGCGAGGGAAGACTTCGTTCCCTTTTTCTCTAAAAAGGGCACGCTAGCCTCAACACAGCACAGCCCCGGCCATCATCCAAAATACCTTGATGACCCCAGAAGTACTTCGTCGTCTTTGGGGAGCACACTCCAACGGGATTGTGGCCAACAATCCCCATGATGGTCATCATCGCTGCCCCGAGCCTGCAACCCCTCAACCCTCTCCAGCTGTTTCCGACGGTGTAAACCGTGGAGAAACCTCGACATCCGCGAAGCAAGCCCTCTTAGATATGAACGAGGTAGACTAAAATCGCTCGAAGGATACCGAGCCTTAGAATGACCTCGCCTTGCAATCTTGTGACCCTGTGTCACCATAATTAGATGCTGTCTGCTTGTGCACTCCTGTTTTTAATAGTAGCCATGCATGAGTATGTTGATGTGCGATTGCATTTTTTTTATCCCGGGCGTAGCTGCCAACCTCGACGACGCAAGTTTGTGCTATGGATGAATCTTTTGGTTCTAGCTCACAGGAAAGGTATTTTCAAAACAACTCCTAACAAATCTCGAGGACGAGATTTTCTTTTAAGGGGGGTAGTGTTGTGACACCCCAAAATTTTGACCTTGTTTCATTAATTAAAATTTTGCCAGGAAACTAAAACTTTGATTTTCTGGGCTCCCTTTTTGATTTTTGAACCTTTTCTCCCTTGCTATTATGGAGTTTTCCCAAAGAGAAAACTTTTCAAATATGTTATTGGACTTGTTTAACCTCTCAAGAAAAACTTTTCTTTTATTAGTAGAACTAATTACATAATTAATCTGCTTGATCTTTATTTTCTTGAAAAATAGTTTTTCAAGGTTATATGGCCATATTTGAACTACAACCATTTGATATATTTATCTAAAAATCCAACCAAAATTTGGAGATGTCATGTGATGTTTTTGAATCACTTTTATACAAAAATATCTCTTATTCTTGAAATATTTTGAGCTCTACACCCAATTTTCTTCTCTGGTCCAGAGAGCAACCTTGCACTACAACCCTTTTAAATAATTCTTTCTAGCCTCCACCAAAATTATGGGATGTCAGTAGAAGCATATTATTCAGCTTTATGCAAAAACCCAGCTATGTTATTTGAAAAATTTGAGTGAATCATCCTCATTTCCATTCTGGTCCAACTTGAGTTTTTGTACTACAACTATACTTTAACTTGCTCCTTTTGCTGTGATTCCTTTTCCTACTTGTAGACCACCCTACTAAACCCCTAAGTCCAGGAGAGTGGACCCATTGGATGATTCTAAGTGCTTGCAACAATGCCTTTTGCTTTCTGTACAGAGTTGAAGTTTTGCAAAACTTGCACTAGCAAGTGTCTCCTTTATGCAAACTAACTTCACCACTCCCTCTTGCGTCCAAAGAGACACTAACCTGGAAGATTTGGCCCCTCCAAGAATAGCCTAGGTGCCTTTGGCATTTTGACAAACACCTAGAGTGCATGGGCTGAATTGGCATGATCTCAAGCCTACATTGTGAACTTGACCACATGACCAAACCAACTTGTCCCTTGAGTTTCCCTCTACCTATAACCTAGTTCTGTGGCTTGCCAGACTCACCGGTGACCTGTAGCATGCCACGACATTACGCCGAACACCTTCAGTGCATGCTCTGGACGCGCCCAGAGCGCGCGTATTGCAGCCGCGCGCCCGAGCCGACACGCTGGCCCCCACGGCTTTGGCCCGCTCTGCAGCACCACGCCACGCGCTCCCCTCCTCGCAGCAACGCGCCAAGCAGCCCCCGCCGCGCCCGGCAGGCCAAGAGCTAGCCGCCGCCGCCGCCCGACAGCCCCTGCTCTGTTCAGCACCGCCCAAGCCACCCCGGCTCGCCACCTGGCCCCGGCACAGCCCAAGCTCATCCTCAACCTTGTCCGCTAGCTCTCGTCGTCGCCACAACACCCCGCGGCTACAGAAAGACGGTCGCCGGCAACCTTATCCGCGGCCACCGTCGGAACCGACCCCGAACGCCTATTTAAGGAGGCCCCCGAGCACGTTCCGTTCGCAGGCGGCCTCAGTACACTCCCCCAGTCTCCCCATTGCAGCCAATCGACCTGAGGAGGTCGTCTTCCCCACCTCCGGCAGCAGCGGCCGCCGCCATGGCCCCAGCTCTCCCAGCGCCACCAGGGCCTCTCCCTCCCAATTCTCTTCGCCAAGAACACCTCCTCCCCTCCAGGAACCCAAACCCCCACTTGATTTTGATCGGGAACCACATTCACCCCAAAACCACTCCGTTACCGAAGCTCCCTCCGCCGCGGAGCTCGCCGCCGACGAACCCCTCCGTCCCCGCCGGCCAGTCGACCACCGGGAGGACCGCCTAGGAGAGGTGGATCCATCCCTGGCCTCGGATGCCCTCGAGGAGCCTCCCTTCACCGGCAACGATCGCCGGAGCCCCGCCTCGCTCTGGCAGAGGAGGGAGAAGGGGCGCGGCGACTGGTCAAACCTGACCAGTGGGCCAGGCGGGCCCACTGTCAGCGACCCACCCCGCCGCCACGCGTGTTAAGTGAAAGCGTAAAACCACGAAGTACGTTTCCTCCGCCCCGAAAACGTATTCCAGTCTGAAACGTTTTCTTTTCTATTTTTATTTTAAAAACAGATTTTGACTAAATCTTTGACTGGCTTTATCTTTTTAAATATAACTCCAAATGAATTAACTCTTTTTCCTACCTCTCTCAAATATTGTCTAATTTATTTTAAGATTTATTTGAAAAAAATTTAAAACAACTTTTGGTGCTGTTTTTATTTTGTGTGTTAATTCTTTATATTGCTAAAATAGGATTTTTGAAGAGAGGAGAAACTTTCAAAAGTTTTGAAGTACACCCTGACTTACCACACATTGAAGGCAAGCATTCTGAATCCCGGCATAATATTTTGGTGTGATCGTTGATACATTTTTAACACCACCGCATTTCGAAGGACTTGTTATTTCATGTGATATGATCATATGCATGAGTGCATAATAGTGATTTCCATGCTGTTGGAAATAAACACACTTATGATGATAATCATCCTCATGTGTCTTGCATGCATGCCGGAAAGGAATCCGGGAAAGCCTCTGCCTTGGGTAGGTGTGAGCTTGTCGCCGGCCTCCGTCGGGATGGGTATGTCCGGTATGGCATAGTAAGATATAATGAGTGTTGATTGGATTGGTTGAAGTATATTTGTTATACATGTTATGCAGGAAACTATAAACCTCCTGAGTCGACCGTAGGTCGAGTCTTGTTCCAGCAACCCCCACACTTGTTTCGTGCTACCACTTGCCCCTGCCACAGGTAGGGTACGGTTCAGTAATTTGTCAACCCCTTTCTAGCACACACCGTACAGAGGGGCCGGGATGAGGGTACCACGGCCATAGATTAAAGCCAGTCATCCGGTCAGGGGGCATGGGTGTTTCGGTTGCAGCCGAGGGGGTAGCTCCCCCAGTTTTGCGCGCGGTATAAATTTTGTGATCCCATGCTAATCGAGGTTGTAGCCTCCCCACTTAGAGTTTTGCTTAACGGGTGTCGTGGGTGATTCCAGACACCGGTAAGTTAAGCTGGTGTGTGCAAGTCAGGTGTGTTTTCATTTAAAAGACCGTAAGCGGAATTAGTCCCGATGGACTAAAGGAAATCCGTTACTCGTGGGTAAAGAGTACACCCTCTGCAGAGATTAAAACCTATTCGAATAGCCGTGTCCATGGTTAAGGATTACAGTCTGGGACGGGTCAAGTGTCGGTCTTAGTGTCGGTCTTCGGAGGTGATAACTGTTAAACCAGAACTGGAATACTACTGGTGACTTGTGATAATTATGATTATTATTATTGTTGACTAACCCGTGATATTATTGTTATTATCGAGTATCTCCGGGATGGTTCTACCTCCGGGATATTCACTATGATTGTTTATTTTAAAGCCCTTTATGTGGGGTCGCTCAGACGCCCGACTGTGGCATTTATTTTAAAGCCCTTTATGTGGTGTTGCTCAGACGCCCGACTGTGGCATTTCTTTTAAAGCCCTTTATGTGGTGTCGCTCAGACGCCCGACTGTGGCATTTCTTTTAAAGCCCTTTATGTGGTGTCGCTCAGACGCCCGACTG
>NC_041385.1:483098134-483222464 GCF_002162155.2 Triticum dicoccoides
ACTGTGGCATTGCTTGTTATTTGTTTCATATATTTTAATACTACTATGTAATTGCATTGTTATAAATAACTTGCTTGCATGCATCAGAGTTTTATTTATCTTTTGTGACTGACGTCATGAGCATAAATATTTTCAGCACATCATGGTTATATTATACCTGTGTTCATAATGTTTGCGAGTACATTCAAAGTACTCACTGGCTTGTCCCTGGCTATTGTCTTGGCCAGATTCTCTTGCACGGAGAGGAGTGACGCGATGACAGCCCCGGAACCTAAGCAATGGAGATAGCAGCCTCGCGAAGATAGGAGTTAACCTGGTCAGCTGTTCCTGTGGGAATTGGAGTCCCATAGACACTGATGATCCACAAACCGCTTCCGCCATCAACCTCTAGAAACCATTTGTTGTACTCATAGGCCAGAATGGTCTTGTACTGCATATTTTGTATGTTGCTTGGAATTTCTGTATCAAGTTGGAGCCTCATCAGCTAACAGTAATCCTGGGGCTGATGAGCACGACGGTCTTTTCTGGAAATTTATTACCCGGAAAACCGGTCGTGACACGTCAGCGGCGCCGCTCTAAATCCTGCCAAAGCAAAAACGGCGAGTCCAGCACCGGAGACGTCAACACCCCGGACAGTGCCGAAGACAACCCCCTCCAGCATAATTCAATGCAGGAGGACGAAGGAGCCAGCCCTCATGAGAGAGCGGCAGACAGGGAGGTCGAGGACGACAATTATGTGCCTCCCTCCGAAGACGAGGCAAGCCTCGACGACGATGAATTCGTCGTTCCAGAGGATCCCGTCGAACAAGAGCGTTTCAAACGCAGGCTTATGGCCACGGCAAGCAGCCTCAAGAAAAAACAGCAGCAGCTTAGAGCTGACCAAGACCTGCTAACCGACAGATGGACCGAAGTCCTGGCGGCCGAAGAGTATAAACTCGAATGCCCCTCCAAGAGTTATCCAAAGCGCAGGCTATTACCCCAACTAGAGGAGGAAGCAACTAAACCTACGTCACCAGCGTATGATGCGCCTGATCGGCCACCCCGTGGCCGCGACAGAGAGGCCTTTCGGCCCTCAATCCAAGCCGCACCCCGGCGCCGCTCTAAAAATACCAGAGCACGGGGAAACACAACAGACCTGCAAGACATATTGGAGGATAAGGCAAGGCAAACAAGATTGATCTACGGATCGCGTGGGCGCCCCACATCACGAGACGATAACCGTCACGCCGGATATGATAAATATGGCCAGGCCGAATACAACAGACAAAGCTCATCCGAGCTACGTCACGATATAGCCCAGTACAGGGGCGCCGCACACCCATTGTGCTTCACAGACGAAGTAATGGATCATCAAATCCCCGAGGGTTTTAAACCCGTAAACATCGAATCATACGATGGCACAACTGATCCCTCGGTATGGATCGAGGATTATCTCCTTCATATCCACATGGCCCGTGGTGATGATCTACATGCCATCAAATACCTCCCGCTTAAGCTTAAAGGACGAGCTCGACATTGGCTTAACAGCCTGCCAGCAGAGTCAATTAGTTGCTGGGAGGACCTGGAATCCGCATTCCTCGATAACTTCCAGGGCACTTATGTGCGACCACCAGACGCCGATGACCTAAGCCACATAATCCAGCAGCCAGAGGAATCGGCCAGACAATTCTGGACACGGTTCCTAACCAAGAAAAATCAAATAGTCGACTGTCCGGATGCCGAGGCCCTTACAGCCTTCAGGCACAACATCAGAGACGAATGGCTTGCCCGACACCTAGGACAGGAAAAGCCGAAATCTACGGCAGCCCTCACGACACTCATGACCCGCTTTTGCGCGGGCGAAGACAGCTGGCTAGCTCGTAGCAATAACATAACCAAGAGCCCTGGCAATTCGGATACCAAGGACAACAATGGCAGGTCACGTCGCAACAAGCACAAGCGCCGCATTAATGGCGACAATACCGAGGATACGACAGTCAATGCCGGATTCAGAGGCTCTAAACCCGGTCAGCAGAAGAAGCCATTCAAAAGAAACCCTCCGGGCCCATCCAGTTTAGACCGGATACTCGATCGCTCGTGCCAGATACATGGCACCCCCGAACAACCAGCCAACCACACCAACAGGGATTGTTGGGTGTTCAAGCAGGGAGGCAAGTTCAGTGCCGAAACCAGAGACAAGGGGCTGCGTAGCGATGACGAGGACGAGCCCCGGCCGCCGAACAACAGAGGACAGAAGGGCTTCCCCCCGCAAGTGCGGACGGTGAACATGATATACGCAACCCACATCCCCAAAAGGGAGCGGAAGCGTGCCCTCAAGGACGTCTATGCATTGGAGCCAGTCGCCCCAAAGTTCAACCCATGGTCCTCCTGCCCGATCACTTTTGATCAAAGGGACCACCCCACTAGCATCCGTCACGGCGGATTCGCCGCGTTGGTCCTAGACCCAATCATTGACGGATTTCACCTCACTAGAGTCCTCATGGATGGCGGCAGCAGCCTGAACCTGCTTTATCAGGATACAGTGCAAAAAATGGGTATAGAGCCGTCAAGGATTAAACCCACAAAGACAACCTTTAAAGGTGTCATACCAGGTGTAGAAGCTAGCTGTACAGGCTCGGTTACACTCGAAGTGGTCTTCGGATCCCCGGATAATTTCCGAAGCGAAGAGTTAATCTTCGACATAGTCCCATTCCGCAGTGGCTATCACGCCCTGCTCGGACGAACCGCATTTGCAAAATTCAATGCAGTGCCGCACTACGCATATCTCAAGCTCAAGATGCCAGGTCCTCGCGGAGTCATTACGGTAAATGGAAACACCGAACGCTCTCTCCGAACGTAGGAGCACACAGCGGCCCTGGCGGCGGAAGTACAGAGCAGCCTCTCAAGGCAACTCCCCACTCCGGGTGTTAAACATCCGGACAACGTCAAGCGCGCCCGAAGCAACCTCCAACAAAGCCGGCTGGCGCGTTCCGTGCAAGCATAGCAGTGCGGCCCCAACCCCAGCCCTTGCCAGATGGTGATATCGGTACCACGCGTACATAATTACGCTTTGAAAATATCATGGGCATAAGGGGAGGGGCACAACTACGGCACGCCCAAAATGCGGCTCAACCGCACTTAGGGGCTCCCTACTCTGCCGTTTCCTTTTCTTTTTATATACTTTCAGGACCCAACTATTCGGAAGGCCTGTCCGATAATACACTCGCCGAACACACGATGCAACAGCCAGGGAGAGAACAAGCCACGTCGAATGTCCAGGTGGTCTCTATAACGAGCTAAATACCCGTTTTACTTAAATTCACGCAGCTTGCCCCTGGAGGGGGACATGTCAAATAATCCCATCCCTTGCTTATCGCACTATTTGTATCATTCTGCTTTCATAGCAGCTCTTTTTAATAAACAATACATAGCTCTTATCTATTATTGTATTCATCTATTTTTATACAAATATGTTTAGTCATGACATTATGCAACCGTACACTTTGGTACGGCCAATACACCAGGGGCTTAAGCACCCCATAATATGGTGTGAGAAGACTGAACACTCGCATGAGTGCGGCACCCTGAACTTATAGCACTATATGCATCGGCTCCGAATCATGTCTTGGGTCAATAGTTGGGTTTGCCCGGCTCCCATGTTTTTGTACCTTACGTTCCGCATTGTTGGCTAAGGTAGCGCTGGGAGAACTACTGCGATTGTGTCCCAGTTGAGCTGGGTTAACACCTCAGTAGAGAAAGGTAAAACTGACTATCATGATAGTGCGAGAGACCGGTCGCTGTTCGCGAGGTTTTTCGAGTCCCTAAAGACTTATGCCGCTTCAAGCGAGGAGCCGGATTCATCTGGCCTAGGCGTGGATAGCGCCCCGAACTTGGTCTTCCGAATACTAGGGGCTTCGCCGAAATTTAAAATTATAGAATTCTATGGCTAAGTGAGAGTGATAAAGCATTATAAGTCCGATGGCCTTGTTCGTTGTGCTGAGCGCCTCCCTAGATGGACCCAAGAATGGGAACAAGAGCGCTCAGGTTTATCCCGAACACCCCAGCACCCGTGGCATGAGGGTAGAAGCCGACGACTTGCATCTCTCAGATTTAATAAACGGCCACACAGAAGGTAATATTTTAAATTAACAAGCGTTGCTTAGCGCATATGAACAAAGTTTTCAGCGCACATGATAACAACATGCGAGTCTACTAAAAAATTACATCTTTGGAGCACTCACCCGCTATAATGCGGGCACCCTTCAGGACGCCCTTATAGTACATCTCGGGCGTGCGATACTCCTTGCCCGGCGGTGGCGGGTCCATCACAAGCTTCTCAGCGTCCATCTTGCCTCACTGCACTTTAGCACGGGCAAGGGCCCGACGGGCACCCTCAATGCAGGCAGAGTGCTTGATGACTTCAATCCATGGACAAGCATCCACCAGCCGCCGCACCAGACCGAGGTAGCTCCCAGGCATCGCTTCCTTAGGCCACAGCCGAACTATGAGGCCCTTCATGGCCTGTTCGGCCACCTTGTGGAGCTCGACCAGCTGCTTCAGCTGGTCGCTAAGGGGCACCGGATGTCCGGCCTCAGCATACTGAGACCAGAATACCTTCTTCGTCGAGCTTCCTTCCTTGGCCCGGTAGAATGCGGCAGCATCGGACACACTACGGGGCAGATCTACGAAAGCTCCTGGAGAGCTCCAGATTCGGGTAAGTAACAAGTAATTCACTTTCACGTGCTTGCTTTGCATGAAGAAGGCCTTACCCACCGCTATTTTCTTTATCGCCTCAATTTCCTGGAGGGCTTTTTGGGCTTCGGCCTTGGCGGCTTTGGCACTCTCAAGAGCCGAGGCGAGCTCGGACTCTCGAGTCTTCAAGTCACGCTCCAAACCCTCGTGTTTTTCCACGAGAGCCTGGAGCTCTTGCCGCACCTCCGCCACCCGCGCCTCTTGCTTCTCTCGCTCAGTGCGCTCCAAGGCCGCACTGCTTTCGGCCTTGGACACCGCCTCCTTCAGGGTCGCCACCTCGTTCGTGGCCCTTGCAATACCCATGTTATTCTTGTCATTTTTTGCAACCAAATCCTTTTCTATAAGGTACTACTTTCATAAGGTTTACTTACCTTCCTTGTCCTCGAGCTGCTTCTTGGCAAGACCGAGCTCGTTCTCGGACCGCTCGAGGCTCTGCTTCAGTGCATTGACCTCTGCAGTTAGTGCGGCAGAGGTCGGCAGCGCAGCCTGCATTCCCATTTTGACATGTTTATGTTAGACTCCTGCGTATATCTTTTTAGATCCTCAGCTAGGCTTTTCTTTTCGAACGCGAAACTGAGCATCAGGGGCTACTGTCTATGCGGTAACATTTTTATATGTTTTGAATACATACCTCAAAGCCTGTTAACAGGCTTGTACATGCTTCTGTCAGCCCGCTCTTGGCGGACTGAACTTTCTGGATCACCGCACTCATAACAGTGCGGTGCTCCTCGTCGATGGAGGCGCCGTTAAGCGCCTCCAGCAAATTATCCGGCGCCTCCGGTTGGACGGAGGCCACCGGCGTCGCAGTCTCGCCCTTCTCACGAAGGGGCCGCCCGCCGGACTTCGAAACCACTACAGGTTCCGGTACGGAGTCCGGCACAGGGCCGGACTTGGAACCCTCGGGGGTTCCGCCCTCTTTTCGCCCAAAGTCCGGAAGGTCGCCTTGCGGCGCCTCCAGGACCACCTCCTCTTGGCTGGGCCCGTTCTGGGACCCCACCTTGGCATCGTTTGCGTCACGAGGGGGGGAGGCCGTCGGAAGTGAAGTACTATTCACATCCGACGAACCCAGGGACCCGCTCGATGCAGCGGGGAGATCGTCCTTGGGCGGGCTACAGGGTTGTATTCGGCGTAAGAAGACACTATGAGACAAAAGAAAAATCATGAGTTATTATGGAATCCGGACACTTACGATCTCGCCAGGGGCTTGGCCCTCGAGGGCCACTCCTCTTCGCCGTTGTCGGCGTTGGTGGAGTAGTCCGGAGGAAGGGTCCTTCCCTTTTTTCGACCCTCCGGCCTCCCCAGTGGGGGAGGCCTTCCTTTTCTTCTCTCCCCCTGTTGGGGGAGAAGCCTCTTTCTTCTCCTCCTCGTCTTCACGGGAGGAGTCCGCCTCGGAGTCATCGGACGATGAGTCTGATAACACCTGACGACGGGAACTCTTTCAGGTTCCCGTGGCCGTTTTCTTGGCCTTCTTCTCCGGCACCATGTGAGGTGCCGGAACCAGCAGCCCCGTCAATCGAGCACCCGCTGGGTCTTCTGGTAAGGGAGCCGGACAGTTAACCTGCCCGGACTTCTTCAGCCAGTCCCGTCAAAGGTGAGGGAGTTTAGATCTCGCATAGTGTCAAACTATGAAAAAGCGTCCTGTAAAGGGTAAAATAGCTTACCTCGTCGGCTTTACGCCGCGAGCTGAATCCACGATCTTCGGTAGCGGATGCAGGAGCCTCGGCGCCCTTGAAAAGCACCCTCCAGGCGTCTTTGTATGTAGTGTCGAAGAGCCTGCTCAAGGCCTGGTGCTGTGCCGGATCAAACTCCCACAAGTTGAAAGCCCGCTGTTGGCACGGGAGGATCCGGCGTATGAGCATGACCTGGACTACATTGACAAGCTTGAGATTCTTGTTCACTAGCTTTTGGACGCAGGCTTGGAGTCCGGTCAGCTCCTCCGAATCGCCCCATGTTAGGCCCGTCTCTTTCCAGGAGGTGAGCCTTGTGGGAAAGCCGGATCGGAATTCGGGGGCCGCCGCCCATTTGGGATCGCGCGGCTCGGTGATGTAGAACCACCCCGATTGCCACCCTTTAATTGTCTCCACAAAGGATCCCTCGAGCCATAGGACGTTGGCCATCCGGCCCACCATGGCACCTCCGCACTCCGCTTGGCGGCCGCTCACTACTTTCGGCTTGACATTAAAAGTCTTCAGCCATAGGCCAAAGTGGGGCTGGATGCGGAGGAAGGCCTCGCACACGACGATAAACACCGAGATGTTGAGGATGAAGTTCGGGGCCAGATCGTGGAAGTCCAGGCCGTAGTAGAACATGAGCCCCCAGGCGAATGGGTGAAGAGGAAAGCCCAGTCCGCGGAGGAAATGGGGAAGAAATACAACCCTCTCATGGGGCCTAGGGGTGGGGATGAGTTGCCCCTCATCTAGAAGCTGGTGCGCGATGTCGTCAGACAAGTATCCGACCTTCCTCAACTTTTTGATTTGCCCCTCTGTGATGGAGGAGGCCATCCATCTACCTCCCGCTCCGGACATGATTGGAGAAGGTTGAGGCAGGAAGTGCGGACTTGGGCGTTGGAGCTCGAGTCCACAGGAAGGGATAGGCAAAGGAGGAAGAAGACGTAAATGGAAAGGGTAGAATCTTATCCCCTTATATGGGCGGCCGAAACTACGAGCCCCCACCGGCCTAATAAAACTCGCCTATCTCCCAAGCGCCGCGGTTAATGACGCGGTTGGGTTACCCACACCCGTATTGATGAGAATCCCGGAATAAGGGGACACGATCTCTGCTTCGACAAGACATGCCAAGGAAACCGCCTCGCTAAACACGCTGAGGTGGAACAGTAAAACGATTCGAATAAAGGCTTGACCGTGGCATGATGTCATGCTGCGGAATACGTTAGTAGATTAGATTTGTGCGAAAATTATTCTCTCTAAGGTGGTATGTGAAACTTATTTTTGCAGAGCCGGACACTATCCTTGTGTTCAACATCTTCTATGAAGTATCTTCTATGAAGTATTCGGAGGAGGAACCCGCCTTGCAATGCCGAAGACAATTTGCGCGCCGGACTCGTCGTCATTGAAGCCAGGTTCAGGGGCTACTGAGGGAGTCCTGGATTAGGGGGTGTCCGGATGGCCGTACTATGACCTTTGGCCGGACTCCCGGACTATGAAGATACAAGATTGAAGACTTCGTCCCGTGTCCGGATGGGACTTTCCTTGGCGTGGAAGGCAAGCTTAGCGATACGATATGAAGATCTCCTCCCATTGTAACCGACTCTGTGTAACCCTAGCCCTCTCCGGTGTCTATATAAACCGGAGAGTTTTAGTCCGTAGGACGAACAACAATCATACCATAGGCTAGATTCTAGGGTTTAGCCTCTCTGATCTCGTGGTAGATCAACTCTTGTACTACCCATATCATCAATATTAATCAAGCAGGAGTAGGGTTTTACCTCCACCGAGGGGGCCCGAACCTGGGTAAAAACATCGTGTCCCTTCTCTCCTGTTACCATCTGCCTAGACGCACAGTTCGGGACCCCCTACCCGAGATCCGCCGGTTTTGACACCGACACTAAGGCTTATAATAAAAGAGTGAGGGAAAATTGTTTCAAATAGGAGACTTAGTGTCGAAAATGATTTTGCCTCTTGGAACTAGAGATAATAAATTCGGCAAATGGTCGCCGAGTTGGGAAGGCCCATATAGGGTTTTAGAAATTGTTCCTGGGACTTCATATTTTGTATAATCTTCGCAAGGGGAGAAATTGCCTGAAGCACTCAATGGAAAATATTTGAAGAAGTATTATCCTAGCATGTGGCAAGAGGCTTGATGGCACTATGGCCGATATTACTTAAGATATCGCCCTGAGCAAAATATGGCCGATATGATTTCAAGTATCGCCCTAAGTAAAATTTGGCTGATGTGTTATTTGTATGTCACCTTGAGCAGTAATGTGACCAGTGAAAGCAGTCAACATTGTTCTGTGGTATTATTAAAGTGTTTTTGGTGAATATAAGTGTACCAAAAACAGGATGGCATGTGTTGCCGGTATAATTTGGCTATCAAGTTTATTTGATCTGCCAGATTAGTGTATATGCTAATGTTCAGTGCAAAGACACCAAGTCAGACAAAGCAAGTTATTTCCTTGGGGCAAGAGTAGAAGGGAAGACATCTGGATGGAGGGTAGCGCAAGTGAACAAGGCAACTAGTATAAAACTTCTATTATCTGGTATGATTAGCATCCTGGTCGGAATATTCTATTATTTCTATTATAGGCCAATGAAGCCCTGTACGACACATGGCACGGGAACATGGCTAGCAGGCAGGTTTTTCTGTATACGTGGCAACCAACTTAAAGTGGCCAAAACCTATTCGGTTTGGACCTGGAGTCCTGCTCCTAAATGCAAAGTCCTGCGTGCGTTATATATAGGCCTTGGCCGATTGGAAAAAAGGCAACCAATCGATCCTTTTGCAACCTTACGTTACTTTTTCTCCTATGTTCTATTCTTTACAGCACCTAGCTCCTAGTATAGCCCAGCCCTAGCAACCTTAGTTTGGCTGATCTTTGCCGTTTTGTATTGCAAAACGGTTGGTTTACCTCCACGAAAGTGAGGATTCTGTGGTACTGTGTGGATCAATTTTGCGCAGCAACAACGGGGAAGGCAAAGCACATGAAAGAAGAATATATTCAATAATGTCATCCTTGTTTTGGTGCCGGATTCAACTTGAGGGCCAGTTCTCTCTTCTCCCGTCCAAAAAAGTTGGCTTAGCGGAAACAGCCTCTTGTTTCTAATGTCCTTCTTTGGACAAGACAACTACACTTTCTATATGGTTCAATCAGATGATGCATCAACCGTGAAAAGGCTTTTATATGTAAAACGTGGGGATATGATGTAAGGGCATCTGCAACACTGACCCGCAAACCGGACACCGCATTCATCCGCGGGCAGAAGTGATCATGAATGCGGGAGGCGTCCATCTTCAATACTATTTTTCTTACCGAGTATGCCATCTTCAATACTACTGGATTGCATGTATGTTTGATTGAGCTCGAAAAACATAGGAATATTCACACAAGATTGGAGTGGTTAAATTTTTTATCATGGAATCCAGTACAAATGAATCGTAAAAAAAATCCGATGTACTGAATTTCAATCAAATGAAAAATTTCTTTACAAATCCTTTGAATCAAAGCAGCCCTATCTCTTTAAGTAACTAGATGATACTCCATGCATTGCTGCGGGAATTAGTTGCAATATATTTGAATGAATTTTGATTGTGCATAATATCAATATTTAGATTAATAAAATGTGAATCAAAATTAAAAATTCATTAGATTTATCATATTTAATTATGCATAGTTGTATGTGGTGGCGAGTCCTTTTTCGGAATGAGATCCTCTGACTTACAAGAAAGTACTACAGAGGGACGTCGATGCCTATTGACCGTTCTTTTCGCATCCAACGGCAGGAGGTGAATTATGTGAAAACACAGTGCATGAGTTAGCTCGCCGGCGGCCGGCATGCCTAGCTCTGGGTCGTGGTCAGTTGCACCTTGCTGTTCAGACTACTCTCAACCAGAGCTCGTCTCATCCTGATCACGACGCTCTCCTCTGCACCGCCAAGAGATGAACATGAACAACAACGCATGAACACGAAGACGTCGACGATGGCGTCGCCGTAGCATATTCCCCCGATGCTTAGTAAACGGTGATGAGGCCTTGCATGGTACTGTAGTTGTTGCCATGAGGCCTCGGAGCCAGACGGAGAGAAAGAGCACGATGACCAGAAGTCGGTCTTCTACTCCTTCTCTTGGAGGAAGTGGCCGTCATGCGGCAGTGCGGCGATGGCGCAGAGGACGAGCACGGCTACCTGGACGCCGTGGTGCAGTCGACCATGACCGTAGAGCTGGGCACGCTGGTCACCAGCGACCTGACTCATGCGCTGTGTTTTCACGGGTCTCACCTTATGCCGTTGGATTTGGAAAAGAATAGCCTGTAGGCATCGACGTCCCTCGGCAGTAATTTCCTGTACGTCTGACGATCTCGTTCCCCTTTTTCATGCATGGTTGCGTGTGGTGGTGAGTCTTTTTCCATGCATGGTTGCATGTTTAGGTGGGTCTATTCCATCCATAATTATATGATGATGTGACGCACTTGCATGTTGAGAAAAATAGAATAATGAGGATGACTCTCTTAGGGGATGTTTGTTTCCAGGGACTTTTTAGTGTAGGGACTAGAAAAAGTCCCTAGCAAACCAAACAAGGTGGGACTTTTTTGGAACTTTTTGCTAAAAGTCCTTAGAAGCACCTCCTTAAAAGTCTTTTTTAAAAAGTCCTAGGGACTAGAAAAAGTCCTAGGACTAGAGAAACAAACACCACCTTAAATATATAAGATTACTTTGCTTATAACCAAGGATAAAGAAAATATATTAATATCGATTACCAACGAAAAGGAAAGGATATCAATTACCCGACCTTTGCATGAACGTGATCTTGAGAGTTCCTTAGAACATCTAGGATGTACACAACCAAATTATTAAAATAAAAAAATAAAATGCAATCAATAGAACAAATTCATCAAGCAACAACCAAAGAACACCACCTAGCTGACATTGTGGTGCGTTGCCATCACCTGCGATCCATCATGCACAACCACGTGCAGACAAAAAGTCTTGACGTGGACGGAACACATGATGCCAAGCAATGCTTAGGGACGTCCGCCAACCACCATCTCCAGCAATCTTATGCAGTTACTAGAAAAAGGGCTACGGCCCAAATAAAAATGGTCTTTGCCAACAAAAACGTAAGTTCAAGATTTCACATATCTTCTATTTAAACAGGGCTTCCATGTAGATTTAATACGTACAAAGAAACGGGCAAGTGATCTTCAATTTCGCACCAATCCTGATTTTGCTGAGATGTTCATCCACAATCCGGATCAATACCGATATAAAAGAAAGATGAATAATGCACTGTTGATTAAGATTGCACCCTAGCTAGTATCTTTTTAAATGGTTAACAGGTAAAATAACATCATATTCAGATTCTATATATTTTTCTAATCAAATTCCATATATAACATGCTAAATTTGAAGTTATGATTTAGAAGATACGAGGATTTAAAAAAACATTTGATATGTATTGCGGGTTTAATGTTAGAAACATTAGGGGTTTTTCTATAAAATAGTATGACGGACTAAGAATATCTATTTATTTTATTAGTAGGTATAAAAAAGTCGAGGCAGTTCGCAGAAAACCAATTTAGTTCGGACACACGGGGAATCTCGGACAAGAGACAACCCACGCATCAAGCAGAATTTGAGTTTCTAGATGACATCTTGGACCATTTCGAGCATCCCAAACCTCTGCAACAACCGAGAGACATCCAATCACTAGATCGCGTCGGAGGGAACCTCCAATATGGAGGCTAAAACTCCACCGACCTTGCCCTCGGTAAAGAGACATGTCATCAGGAGAAAAATAATCGATGCACGTGCAACCACAAAAAATAAAAATTGCGTTCCTACAGGGCCTGATAAAATGTGTCTTCGTCATTGCCGGGAAATGGGGAACCAAGAATGTTCATTGTCGACGTAATTTATTGAATGGAAAGCCTCCATCATAGATCACTGTCGCCATCGTTGAAGCCATGACAAATCATCGCACTACCCTCGCACCCGCTGCGACATGGCCACTATTGAGATGTCCTAGGATCACTGGGGTATGCGCCATGGCCGCTACAACATTCTAGCCAGGACGACTTGGACACCTGTAGCGCAAGGAGATGAGCTCGCCACCCCCGGAGCACATATTTTCATTCCTCAAAACTATGCAAACGTGAGCTAAAATAGAACTATCAAAAGGTGTTTTCGGCAATAAGGTATGTGTTGGGTTTTTATCCATAGAGTGCATTGAATGATCATGATCATTCTGTTGCCAGTTGATCCTAGTGTGTCATGTGGCGTCTCTACCTAGCGGGTGACCCATGAGAGAGAAACTCTAGCATGACGCCACATTCCTCCCTCTCTTCCTCCTTGTTGTCGTATAAGAAAGACGCCACGAAGCCCATGTTGCAATCGGTGAAGCCTGGCAGTGAGACTTCTAATACCGTTAGTGTTGTTGTGGGAAGATGGTGCTCTCATAGGCCATCGCACATGGGGGTGCCATGGTCATCGGTGTGGTGCTCGAGCTTGTGTATCCAGTGTGGAACTGTGGCTCTGAACCACATGATCAACCATGGCTGTAAGCCTTAATCTGTGTTCCAGGGAGCAGAAGGGGGAGTTATTGTCTGTTGTTGGGCTCTATGGTAGAACCCATCAGGGAGGCGTGATAGGTGATGGTTTACACTGTGGCGTATATCAGTGGTTAGAGCCCACTTATCTCCTGCTCGAGCGGTTCTCGGGCCATCAATGATCGGTGCAACCCTCGACCAGCGGCTGGTAGCATGGCCTAGTGGTGTTAGTGCCTAGATGCACCAGTGGGGGTTATGTTGTGGCCCTACTTGGTCACGTGTCTTATCAGGCCCAAGATAGGTGGCGGTGACAGTCGTCCCCACATGGATTTATGTAGTGACCATCGCTAGTGATATTCCATTTCGACGTGTTCTGCTGCGACATGAGTGAGCCTATAGTGTGTTCCTCGTGGCAAGACTTGATCAGGGCGAGTGTAAGCATCACTCGTAGAAAGGTTGGACAACAAGAATGGGGTATTCTTTTCTGCGGAGATAACGGTAGATTGATGAGGAAGTGCGCTTTCATTGGGTGAAATTCCACGATATCGCCTTCAGGCTTGATTAGACAATATCTTAGTGTATATCGCTGTGACTTTGTTGAAGGTGTTGGCTCTGCTTTGGGACGATAATCCCATTGTTTTCATGTTTGGTTGGAGTAGACAACATCGGCATACGCCGGAGAGGGGGGCACTCGAGGAGGGGGACCTTTCTTAAATGCATTGTTTTCGGAGTGATGTGTTGTGTGTCGGAACCAATGTTGTATTTATTACTGGATTTGGTCCTAAGCAGTATGTCTAAACAAAATGGTCTCCTAATTTTTATTTTCTTTTTGGAAATTGAAGAGTTTTGTCTTGCTTCTTGGCATCTTTTTAATAAAATTGTTGTTGTGTTTTTGTAGAGGCTATAAGTCTTTTCCTTCCTTTTGAAAACGAAAACAAATATAATATAGTTGGTGAATAAAAGTTGTGTCATAGCAGGCTAGGGAAAACATATATTAGGAAGCATTGATGCACCTGGCTTAGACAAATAAACATAAATAAAAATGATATGTTCTTAAATTTTAGTAAGGAGATTTTGTTCTCTTCATAATTCATGGACTTCTGGATTCTAGAAACCCAACAACCCAACTATTTCCCATGGCTGGTATCATTCAATATACTTTTCTTGAATACGCACATAACTGTATGTCTTTGTCAACAATTACAATGCCACTAAATATAGAGGTAACAAAAACCAAAAATGATAAATGAGAACTTATAACTCAAGGGGCACAAGACCACAAAAGAGCACTCAACCCATCATAGGTGAGGACATGACCTATACTTACTCCTCAAAGGGTGCGGGCAACCTTACCACGCGACCAACTTTCATGCATCAAGATAGCATAGACCTAACTATGGCAGATGTATTACACAATAATCCTAGACGTACGGGCGAGTTACGCTCATTTTACAAAAACTTATAAATAATTATTTTCTCCCCCCTCAATTTCACGGGGGTGGACCCTCCCTCCCCTACCTCCACTCATAATCCTCCACCTAATCCAGTCCATTAAATACGTAATTAGTTTCACTATAGCTCTAGCATTAATCTGAATTACATAACATAGATTTTTTTAAAGAAATAACATATCTTAAATCACTAAGCTCCCTGGGGGTCCGATTTTAGATTGAGCCATCAGTTTTAACCGGGTTAGCATGGGCCAGTTGATTTCATGGTGAAGGGCCTGATACGTCTCCAATGTATCTATAGTTTTTTATTGTTTCATGCTATTATATTATCTGTTTTGGATGCTTTATATGCATTATTATACTATTTTATATCATTTTTTGGGACTAACCTATTAACCTAGTGCCCAGTGCCAGTTGCTATTTTTTTCCTTGTTTTTGGCTTTTTCAGAAAAGAATATCAAACGGAGTCCAAACGGAATAAAACTCTCACGATGATTTTTATTGCACCAGAAGATACCCACGTAGCTTGGAGAGGGGGCCAGAGGAGTCTCGAGGAGCCAACAAGCCCTCAGGGCGCGCCCCTGGCTTGTGGACCCATCAGGAGTCCCCCAACCCTAATCTTTGTACTACAAATTCTCAAATATTCCCAAACCACCAGAAGCGTCCACAAAAATACTTTTCTGCCGCCACAAGCCTCTGACCTCGTGAGATCCCATCTTGGGGCCTTTTTCGGAAATCTGTCGGAGGGGGATTCAATCACAAAGAGCCTCTACATCAACCTTGCTGCCCTACCGATGATGTGTGAGTAGTTTACCACAGACCCACGAGTCCATAACTAGTAGCTAGATGGCTTCTTCTCTCTCTTTGATCTTCAATACCATGTTCTCCTTGATGTTCTTGGAGTTCTATTCATTGTAATCTTCTTTTATGGTGTATTTGTTGATATCTGATGAATTGTGGATTTATGATTAGATTATCTATGAATATTTTTTGAGTCTCCTCTGAATACTTATATGCATGATTTGACAGCTTTGTATTTCTCTCTGATTTATTAATTTAGTTTGGCCAACTAGTTTGATCTATCTTGCAATGTGAGAGGTGCTTTGTGATTGGTTCAATCTTGCGGTGTCCTCTCCTAGTGATAGAAGGGGCAGTGAGGCACGTATTGTATTGTTGCCATTAAGGGTAAAAAGATGGGGTTTATATCGTATTGCTTGAGTTTATTCCTCTACATCATGTCATCTTGCTTAAGTGTTACTTTGTTCTCTTGAACTTAATACTCTAGATGCAGGTAGGAGTCGGTCGATGTGTGGAGTAATAGTAGTAGTTGTAGAATCATTTCGGTCTGCTTGTCACGGACGTGATGCCTATATTCATTATCATTGCCTTAGATATCATCATAACTATGCTCTTTTCTATCAGTTGCTCAACAGTAATTTGTTTACCCACCGTATGCTTTATTCAAGAGAGAAGCCTCTAGTGAAACCTATGGCCCCCGGGTCTATTTTCCATTATACATTTTCTGATCTATAAAACCAAAAACCCAAAAATACCTCGCTGAATTTTATTTTATTTTATATCTATCTCTATCATATCTCACCCTTGCAAGTGACCGTGAAGGGATTGATAACCCCTTTATCGTTGCGTGCAAGTGTTTGATTGTTTGTGTAGGTGCATATATTGGAGACTTGCTTGTACCTCCTACCGGATTGATACCTTGGTTCTCAATTGAGGGAAATACTTATGTCTACTTTGTTGCATCGCCCTTTCCTCTTTGAGGGAAAAACCAACGCAAGCTCAAGAAGTAGCAGGAAGAATTTCCGGCGTCGTTGCCGGGGAGGTTCTACATCAAACCTACCTAGTACCTAGCATAAACTCTCATCTCTTGCATTACATTATTTGCCATTTGCCTCTCATTTTCCTCTTCCCGACTTCTAAAACATTTTCAGAAAAACACAAAAATATTTGCCTTCTTATTCGCCCTTCTTTCGTTCGGCTTTCCATTTGTCTTTTTGGTTGCTTGCGTGCTAGATTGCTTGCTTTGTCATGATGACTCAAGAGAATACCAAGTTGTGTGACTTTTCCAACACTAATAATAATGATTTTATTAGTACTCCGATTGCTCCCACCACTAGTGCGGAATCTTATGAAATTAATGCCGCTTTGTTGAATCTTGTTATGAAAGAACAACTTTCCGGTGTTCCTAGTGAAGATGCCACATCCCATCTAAATACTTTTGTTGAATTATGTGACATGCAAAATAAAAAAAAGATGTGGGTAATGATATTGTTAAATTGAAGCTATTTCCGTTTTCACTACGAGATCATGCTAAAACTTGGTTTTCATCTTTGCCTAAAGATAGTATTGATTCATGAAATAAGTGTAAAGATGCTTTTATTTCCATGTATTTTCCTCCTGCTAAGATCATCTCCCTTAGGAACAATATAATGAATTTTAAGCAACTTGGTCATGAACATGTTGCACAATCTTGGGAGAGAACGAAATTGATGATAATAAATTGCCCTACTCATGGTTTAAGTTTGTGGGTGATTATACAAAAAAAATTCTGCGGGATTGAATTTTGCATCTAGAAATCATTTGGATTCCGCCGCGGGTGGTACTTTTATGGAAATTACATTAGGAGAAGCTACTAAAATCCTAGATAATATTATGGAAAATTACTCTCAATGGCATATCGAAAGATCTTCTGCTAGTAAAAAAGTGCATGCAATTGAAATTAATACTTTAAGTGGAAAGATGGATGAACTTATGAAATTGATTGCTATTAAGAGTGATCCTATTGATCCTAATGATATGCCTTTGTCCACTTTGATTGAGAATAATAATGAATCTATGGATGTGAAATTTTGTTGGTAGGAACAATTTTGGTAATAACGCTTATAGAGGTAATTTCAACCCTAGGTCGTTTCCTAGTAGTTCCTCTAATAATTATGGTAATTCCTGCAACAACTCTTATGGAAATTATAATAAAATACCCTATGATCTTGAGAACAATATTAAATATTTTATAAATTCTCAAAAGTTTTTTAATGCTATGGTAGAACAAAACTTGCTTAAGATTGATGATTTGGCTAGAAACATTGATAAGATTTCTCTTGAGATTGATTCTTTGAAGATGAGAAGTATGTCACCCAGGCATGATATTAATGAATCCCTAAAAGCTATTAGAATTTCTATGCATGAATGTAAAGAAAAAACCGCTAGGATGCGTGCTAAGCGAGATGGGTTTGCAAAAAGCGTGTTCTTCTATTTCTTGTGAAAATAATGATGAAGATCTTAAAGTGATTGGTGTGACTCCTATTGAATATTTGTTTGCTAATATGAAGATGGGACTGGATATAAGTCAACTTTAGCTAGAAGGTGTCCCAATGATTAGGACTTTAAAGATCTTAATGAACAAATTGACAAAAGTGGGGTTGGAGAGGTCAAAACTTTAAGTAGCGATGAGCCCACTCTTTTGGATTTCAAAGACTTTAATTATGATAATTGTTATTTTATAGATTGTATCTCCTTTTTGTAATACATGCTTAATTCAGCTCATGCTTATAATCAAAATAAAGTTTTTACTAAACATATTGTTGATGCTATGATGAAATCTTTTGAAGAAAAACTTGAATTGGAAATTTCTATCCTTGGAAAGCTTTATGATGACCTACTATTAAGATTAAAATTAAATATTATGAGTTCCATGCTTTGTGTGATTTGGGTTCTAGTGTTTCCACTATTCTGAAAACTTTGTGTGATGTGCTCGATTTCCACAAATTTGATGATTGTTCTTTGAATTTGCATCTAGCGGATGCCACTATTAAGAAACCTATGGGAAGGATTAATGATGTTCTTATTGTTGCAAATAGGAATCATGTGCCAGTAGATTTTATTGTGCTTGATATAGGTTGCAATCCTACATGTCCTATTATTCTTGGTAGACCTTTCCTTAGAACGATTGGTGCAATTATTGATATGAAAGAAGGAAACATTATATTTCAATTTCCATTAAGGAAGGACATGGAACACTTTCCAAGAAAGAAAATTAAGTTGCCATATGAATCTATTATGCGGGACACTTATGGATTAAATACCAAAGATGACAACACCTAGATCTATTGCACTATGCCTAGCTAGGGGCGTTAAACAATAACGCTTGTTGGGAGGCAACCCAATTTTATTTTTGTTTTTACTTTTTGTTCCTGTTTTCCAATAAATATATAATCTAGCCTATGGTTAGATGTGTTTTCATGTTTTAAATTAGTGTTTGTGCCAAGTAAGACCTTTGGGATGACTTGGAAGATAGTTGATTTGATCTTGCTGAAAACAGAAACTTTTGCATCCAGTAGCAGAATGTTGATAATTCACAGGAACGTGATCTGGTTCTGAATTTTTTACAGAAGATTGATATACAAATTTCCTATATTTTCCTAATATTTCAGAATTTTTGGAGTTACAGGAGTATACAAAGTTTCTTGATTACTACAAACTGTTCTGTTTTAGACAGATTCTGTTAGTTATTGTGTTCTTTCTTATTTTGATGAATCTATGAGTAGTATCGGGGGGTATGAACCATGGAGAAGTTGGAATACAGTAGGTATAACACCATTATAAATTTAGAATGACTTCACAACAGTACCTAAGTGGTGATTTGCTTTTCTTATGCTAATGGATCTTACGAGTTTTTTGTTGAGTTTTGTGTTGTGAAGTTTTCAAGTTTTGGGTAAAGATTTGATGGACTATGGAATAAGGAGTGGCAAGAGCCTAAGCTTGGGGATTCCCAAGGCACCCTAAGATAATATTCAGGGACGACCAAGCATTTATGCTCGGGGATGCCCCGGATGGCATCCCCTCTTTAGTCTTCAATCCATTAGTAAATTTACTTGAGGCTATATTTTTATTCACCACATGATATGTGTTTTGCTTGGAGCGTCTCATATGATATGAGTCTTTGCTTTTTAGTTTGCCGCAATCATCCTTGCCGTACACACCTTTTGAGAGGGACACACATTAATCGTAAATTTATTAGAATACTCTATGTGCTTCACTTATATCTTTCGAGCTAGGCGGTTTGCTCTAGCGCTTCACTTATATCTTTTTAGAGCACGGCGGTGGTTTTATTTTATAGAAATTGATGAACTCTCATGCTTCACTTATATTATTTTGAGAGTCTTAAACAGTGTGGTAATTTGCTTAGGTTATGAATTTAATCCTAGTATGATGGGCATCCAAGAGGGATATAATAAAAACTTTCATATAAAGAGCATTGAATATATGAGAAGTTTGATTCCTTGCATTTGTTTTGAGATATAAAGATGGTGATATTAGAGTCATGCTAGTGAGTAATTGTGAATTGGTAGAAATACTTGTGTTAAAGTTTGTGATTCCCGTAGCATGCACGTATGGTGAACCATTATGTGATGAAGTCAGAGCATGGTTTATTTTTTGATTGTCATTCTTTGTGTGGAGGTCGGGAGCGCGCGATGGTTAACTCCTACCAACCTCTCCCCTAGGAGCATGTGTGTAGTATTTTGTTTTGATGGCTAATAAACTTTTGCAATAAGTATGTGAGTTCTTTATGACTAATGTTGAGTTCATGGATTATACGCACTCTCACCCTTCCACCATTGCTAGCCTCTCTAGTACCGCGCAACTTTCGCCGGTGCATTAAACCCACCATATACCTTCCTCAAAACAACCACCATACCTACCTATTATGGCATTTCCATAGCCATTCCGAGATATATTGCCATGCAACTTCCACCGTTCCGTTTATTATGACACTGACCATCATTGTCATATTGTTCTCATATGCATGAGGCATTCATATAGAGTCATATCTTTGTTCTAGCATTGAGTTGGAGTTCTTGAGTTGTAAGTAAATAGAAGTGTGATGATCATCATTATTAGAGCATTGTCCCATGTGAGGAAAGGATGATGGAAGCTATGATTTCCTCACAAGTTAGGATGAGTCTCCGGACTTTAAAGAAAATAAAAGAGGGCAAAGAAGCCCAAATAAAAAAAGAGGCCAAAGAAGCCCAAACAAAAAGAAAAAAAAGAAAAGAAAAAAATGAGAGAAAAAGAGAGAAGGGGCAATGTCACTATACCTTTTCCACACTTGTGCTTCAAAGTAGCACCATGTTCTTCATGATAGAGAGTCTCCTATTTTGTCACTTTCATATACTAGTGGGAATTTTTCATTATAGAACTTGGCTTGTATATTCCAATGATGGGATTCCTCAAATTGCCCTAGGTCTTCGTGAGCAAGCAAGTTGGATGCACACCCACTTAGTTTCTTTTCGAGCTTTCATACACTTATAGCTCTAGTGCATCCGTTGCATGTCAATCCCTACTCACTTGCATCGATATCGATTGATGGGCATCTCCATAGCCCATTAATTTGCCTAGTTGATGTGAGACTTTCTCCTTCTTTTTATCTTCTTCACAACCACCATATTCTATTCCACCTATAGTGCTATATCCATGGCTCATGCTCATGTATTGCGTGAAAGTTGAAATTTTTTGAGAACACTAAAAGTATGAAGCAATTGCTTGACTAACAACGGGGTTGTGCATGATGAAATACTTTGTGTGATGAAGATGGAGCATAGCCAGACTATATGATTTTGTAGGGATAACTTTCTTTGGCCATGTTATTTTGAGAAGACTTGAGTGCTTTATTAGTATGCTTGAATTATTATTGTTTTTATGTCAATATTAAACTTTTGTTTTAAATCTCATGGATCTGAATATTCTTGCCACAATAAATAAATATGTTAGGTAGCATTCCACATCAAAAAATCTGTTTTTATCATTTACGTACTCGAGGACAGGCAGGAATTAAGCTTGGGGATGCTTGATATGTCTCCAACGCATCTATAATTTTTTTATTGTCCAGGCTATTATATTATCTGTTTTGGATGTTTTATATGCATTATTATACTATATTATATCATTTTTTGGGGACTAACCTATTAACCTAGTTCCCAGTGTTAGTTGCTATTTTTCCTTGTTTTTGGCTTTTTCAGAAAGGAATATAAAACATAGTCCAAATGGAATAAAATTTTCGCGATGATTTTTCTTGGACCAGAAGACGCCCACGTAGCTTGGAGAGGGGGCCAGAGGAGTCCCGAGGAGCCCACAAGCCCTCAGGGCGCACCCTACAGGGGGGGCGCCCCTTGGCTTGTGGACCCCTTGGGAGTCCCCCAACCCTAATCTTTGCACTATAAATTCCCAAATATTCCCAAACCACCAAAAGCGTCCACAAAAATACTTTTGTGCCGCCGCAAGCCTCTAACCTCGTGAGATCCCGTCTTGGGGCCTTTTCCGATGATCTGTCGGAGGGGGAATCGATCATGGAGGGCCTCTACATCAACCTTGCTGCCCTACCGATGATTTGTGAGTAGTTTACCACAGACCTACGGGTCCATAGCTAGTTGCTAGATGGCTTCTTCTCTCTCTTCGATTTTCGATACCATGTTCTCCTCAATGTTCTTGGAGTTCTATCCGATGTAATCTTCTTTTGCGGTGTGTTTGTTGAGATCCGATGAATTGTGGATTTATGATCAGATTATCTATGAATATTATTTGAGTCTCCTCTAAATTATTATATGCATGATTTGATAGCTTTATATTTCTCTCTAATTTATTAATTTGGTTTAGCCAACTAGATTGATCTATCTTGCAATGGGAGAGGTGCTTTGTGATGGGTTCAATCTTGCGGTGTCCTCTCCCAGTAACAGAAGGGGCAGAGAGGCACGTACTGTATTGTTGCCATTAAGGGTAAAAAGATGGGGTTTATATCATATTGCTTGAGTTTATCCCTCTACATCATGTCATCTTGCTTAATGCATTACTCTGTTCTCTTGAACTTAATACTCTAGATGCAGGCAGGAGTCGGTCTATGTGTGGAGTAATAGTAGTAGATGCAGAATCATTTTTGTCTACTTGTCATGGATGTGATGCTTATATTCATGATCATTGCTTAGATATCGTCATAACTATGCGCTTTTCTATCAATTGCTCAACAGTAATTTGTTTACCCACCATATGCTTTATTCAAGAGAAAAGCTTCTAGTGAAACCTATGGCCCCCGGGTCTATTTTCAGATTTATAAAACAAAAAACCCAAAAATACCTTGCTGAATTTTATTTACTTTTATTTCTTTTATATCCATCTCTATCAAATCTCGCCCTTGCAAGTGATCATGAAGGGATTGACAACCCCTCTATCACGTTGGGTGCAAGTGTTTTATTGTTTGTGAAGGTGCATATATTGGAGACTTGCTTGTACCTCCTACTAGATTGATACCTTGGTTCTCAACTAAGGGAAATACTTATCTCTACTTTGCTACATCACCCTTTCCTCTTCAATGGAAAAACCAACGCAAGTTCTGAAGGAAATATGCCCTAGAGGCAATAATGAAGTTGTTATTTATATTTCCTTATATCATGATAAATGTTTATTATTCATGCTAGAATTGTATTAACCGGAAACTTAGTACATGTGTGAATACATAGACAAAACAAAGTGTCCCTAGTATGCCTCTACTTGACTAGCTCGTTAATCAAAGATGGTTATGTTTCTGAACCATTGACATTCGACTACATCAACCGCGTTACTAAACGCTTTTGCTTTCGGTCTACGAGGGTACGTGGAAACACTCTCCCATCTCATTGCTATGCATCTCCTAGATAGATCTTGCGTGATCGTAGGAATTTTTTTGAATTACTGCGTTCCCCAACAGTGGCATCCGAGCCAGGTCTATGCGTGGATGATATGCACGAGTAGAACACAAAGAGTTGTGGGCGATAATAGTCATACTACTTACCACCAACATCTTACTTTGATTTGGCGATGTTGTTGGATGAAGCGGCCCGAACCGACATTACACGACCATGTTCATGAGACTGGTTCTACCGACGTACTTTGCACACACATGGTTGGCGGGTGTCTGTTTCTCCAACTTTAGTTGAATCGAGTTTGACTACGACCGGTCCTTGTTGAAGGTTAAAACATCACACTTGACGAAAAATCGTTGTGGTTTTGATGCGTAGGTAAGAACGGTTCTTGATAGAAGCCCGTAGCAGCCACGTAAAACTTGCAACAACAAAGTGGTAGATGTCTAACTTGTTTTTGCAGGGCTTGTTGTGATGTGATATGGTCAAGACATGATGTGATATAAATTGTTGTATGAGATGATCATGTTTTGTACAAGAGTTATCGGCAACTGGCATGAGCCATATGGTTGTCGCTTTATTGTATGAAATGCAATCACCATGTAATTTCTTTACTTTATCACTAAGCGGTAGCGATAGTCGTAGAAGCAATAGTAGGTGAGACGACAACGATGATAAGATGGAGATCAAGGTGTCAAGCCAGTGACGATGGAGATCATGATGGTGCTTTGGAGATGGTGATCAAAGGCACAAGATGATGATGGCCATATCATGTTACATATTTTGATTGCATGTGATGTTTATCCTTTATGCATCTTATTTTGCTTAGTACGGCAGTAGCATTATAAGATGATCCCTCACTAAATTTCAAGGTATAAGTGTTCTCCGTGAGTATGGACCGTTGCTACAGTTCGTCGTGCCGAGACACCACGTGATGATTGATACGTCTCCAACGTATCTATAATTTTTGATTGCTCCATGCTACTTTATCTACTGTTTTGGACTACATTGGGCTTTATTTTCCACTTTTATATTATTTTTGGGACTAACCTATTAACCGGAGGCCCAGCCCAGAATTGCTATTTTTTGCCTATTTCAGTGTTTCGAAGAAACGGATCAAACGGAGTCCAAACGGAATAAAACCTTCGGGAATGTGATTTTCTCACCGAACGTGATCCAGGAGACTTGGACCCTACTCCAAGAAGTGCCAGAGGCGGTCATGAGGGTGGAGGGCGCGCTCCCCCTGGGCGCGCCCCCCTACCTCGTGGGCCCCCTGCTGCTCCACCGACGTACTCCTTCTCCTATATATACCTACGTATCCCCAAATGATCAGAACAGGAGCCAAAAACCTAATTCCACCGCCGCAACCTTCTGTATCCACGAGATCCCATCTTGGGGCCTGTTCCGGAGCTCCGCCGGAGGGGGCATCCACCACGGAGGGCTTCTACATCAACACCGTAGCCCCTCCGATGAAGTGTGAGTAGTTTACTTCAGACCTTCGGGTCCATAGCTAGTAGCTAGATGGCTTCTTCTCTCTTTTTGGATCTCAATACAATGTTCTCCCCCTCTCTCGTGGAGATCTATTCGATGTAATCTTCTTTTAGCGGTGTGTTTGTTGAGACCGATGAATTGTGGGTTTATGATCCAGTATTATCTATGGAAAATATTTGATTCTTTTCTGAATTCTTTTATGTATGATTGAGTTATCTTTGCAAGTCTCTTCGAATTATCCTTTTTGGTTTGGCCAACTAGATTGGTAGTTCTTGCAATGGGAGAAGTGCTTAGCTTTGGGTTCAATCTTGCGGTGTCCTTACCCAGTGACAGAAAGGGTTGCAAGGCACGTATTGTATTGTTGCCATCGAGGATAATAAGATGGTTTTTTTATCATATTGCATGAATTTATCCCTCTACATCATGTCATCTTGCTTAAGGCGTTACTCTGTTTTTTAACTTAATACTCTAGATGCATTATAAGATGCATAATGGATAGCGGTCGATGAGTGGAGTGATAGTAGTAGATGCAGAATCATTTCGATCTACTTGTCTTGGACGTGATGCCTATATATATGATCATTGCCTAGATATGCTCATAACTATGCTCAATTCTGTCAATTGCTCAACAGTAATTTGTTCACCCACCATAGAATATCTATGCTCTTGAGAGAAGCCACTAGTGAAACATATGGCCCCTGGGTCTATTCTCATCATATCAATCTCTATCACTTTATTTACTTGCTTTGTTTTTACTTTTTACTTTGCATCTATCTATCAAAAATACCAAAAATATTATTTATCATCTCTATCAGATCTCACTCTCGTAAGTGACCATGCAGGGATTGACAACCCCTAATCGCGTTGGTTGCGAGTAGCTATAGTTTTGTGTAGGTACGAGGGACTTGTGCATGGTCTCCTACTGGATTGATACCTTGCTTCTCAAAAACTGAGGGAAATACTTACGCTACTTTGCTGCATCATCCTCTCCTCTTCGGGGAAATCCAACGCAGTGCTCAAGAGGTAGCAAGAAGAATTTCTGGCGCCGTTGCCGGGGAGGCTCACACAAGCAAGTCAACCATACCAAGTACCCATCGCAATCTCTATCTCTCGCATTACATTATTTGCCATTCTCCTCTCGTTTTCCTCTCCCCCACTTCACCCTTGCCGTTTTATTCGCCCTCTCTATCCCAATCTTCTCCTCCTTTCCCTTTTTGTTCACTTTCTTCCGCCTTGCTTCTGTTGCCGCTAGGTCTGAAATTGGGGAGATTATCGTTGATATGGACAATAATGATAACGCAGAAAATCCCGAGGCTCCGGCCGATGAACCCCCTATCTTGCATACTAAAAAGTTTCGAATCGGTAGTGGTAACATCATTGGCAAGGGTGTTATCCAAGATTTCTTTACTTGTGCCGGTGATTTACCTTCCATGGGTTGTTCTATTCTTCATAGAACTAGTAGTCTTGTGGATGCTACAGCTATGCTTGTGGTTGAACTTGAAAGACAATTTATGCATATGCACCCTTGCATACAGAGAATTTTCTTAGAATTCTCTAATATTGAGCACTCTTCTGTTAAGCGCGCCATTACTATCTTTTTGGCTCATGAATTTAGATTTATCATAAGAGAAGCCAAGGAAATCTTTGCGCACTATAGGGTGGACGCCGGTCGTCCACCCATAGAAGCAATCCTCTATGATCAAGAGGAAATTGGACGTTTTCAATCTTCGGACTATGTCGCTTTCAATGAAAACCTTAGAAAAAAGGTCCCTATCAATGTCTTGGTTGATTTCATTAACGAGCTTAATAATGATTTTGCCCTTAGAAATAATGAGCTAGGATACTCTCTCGAGTATAGGCTCACAATATTTTGCCAAAAGAATGCTTTTAGTGATGAAATAGTTGTGCACTATGAAGGGCCAAGGGAGGAACCCGTTCCTCCCGTGATTGATCTTGGGGATTTTTGTCGTGCTAAATTTAGCCCTTTTGATTACTTTTGCTTGCCTCAAAGGAAACTTGCTGCCGAACGTAGAGAATACGAGATGAGCTTTCAAGATCTATCTTATTATTACGACACCACCTAGATCTATCCTTGCTTTTATGCCTAGCTAGGGGCGTTAAACGATAGCGCTTGTTGGGAGGCAACCCAATTTTATTTTGTGTTTTTTGTTTTTTTGCTTCTGTTTAGGAATAAATAATCCATCTAGCCTCTGTTTGGATGTGGTTTTGTCTTTTAATTAGTGTTTGTGCCAAGTAGAACCTATAGGATAACCTCCGATGATAGTTGATTTGATTCTGCTGAAAAACAGAAACTTTGCACGCACGAATATAGTTTTGTTAAATCACAGAAACGTGATTTTGCGCTGATTCATTTTACTGATGTTCAATAAACAAATTTTACAGGACTTCCTATTTTGGTACAAGTTTTAGAGTTCCAGAAGTTTGCGTTAGTTACAGATTTCTACAGACTGTTCTGTTTTTGACAGATTCTGTTTTACGGGTGTTGTTTTCTTATTTTGATGAATCTATGGCTAGTAAAATAGTTTATAATCCATAGAGAAGTTGGAATACAGTAGGTTTAACACCAATATAAATAAAGAATGATTTAATTACAGTACCTTAAGTAGTTATTTGTTTTCTTTCTGTAACGGAGCTCACGAGATTTCTGTTGAGTTTTGTGTTATGAAGTTTTCAAGTTTTGGGTGAGTTCTTTTGATGGATTATGGAACAAGGAGTGGCAAGAGCCTAAGCTTGGGGATGCCCATGGCACCCCCAAGATAATCCAAGGACACCAAAAAGTCAAAGCTTGGGGATGCCCCGGAAGGCATCCCCTCTTTCGTCCACTTCCATCGGTAATTTACTTGGAGCTATATTTTTATTCACCACATGATATGTGTTTTGCTTGGAGCGTCTTGTATTATTTGTGTCTTTGCTTGTTAGTCTACCACAATCATCCTTGCTGTACACACCTTTTGAGAGAGTCATACATGAGTTGGAATTTGTTATAATACTCTATGTGCTTCACTTATATCTTTTGAGCTTGATAGTTTTGCTCATAGTACTTCACTTATATCTTTTGAGCATGACAATTTTTTCTCTAGTGCTTCACTTATATCTTTTAGAGCATGGTGGTGGATTTGTTTTAAAGAAACTATTGATCTCTCATACTTAACTTAAATTATTTTGAGAGTCGTTAAAAGCATGGTAATTTGCATAATGTTAATATACTTGGTATTCAAGATATGTAAAACTTTCTTTTGAGTGAATTGAATACTAAGATAAGTTTGATGCTTGATAATTGTTCTGAGATATGGAGGAGATAATATCAAAGTCATGCTAGTTGGGTGATTATGAATTTGAGAAATACTTGTGTTGAAGTTTGCAAGTCTCGTAGCATGCACGTAAGGTTATAGTTGTGTAACAAATTTGAAACATGAAGTGTACCTGTCTTGTGCATCCTTATGAGTGGCGGTCAGGGACGAGCGATGGTCTTTTCCTACCAATCTATCCCCCTAGGAGCATGCGCGTAGTACTTGATTTTTGATGACTTCTAAATTTTTTCAATAAGTATATGAGTTCTTTTGACTAATGTTGAGTCCATGGATTATACGCACTCTCACCTTTCCGCCTTTGCTAGCCTCTTCGGTACCGTGCATTGCCCTTTCTCACCTTGAGAGTTGGCGCAAACTTCGTCGGTGCATCCAAATCCCGTGATACGACACGCCCTATCACACATAAACCTCCTTATATCTTCCTCAAAACAGCCACCATACCTACCTATTATGGCATTTCCATAGCCATTCCGAGATATATTGCCATGCAGCTTCCACCATCATCATCATCATGACATACATTACTTTTGTCATATTGCCATTGCATGATCATGTAGTTGACATCGTATTTGTGGCAAGGCCACCATGCACTATTTTTCATACATGTCACTCTTGATTCATTGCACCATCTCGGTACACCGTCGGAGGCATTCATATAGAGTCATATCTTGTTCTAAGTTTCGAGTTATAATCCTTATGTTGTAATCAATAGAAGTGTGATGATCATCATTATTAGAGCATTGCCCAAACAAAAAAAAGAGAAAGGCCAAAAAAGAAGAAAGGCCAAAAAAAGAAAAGAAAAGGGCAATGCTACTATCTCTTTTCCACACTTGTGCTTCAAAGTAGCACCTTGTTCTTCATGTAGTGAGTCTCATAAGTTGTCTTTTATACTAGTGGGAATTTTTCATTATAGAACTTGGCTTGTATATTCCTACGATGGGCTTCCTCAAATGCCCTAGGTCTTCATGAGCAAGCGAGTTGGATGCACACCCACTAGTTTTCTTTTGTTGAGAATTCATAGCTCTAGTGCATCCGTTGCATGGCAATCCCTACTCCTCATGTTGACATCAATTGATGGGCATCTCCATAGCCCATTGATTAGCCTCGTCAACGTGAGACTTTCTCCTTTTTTTGTCTTCTCCACACAATCCCCATCATCATATTCTATTCCACCCATAGTGCTATATCCATGGCTCACGCTCATGTATTGCGTGAAGGTTGAAAAAGTTTGAGATTATTTAAGTATGAAACAATTGCTTGGCTTATCATCGGGGGCATAGAAGTTGGGAACATCTTTGTGTGACGAAAATGAAGCATAGCCTAACTATATGATTTTCTAGGGATGAACTTTCTTTTGCCATGTTATTTTGAGAAGACATGATTGCTTTGATTAGTATGCTTGAAGTATTATTATTTTTGTGTCAATATGAACTTTTGTCTTGAATCTTTCGGATCTGAATATTCATATCAAAATTAAGAAGATTTACATTGAAATTATGCCAAAGTATCACTCGGCATCAAAAATTCTTTTTTATCATTTACCTACTCGAAGACGAGCAGGAATTAAGCTTGGGGATGCCTAATACGTCTCCAACGTATCTATAATTTTTGATTGCTCCATGCTACTTTATCTACTGTTTGGACTATATTGGGCTTTATTTTCCACTTTTATATTATTTTTGGGACTAACCTATTAACCGGAGGCCCAGCCCAGAATTGCTGTTTTTTGCCTATTTTAGTGTTTTGAAGAAACGGAATATCAAACAAAGTCCAAACGGAATAAAACCTTCGGGAACGTGATTTTCTCACCGAACGTGATCTAGGAGACTTGGACCCTACTCCAAGAAGTGCCAGAGGCGGTCACGAGGGTGGAGGGCGCGCCCCCCTGGGCGCGCCCCCTGCTGCTCCACCGACGTACTCCTTCCTCCTATATATACCTACGTATCCCCAAACGATCAGAACAGGAGCCAAAAACCTAATTCCACCGCCGCAACCTTTTGTATCCACGAGATCCCACCTTAGGGCCTGTTCCGGAGCTCCGCCGGAGGGGGCATCCACCATGGAGGGCTTCTACATCAACACCATAGCTCCTCCGATGAAGTGTGAGTAGTTTACTTCAGACCTTCGGGTCCATAGCTAGTAGCTAGATGGCTTCTTCTCTCTTTTTGGATCTCAATACAATGTCCCCCCCCTCTCTCGTGGAGATATATTTGATGTAATGTTCTTTTTGCGGTGTGTTTGTTGAGACCGATGAATTGTGGGTTTATGATCCAGTATTATCTATGGAAAATATTTGATTCTTCTCTGAATTCTTTTATGTATGACTAAGTTATCTTTGCAAGTCTCTTCGAATTATCCTTTTTGGTTTGGCCAACTAGATTGGTAGTTCTTGCAATGGGAGAAGTGCTTAGCTTTGGGTTCAATCTTGCGGTGTCCTTACCCAGTGATAGAAAGGGTTGCAAGGCACGTATTGTATTGTTGCCATCGGGGATAACAAGATGTTTTTTTTATCATATTGCATGAATTTATCCCTCTACATCATGTCATCTTGCTTAAGGCGTTACTCTGTTTTTTAACTTAATACTCTAGATGCACGCTGGATAGCGGTCGATGAGTGGAGTAATAGTTGTAGATGCAGAATCGTTTCGATCTACTTGTCTTGGACGTGATGCCTATATACATGATCATTGCCTAGATATGCTCATAACTATGCTCAATTCTGTCAATTGCTCAACAGTAATTTGTTCACCCACCGTAGAATATCTATGCTCTTGAGAGAAGCCACTAGTGAAACCTATGGCCCCCGGGTCTATTCTCATCATATCAATCTCTATCACTTTATTTACTTGCTTTGTTTTTACTTTTTACTTTGCATCTATATATCAAAATTACCAAAAATATTATTTATCATCTCTATCAGATCTCACTCTTGTAAGTGACCGTGAAGGGATTGACAACCCTAATCGCGTTGGTTACGAGTAGCTATCATTTTGTGTAGGTACGAGGTACTTGTGCGTGGTCTCCTACTGGATTGATACCTTGGTTCTCAAAAAATAAGGGAAATACTTACGCTACTTTTCTGCATCATCCTCTCCTCTTCGGGGAAATCCAACGCAGTGCTCAAGAGGTAGCAAGAAGAATTTCTGGCGCCGTTGCCGGGGAGGCTCACACAAGCAAGTCAACCATACCAAGTACCCATCGCAATCTCTATCTCTCGCATTACATTATTTGCCATTCTCCTCTCGTTTTCCTCTCCCCCACTTCACCCTTGCCGTTTTATTCGCCCTCTCTATCCCAATCTTCTCCTCCTTTCCCTTTTTGTTCACTTTCTTCCGCCTTGCTTCTGTTGCCGCTAGGTCTGAAATTGGGGAGATTATCGTCGATATGGACAATAATGATAACGCAGAAAATCCCGAGGCTCCGGCCGATGAACCCCCTATCTTGCATACTAAAAAGTTTCGAATCGGTAGTGGTAACATCATTGGCAAGGGTGTTATCCAAGATTTCTTTACTTGTGCCGGTGATTTACCTTCCATGGGTTGTTCTATTCTTCATAGAACTAGTAGTCTTGTGGATGCTACAGCTATGCTTGTGGTTGAACTTGAAAGACAATTTATGCATATGCACCCTTGCATACAGAGAATTTTCTTAGAATTCTCTAATATTGAGCACTCTTCTGTTAAGCGCGCCATTACTATCTTTTTGGCTCATGAATTTAGATTTTTGGGTGCGATAAGCTCTATGTTCACATACCCGTTGTATGTGAACATAGAGCTTATCACACCCGAACATACAACGGGTGCAAGCCAGTTTCGCACCTGCAGAATACTCGGGTTAAACTTGACGAGCCTAGCATATGCAGATATGGCCTCAGAACACTGAGACCGAAAGGTCGAACGTGAATCATATAGTAGATATGATCAATATAGAGATGTTCACCATTGAAAACTACTCCATCTCACATGATGATCGGACATGGTTTAGTTGATATGGATCACGTGGTCATTTAGATGACTAGAGGGATGTCTAACTAAGTGGGAGTTCTTTAGTAATATGATTAATTGAACTTTAATTTATCATGAACTTAGTCCTGATAGTATTTGCAAATTATGTTGTAGATCAATAGCTCACATTGTAGCTTCCCTATGTTTTTTGATATGTTCCTAGAGAAAACTAAGTTGAAAGATGATAGTAGCAATGATGCGGACTGGGTCCATGATCTGTGGTTTATCCTCATTGCTGCACACAAGAATCATGTCCTTGATGCACCGCTAGGTGATAGACCTATTGCAGGAGCAGATGCAGACATTATGAATGAGTTGGCTAGCTCAATATGATGACTACATGATAGTTTAGTGCACCATGCTTTACGACTTAGAACCAGGACTTCAAAAATGTTTTGAACGCCACGGAGCATATGAGATGTTCCAAGAGCTAAAATTGGTATTTCAGACTCATGCTCGTGTCGAGAGGTATGAGACCTCTGACAAGTACTTCGCCTAAAAGATGGAGGAGAATAGCTCAGCTAGTGAGCATGTGTTCAGAATGTCTGGGTACTACAATCGCTTGAATCAAGTGGGAGTTAATCTTCCAGATAAGATAGTGATTGACAGAGTTCTCTAGTCACCATCACCAAGTTACTGGAACTTCGTGATGAACTATAGTATGCAAGGGATGACAAAAACGATTCCCGAGCTCTTCGTGATGCTGAAATCAACAAAGGTAGAAATCAAGAAAGAGCATCAAGTGTTGATGGTTGACAAGACCACTAGTTCCAAGAAAAGGGCAAAGGGAAAGAAAGGGAACTTCAAGTAGAATGGCAAGCAAGTTGTCACTCCCGGGAAGAAGCCCAAAGCTGGACCCAAGCCTGAAACTGAGTGCTTCCATTACAAAGGAAATGGTCACTAGAAGTGGAACTGCCCCAAACATTTGGCGGATAAGAAGGATGGCAAAGTGAAAAAGGTATATTTGGTAGACAGGTTATTGATGTGTACCTTACTAGTGTTCATAGTAGCCCCTGGGTATTTGATACTGGTTCTGTTGCTCATATTTGCAACTCGAATCAGGGGCTACAGATTAAACGAAGATTGGCTAAGGACGAGGTGACAATGCGCGTGGGGAATGGTTCCAAGGTCGATGTGATCGTCGTCGGCACGCTACCTCTACATATACCATCAGGATTAGTTTTAGACCTGAATAATTGTTATTTGGTGCCAACGTTGAGCATGAACATTATATCTGGATCTTGTTTAATGCGAGACGGTTATTCATTTAAATCAGAGAATAATGGTTGTTCTATTTATATGAGTAATATCTTTTATGGTCATGCACCCTTGCTGAGTGGTCTATTTTTGTTGAATCTTGATAGTGATGATACACATATTCATAATATTGAAGACAAAAGATGCAAAGTTAATAATGATAGTGCAATTTATTTGTGGCATTGCCGTTTGGGTCATATCGGTGTAAAGCGAATGAAGAAACTCCATGCCGATGGACTTTTGGAATCACTTGATTATGAATCACTTGGTGCTTGCGAACCGTGCCTTATGGGCAAGATGACTAAAACTCCATTCTCTGGAACAATGGAATGAGCTACTGACTTATTGGAAATAATACATACTGATGTATGTGGTCCAATGAGTGTTGATGCTCATGGTGGGGTATCATTATTTTCTGACCTTCATAGATGATTTGAGAAGATACGGGTATATCTGCTTGATGAAACACAAGTCTGAAACATTTTAAAAGTTCAAAGAATTTCAGAGTGAAGTGGAGAATCATCATAAAAACAAAATAATGTTTCTACGATTTGATCACAGAGGCGAATATTTTAGTTACGAGTTCGGGCCTTCATTAAAGCAATGTGGAATAGTTTCACAGCAGAAGCCACCTGGAACACCACAGTGTAATGGTGTGTATGAATGTTGCAACCGCACTTTATTAGATATGATGCAATCTATGATGTCTCTTACCGATTTACCACTATCGTTTTGGGACTATGCATCAGAGACAGCTGCATTCACGTTAAACAGGGCACTATCAAAATCCGTTGAGACGACACCGTATGAAATGTGGTTTGGCAATAAACCTAAGTTGTCGTTTCTTAAAGTTTCGGGTTGTGATGCTTATGTGAAAAAGCTTCAACCTGATAAGCTCGAACCCAAATCGGAGAAATGCATCTTCATAGGATACCCAAAGGAAACTGTTGGGTACACCTTCTATCACAGATCCGAAGGCAAGAAATTCGTTGCTAAGAATGGATCCTTTCTAGAGAAGGAGTTTCTCTCGAAAGAAGTGAGTGGGAGGAAAGTAGAACTTGATGAGGTAATTGTACCTTCTCCCGAATTGGAAAGTAGTTCATCACAGAAATCAGTTCTAGTGATTCCTACAACAATTAGTGAGGAAGCTAATGATGATCATGAAACTTCAGATCAAGTTACTACCGCACCTCGTAGGTCAATCAGTGTATGGTCCGCACTAGAGTGGTACGGTAATCCTATTCTGGAAGTCATGTTACTAGACCATGATGAACCTACAAACTATGAGGAAGTGATGATGAGCCCAGATTCCGCGAAATGGCTTGAGGCTATGAAATCTGAGATGTGATCCATGTATGAGAACAAAGTGTGGACTTTGGTGGACTTTCCCGATGATCGGTAAGCTATAGAAATAAATGGATCTTCAAGAGGAACACAGGCGCTAATGGTAGTGTTAGTATCTACAAAGCTCGACTAGTCGCAAAAGGGTTTTCGACATGTTCAAGATGTTGACTACAATGAGATTTTCCCAACCGTAGCGATGCTTAAGTCCGTCCGAATCATGTTAGCAATTGCATATTTTATGAAATCTGGCAAATGGATGTCAAAACTGCATTCCTTAAATGGATATCTATGAGGAGAGTTGTATATGATGCAACCAGAAGGTTTTTTCAATCCTAAAGGTGCTAATAAAGTGTGCGAGCTCCAGCGATCCATCTGTGGACTGGGGCAAGCATCTCGGAATTGGAATATACGCTTTGATGAGTTGATCAAAGCATATAGTTTTATACAGACTTGCGGTGAAGCCTGTATTTACAAGAAAGTGAGTGGGATCACTACAGCCTTTCTGATAAGTATATGTGAATTACATATTGTTGATCGGAAATGATGTAGAATTTTCTGGAAAGCATAAAGGAGAGTTTGAAAGAAGATTTTCAAAGAAAGACCTTGGTGAAGCTGTTTACATATTGGGCATCAAGATCTATAGAGATAGATCAAGACGCTTGATAAGATTTTTCAATGAGTACATACCTTGACAAGAATTTGAAAGAGTTCAAAATTGATTAGTCAAAGAAGGAGTTCTTGCCTGTATTACAAGGTGCAAAGTTGAGTAAGACTCAAAGCCCGACCACGGCAGAAGATAGAAAGAGAATGCTAGTCATTCCCTATGCCTTAGTCATAGGTTCTATAAAGTATGCCATGCTATGTATCAACCAGTTGTGTGCCTTGCTATGAGTTTGGCAAGGGGGTACGATAGTGATCCAAGAGTGGATCACTATATAGCGGTAAAAGTTATCCTTAGTTACCTAAGAGGACTAAGGAAGCATTTCTCGGTTATGGAGGTGATAAAGAGTTCGTCGTAAAGAGTTACATCGATGTAAGCTTTACACCAATCCAGATGACTCTGAGTCTCAATCTGGATACATATTGAAAGTGGGAGCAATTAGCAAGAGTAGCTTCATGCAGAGCATTGAAGACATATAAAATTTGCAAAATACATACGGCTATGAATTTAGCAGACCCGTTGACTAAACTTCTCTCACAAGCAAAACATGATCACACCTTAGTACTCTTTGGGTGTTAATCACATAGCGATGTGAACTAGATTATTGACTCTAGTAAACCCTTTGGTTGTTGGTCACATGGTGATGTGAACTATGGGTGTTAATCACATACATATGTGAACTATTGGTGTTAAATCACATGGCAATTTGAACTAGATTATTGACCCATGTGCAAGTGGGAGACTGAAGGAAATATGCCCTTGAGGCAATAATAAAGTTGTTATTTATATTTCCTTATATCATGATAAATGTTTATTATTCATGCTAGAATTGTATTAACCGGAAACTTAGTACATGTGTGAATACATAGACAAAACAAAGTGTCCCTAGTATGCCTCTACTTGACTAGCTCGTTGATCAAAGATGGTTATGTTTCCTAACCATTGACATGTGTTGTCATTTGATGAACAGGATCACATAATTAGGAGAATGATGTGATGGACAAGACCCATCCCTTAGCTTAGCATTGTGATCATTACAGTTTCATTGCTACTGCTTTCTTCATGACTTATACATGTTCCTCGGACTACGAGATTATGCAACTCCGGAATACCAGAGGAACAACTTGTGTCCTATTAAATGTCACAACGTAACTAGGTGACTATAAAGATGCTCTACAGGTGTCTTCGAAGGTGTTTGTTGGATTGGCATAGATTGAGAATAGGATTTGTCACTCCGTGTATCGGAGAGGTATCTCCGTGACCTCTCAGTAATGCTCATCACAATAAGCCTTGCAAGCAATGTGACTGATGAGTTAGTTGCTAGATGAAGCATTACAGAACGAGTAAAGAGACTTGTCGGTAACGAGATTGAACTAGGTATGATGATATCGACGATTGAATCTCGAGAAAGTAACATACTGATGACAAAGGGAACAACGTATGTTGTTGTGCGGTTTAACCGATAAAGATCTTCGTAGAATATGTAGGAGCCAATATGAGCATCCAGGTTCCACTATTGGTTATTGATCGGAGATGTGTCTCGATCATGTCTACATAGTTCTCGAACCCGTAGGGTCCGCACGCTTAACGTTCGATGACGATTTGTATTAAGAGTTATGTGTTTTTTGATGACCGAAGTTTGTCCAGAGTCCCGGATGAGATCACGGACAAAACGAGGAGTCTCGAAATGGTTGAGACATAAATATTGATATATTGGACTATGTTATTCGGACACCAGAAGAGTTCCGAGTAGTACCGGGTAAAACCGAAGTGCCGGAGGGGTTATCGGAACCCCCGGAGAAGCAATGGGCCATCATGGGCCATAGGGGAGAGAGAGGACAGCCCACATAGGGGAGGTGCGCCCCCATGGGGAGTTCGAATAGGACTAGGGGAGGGGGCACGACCCCCCTTTCCCTCTCCCTCTCCCTCTCCCTTCCTTTCTTCCCCCTTCCACCAAGTGGAATCCTACTAGGACTTGGAGTCCTAGTAGGACTCCCTCCTCTTGGCGCGCCCTACAGGGCCGGCCGGCCTCCCCCTCTCCTCCTTTATATACGGGGGCAGGGGGCACCCCAAAGCACAACAGACAATCTCTTAGCCGTGTGTGGTGCCCCCCTCCACAGTTTAACACCTCGGTCATATCGTCGTAGTGCTTAGGCGAAGCCCTGCACCGGTAACATCATCAACACCGTCGCCACGCCATCATGCTGACGAAACTCTCCCTCGTCCTCAACTGGATCAAGATCTCGAGGGACGTCAACGTGCTGAACATGTGCTGAACACATATGTGTCGTACGTTTGGTACTTGGATCGGTTGGATCGTGAAGACGTTCGACTACAACAACCATGTTACTAAATGCTTCCGCTTTCGGTCTACGAGGGTACAGGGACACACTCTTCCGTCTCGTTGCTATGCATCTCCTAGATAGATCTTGCGTGATATTAGGATTTTTTTTGAATTACCGTGTTCCCCAACAAGTTCAAGAAGTAGCAGGGCTCCCTCCCGTGCTCAACCCCTCTCTCTCCTTTGTTAAGGTTCCCTCGCAGACGATTCAGCGCACCAGAGACCCCACGGCTCACGCCCCGCCTCCCCCATCTCCTGATGCTCTCCATCCTCATGCATGGGCTTCAGATTGATATTTCATATATGACATTTACATTTAGGGTGCACACATAATTTCTTAATCCTGTAACTAAACCAATATGTGCCAATTGCTTTGTTTCAGATGTGTACTCATTGGTTTCATTCATAGTCCTGGGTAACCAATTTTTACTGAAAAAGTCTTTTGCCCTGCTTTATATATAAAGCACGATCATCAACAACCTGGTACAAACGCACGGCACCACAACACACACACACACACACCCAAGGCAGCATACATAGGCGCTGATCGCAGCAACACCACCCCAAGTACCACAAGCACAATCGGGGTCCTCCACCATGAACATGCCACCGTGAAGATATGAAGCCACATATATGATAATCCCCAAGTGCAAGGAATCATTGTAGCAATTTCCAAAGGTGGAAGTGATAAGTATGGAGTGTTGAACCCACAAGGAGCTAAAGGTAAGACCAATATTCTCTCAACTCCTATCCGCCACTGATACGACTCTACGTACACCGAACGTTTGCTTCCATCTAGAAACGAAAAATAAAACTATGTTGTGGGTATAAAGAGGATAGCTTTGCATTATATCAGAGAGCCAAAATATAAAAAATAGGTGTTGTTAACATAAAGTTAGAATATATTACAAATAGCGAGTGTGGAATAATGATGGGTCGTTGTGCAGAATTGTCCTAGGCAATTGTTAACAAGATCGGTAATCATTATTGAAATTTTATATGAGGGAGAGGCATGAGCTAACATACTTTCTCTACTTGGATCATATGCACTTATGATTGTAACTCTAGCAAGTATCAACAACTACTAAAGATCATTAAGGTAAAACCCAACCATAGCATTAAAGTATCAAGTCCTCTTTACTCCCATACGCAAACAACCCCCTCACTCGGGATTTAAGCTTCTGTCACTCTAGCAACCCACCATAAGCGAACCATGAACATATTGCAAACCCTACAGCGGGGATCCCTCATGTGTGCGCAGCATGGAGGGCACTGATGTCTATTACACAACCTTCTTCTTGTAGATGTTGTTGGTCCTGCAAGTGCACAGGTTTGTAGGACAGTAGCAAATTTCCCTCAAGTGGATGACCTAAGGTTTATCAATCCGTAGGAGGCGTAGGATGAAGATGGTCCCTCTCAAGGAACCCTGCAACCAAATAACAAAGAGTCTCTTGTGTCCCCAACACACCCAATACAATGGTAAATTGTATAGGTGCACTAGTTCGGCGAAGAGATGGTGATACAAGTGCAAAATAGATAGTAGATATAGGTTTTTGTAATCTGAAATAATAAAAACAGCAAGGTAATTAATGATAAAAGTGAGCATAAACGGTATTGCAATGATAGGAAACAAGGCCTAGGCTTCATACTTTCACTAGTGCAAGTTCTCTCAACAATAATAACATAGATAGATCATATAACAAGCCCTCAACATGCAACAAAGAGTCACTCCAAGGCCACTAATAGTGGAGAACAAACGTAGAGATTATGGTAGGGTATGAAACCACCTCAAAGTTATTCTTTCGGATCAATCTATAAAAGAGTTCGTACTAGAATAACACCTTAAGACACAAATCAACCAAAACCCTAATGTCACCTAGATACTCCATTGTCACCTCAAGTATCCGTGGGCATAATTATACGATATGCATCACACAATCTCAGATTCATCCAACCAACATAAAAGTACTTCAAAGAGTGCCCCAAAATTTCTATCGGAGAGTCAAGAACGTGTGCCAACCCCTATGCATAGGTTCCCAATGTCACGAAACCCGCAAGTTGATCACCAAAACATACATCAAGTGGCACATGATATCCCCTTGTCACCACAGATAATCACGGCAAGACATACATCAAGTGTTCTCATAAAAGACTCAATTCGATAAGATAACTTCAAAGGGGAAACTCAATTCATCACAAGAGAGTAGAGGGGGAGAAACATCATAAGATCCAACTACAATAGCAAAGCTCGGGATACATCAAGATCGTTGCATAGAGGGAACACGGGAGAGAACACGAGAGAGAGAGATTAAACACATAGCTACTGGTACATACCCTCAGCCCCGAGGGTGAACTACTCCCTCCTCGTCATGGATAGCGCCGGGATGATGAAGATGGCCACCGGTGATGGGATCCCCCTCCGGCAGGGTGCCGGGAAGGGCTCTCGAGAGGTTTTTGGTGGCTACAGAGGCTTGCGGCAGCGGAACTCCCGATCTATCTTCTGTTCTGGAAGTTTTAGGGTACATAGGTATATATGGGTGAAAGGAGTACGTCGGTGGAGCTACGGGGGCCCCACGAGGCAGGGGGCGCGCCCTAGGGGGGTGGGCGCGCCCCCACCCTCGTGAGCACCTCCCGTATCTTCTGATGTCGCGTCCAAGTCAATCAGGTGGGTTTCCTTCCAAAAATAACTTCTCCAGTTGATTTCGTTCCGTTTTGACTCCATCTGATATTCCTTTTTCTCGAAACACTAAAATAGGCATAAAACAGCAAATCTGGGCTAGGCCTCCAGTTAATAGGTTAGTCCCAAAAATAATATAAAAGTGGATAATAAAGCCCAATATTGCCTAAAACAGTAGATAAAGTAGCATGGAGCAATCAAAAATTATAGATACGTTGGAGACGTATCAAGCATCCCCAAGCTTAATTCCTGCTCGTCCTCGAGTAGGTAAATGATAAAAAAAGAATTTTTGATGCGGAGTGATACTTTGGCATAATTTCAATGTAAATCTTCTTAATTGTGGCATGAATAGTCAGATCCGAAAGATTCAAGACAAAAGTTCATATTGATATAAAAAATAATAATACTTCAAGCATACTAATCAAAGCAATCATGTCTTCTCAAAATAGCATGGCAAAAGAAAGTTCATCCCAACAGAATCGTATAGTTAGGCTATGCTTCATTTTTGTCACACAAAGAAGTTCCCAACTTCTATACCCGCAATGACAAGCCAAGCAATTGTTTCATACTTAAATAATCTCAAACTTTTTCAACCTTCACGCAATATATGAGCGTGAGCCATGGATATAGCACTATGGGTGGAATAGAATATGGTGATGGGGATTGTGTGGAGAATACAAAAAAGGAGAAAGTCTCACATTGATGAGGATAATCAACAGGCTATGGAGATGCCCATCAATTGATGTCAACATGAGGAGTAGGGATTGCCATGCAACGGATGCACTAGAGCTATGAATGCTCAACAAAAGAAAACTAGTGGGTGTGCATCCAACTCGCTTGCTCATGAAGACCTAGGGCATTTGAGGAAGCCCATCGTAGGAATATACAAGCCAAGTTCTATAATGAAAAATTCCCACTAGTATAAAAAGACAACTTATGAGACTAACTACATGAAGAACAAGGTGCTACTTTGAAGCACAATATATGAGACTCACTACATGAAGAACAAGGTGCTACTTTGAAGCACAAGTGTGGAATAAGAGATAGTAGCATTGCCCATTTTATTTATTTTCTTTTTTTGGGGGGATTTTTTTGGCCTTTCTCTTTTTTTTGTTTGGGCAATGCTCTAATAATCATGATCATCACACTTCTATTGATTACAACATAAGGATTACAACTCAAAACTTAGAACAAGATATGACTCTATATGAATGCCTCCGGCGGTGTACCGGGATGGTGCAATGAATCAAGAGTGACATGTATAAAAAATAATGCATGGTGGCTTTGCCACAAATACGATGTCAAATACATGATCATGCAATGGCAATATGACAAAAGTAATGTATGTCATGATGATGATGATGGAAGTTGCATGGCAATATATCTTGGAATGGCTATGGAAATGTCGTGATAGGTAGGTATGGTGGCTGTTTTGAGGAAGATATAAGGAGGTTTATGTGTGATAGAGCGTATCGTATCACGGGGTTGGATGCACTGGCGAAGTTTGCACCAACTCTCAAGGTGAGAAAGGGCAATGCACGGTACCGAAGAGGCTAGCAATGGCGGAAAGGTAAAAGTGCGTATAATGCATGAACTCAACATTAGTCAAAAGAACTCATATACTTATTGCAAAAATTTAGAAGTCATCAAAAACCAAGTACTAAGCGCATGCTCCTAGGGGGATAGATTGGTAGGAAAAGACCATTGCTCGTCCCCGACCGCCACTCATAAGGATGCACAAGCCAGGTACACTTCATGTTTCAAATTTGTTACACAACTTTAACCATACGTGCATGCTATGGGACTTGCTAACTTCAACACAAGCATTCTTTATATTCATAATCACCCAACTAGCATGACTTTAATATCACTACCTCCATATCTCAAAAAAATTATCAAGCATCAACTTTTCTTAGTATTCAACACACTCATAAGAAAGTATCACATATCTTGAATACCAAGTATATTAATGTTAAGCAAATTACCATGCTATTAACGACTCTCAAAATAATCTAAGTGAAGTATGAGAGTTCATCTATTTATTCAAAATAAAACTACCACCATGCTCTAAAAGATATAAGTGAAGTACTAGATCAATAACAAAAACTACTCCGAAAGATATAAGTGAAGATCAATGAGTAGTCGAATAATTATGCAACTATGTGAAGACTCTCCCATTTAATAATTTCAGATCTTGATACTTTATTCAAACAGCAAGCAAAGCTAAAGAAAACTACATTGCATGGATAGCACAACTCATGTGAAGAAGCAAAAACTTAGGCTCAACCGATACTAACCGATAGTTGTTCAAGAAGAAAGGTGGGATGCCTACCGGGGCATCCCCAAGCTTAGATGATTGAGACTTCTTGAAATATTATCTTGGGGTGCCTTGGGCATCCCCAAGCTTGAGCTTTTGTGTCTCCTTAATTCCTCTCATACCATGCTTTCTCTTTTTATCAAAAGCTTCATTCACAACAAGCTCAACAAGAATTCGTGAGATAGGTTAGTATAAACCAATGCAAAACCTTATCGTTTTCCACTGTAACAAATCACTTAAATTATTATTCAACGTTGCATACTAAATGCCTCTGCATATTTAATACTCCTATCCTCAAATAGAATCATTAAGCAAGCAAACATATGCAAACAATGCAAACATAACAGCAATCTGTCAAAATAGTACAGTCTATAAAGAATGCAAGAGTATCAGTACTTGCCTAACTCCAAAAATTATGAAATAAAATTCCCACTGTAGTAAATTTATCAGATCTCAGTATGCAAAAAGTTTCAACATTATATCATGCTCTGACTTTTCTAGGGAATTTTTGCAACAGCGGTAAACTTTCTGTTTTCAAACAGCAACATGCATACTAGCAAAATAAGCATGGCAAAGGCTATCCTTGACTTCTTTATTGAAACTAAAGATGCAAAACATTATTCTAAATAACAGCAAGCAAATACTAACAGGAGAAAATGACGCTCCAAGCAAAACACATATCATGTGGTGAATAAAAATATAGCTCCAAGTAAAGTTACCGATGAACGAAGACGAAAGAGGGGATGCCTTCCGGGGCATCCCCAAGCTTAGGCTCTTGGTTGTCCTTGAATATCTTGGGGTGCCATCGAATCTTTACCCAAAACTTGAAAACTTCACAACACAAAACTCAACAGAAAACTCGTAGCTCCGTTAGTATAAGAAAATAAAACCACCACTTAGGTACTGTAATGAACTCATTCTAAATTCATATTGGTGTAATATCTACTGTACTCCAACTTATCTATGGCTCATACCCTCCGATACTACTCATAGATTCATCAAAATAAGCAAACAACACATAGAAAATAGAATCTGTCAAAAACAGAACAATCTGTAGTAATCTGTATCAAACGTATACTTCTGGAACTCCAAAACTTCTACCAAATTAGGAAGTCCTAAGAAATTCATGTACCAAACCAGATCAAAACTAATCAGATCAGAAGCGCGTTTCTGTGAATTAACAAAACTAAATTACTGGGTGCAAAAGTTTCTGATTTTCAGCAGGATCAACACAACTATCGCCGTAAGCTATCCTAAAGGTCTTACTTGGCACTTTATTGAAACAAAAGCTATAAAACATGATCACTACAGTAGCATAATCATGTGAACACACAAAAACAGTAAGGATAAGTATTGGGTTGTCTCCCAACAAGCGCTTTTCTTTAATGCCTTTCTAGCTAGGCATGATGATGACAATGATGCTCACATAAAAGATAAGAATTGAAACATAATGGGAGCATCATGAAGCATATGACTAGCACTTTTAAGTCTAACCCACTTCCTATGCATAGGGATTTTGTGATCAAACAACTTATGGGAACAATAATCAACAAGCATAGGAAGGTAACACAAGCATAGCTTCAAGAATTTAAGCACATAGAGAGGAAACTTGACATTATTGCAATTTCTACAAGCATATGTTCCTCCCTCAAAATAATTTTCAGTAGCATCATGAATGAATTAAACAATATAAACAACACCTAAAGCATTCTTTTCATGATCTACAAGCATAAAAAATTTACTACTCTCCACATAAGCAAAATTCTTCTCATCAATAGTAGTGGGAGCAAACTCAACAAAATAATTATCATGCGAGGCATAATCCAATTGAAAACTAAAATCATGATGACAAGTTTCATTGTTATCATTATTCTTAATAGCATACAAGTCATCACAATAATCATCATAGATAGCAACTTTGTTCTCATAATCAATTGGGACCTCTTCCGAAATAGTGGAATCATCACTAAATAAAGTTGACACTCTTCCAAACCCACTTTCATCAATATAATAATCATAGGTAGGAGGCATGCTATCATCATAACAACTTTGCATATCAAAACTTGGGGTGCTAAAAATATCATCTTCATTAAACATAGCATCCCCAAGCTTGGGACAAACATTAATTCCAGCAAATATATTCTCAAATATTTCATCCTCATCAAACATAGCTTCCCCAAGCTTGGGCCCTTTCATACCATAAGCATAATCACTCTCATCATTAAATATATGGATAGCACCAATAGTATAGCAATTATCATCATCACAAGTAGTAGTGGGAGCAACATCATTTGGGAGGGATACCTTTTTACCTTTGTTTCTCCTTCTTTTCTTTTTCTTCTTCACATTATGTGTAGGTTCAACCTTCCTCTTTGAGCTCCTTATTGATGAGATTGGTTGAATAGAAAGCTCCTCCTTGTTACCTGATTCATCATAAGAAATAATAGGAGTAGATTGGGAAGCCTATTCCCTTTCATTAGTATTCTCACCATCTTCTATTTGTTTTATTTTCTTTATGTAATTGGCAATATAAGGATTTTCAATGCAATTCACCGCACAATACATATAAATCTTCTCTAGATCAAAATCAAGAAATCTATCAAGATTAAATTTTGGAATGCCCTCAGTTATACGTTTCATTTCTTCATAACCCAAAAGAAGGCTAAGCTCTTTATGATGCTCAAGGGTAATCAAATTATCACAATATTTGGACACGACTTGATCATGAAACAAATAGCATTGGAGCTTTAAATGACCATGTTCATTGCAAAGTTCACAAGGAGCTTGAAAAATATTGAATCTTTCAGCACATTCATCTAGCTCTTCTTGCAACAATTTGGTTTCTAAGTACTTATGCCTCTTGCAATAAATATCTTCTCTATTTGGTGTGTTCATGCAAACATGCACTCCACAAAAGTTGACATGCTCATAAGAGATATTTTCATCATAACTAGTGCAATCATCATTAGCATCATGGATATTCAAAGAATTCGTACTAACAACATTGCAATCATGCTCATCATTCACATATTTCATGCCAAGCATTCTATGTAATTCTTCTTCTAGCACTTGAGCACAATTTTCCTTTTCTTCATACTCACAAAAGATATTAAAAAGACGAAGCGTATGAGAGAAACTCAATTCCATATTTTTTTGTAGTTTTCTTTTATAAACTAAACTAGTGATAAAACAAGAAACAAAAAGATTCGATTGCAAGATCTAAAGATATACCTTCAAGCACTCACCTCCCCGGCAACAGCGCCAGAAAAGAGCTTGATGTGTACTACACAACCTTCTTCTTGTAGACGTTGTTGGGCCTGCAAGTGCACAGGTTTGTAGGACAGTAGCAAATTTCCCTCGAGTGGATGACCTAAGGTTTATCAATCTGTAGGAGGCGTAGGATGAAGATGGTCTCTCTCAAGCAACCCTGCAACCAAATAACCAAGAGTCTCTTGTGTCCCCAACACACCGAATACAATGGTAAATTGTATAGGTGCACTAGTTCGGCGAAGAGATGGTGATACAAGTGCAAAGTAGATAGTAGATATAGGTTTTTGTAATCTGAAATAATAAAAACAGCAAGGTAACTAATGATAAAAGTGAGCGTAAACGGTATTGCAATGATAGGAAACAAGGCCTAGGGTTCATACTTTCACTAGTGCAAGTTCTCTCAACAATAATAACATAGATAGATCATATAACAAGGCCTCAACATGCAACAAAGAGTCACTCCAAAGCCACTAATAGCGGAGAACAAACATAGAGATTATGGTAGGGTACGAAACCACCTCAAAGTTATTCTTTCGGATTAATCTATAAAAGAGTTCGTACTAGAATAACACCTTAAGACACAAATCAACCAAAACCCTAATGTCACCTAGATACTCCATTGTCACCTCAAGTATCCGTGGGCATGATTATACGATATGCATCACACAATCTCAGATTCATCCAACCAACATAAAAGTACTTCAAAGAGTGCCCCAAAATTTCTATCGGAGAGTCAAGAACGTGTGCCAACCCCTATGTATAGGTTCCCAATGTCACGAAACCCGCAAGTTGATCACCAAAACATACATCAAGTGGCACATGATATCCCATTGTCACCACAGATAATCACGGCAAGACATACATCAAGTGTTCTCATAAAAGACTCAATCTGATATGATAACTTCAAAGGGGAAACTCAATTCATCACAAGAGAGTAGAGGGGGAGAAACATCATAAGATCCAACTACAATAGCAAAGCTCGGGATACATCAAGATCGTGCCATAGAGGGAACACGAGAGAGAACACGAGAGAGAGATCAAACACATAGCTACTGGTACATACCCTCAGCCCCGAGGGTGAACTACTCCCTCCTCGTCATGGATAGCACCGGGATGATGAAGATGGCCACTGGTGATGGGATCCCCCTCCGGCAGGGTGCCGGGAAGGGCTCCCAAGAGGTTTTTGGTGGCTATAGAGGCTTGCGTCGGCGGAACTCCCGATCTATCTTCTGTTCTGGAAGTGTTAGGGTACGTAGGTATATATGGGTGAAGGGAGTACGTCGGTGGAGCTATGGGGGCCCCACAAGGCAGGGGCGCGCCCCCCACCCTCGTGAGCACCTTCCGTATCTTCTGACGTGGGGTCCAAGTCCATCAGGTGGGTTTCCTTCCAAAAATAACTTCTCCAGTTGATTTCGTTCCGTTTTGACTCCGTGTGATATTCCTTTTCCTCGAAACACTGAAATAGGCATAAAACAGCAAATCTGGGCTGGGCTTCCGGTTAGTCCCAAAAATAATATAAAAGTGGATAATAAAGCCCAATATTGCCTAAAACAGTAGATAAAGTAGCATGGAGCAATCAAAAATTATAGATACGTTGGAGACGTATCAGGCACCATAGGACAGCACCATTATAAAACATACAACTCAAACCAATCTAGATCATCAATCAACCCAAAAGACAAAAGAAATCTACTCAAAACATCATAGGATGGCAACACATCATTGGATCATAATATGTGGAATGAAGCACCGTGTTCAAGTAGGGGATTACAACGGGGTGCGGGAGAGTGGACCGCTTAAAAGAGATGAGGAAGGTGATGAAGAAGGTGATGTTGATGAAGACGATCACCGCGGCGATGATTCCCCCGGCAGCACTTCGGCACCACCGAGAGAGAGGGGGAGAGTCTCCCACTTGTGCTTCCTCCTCCATGGCCTCCCCCTAGATGGGGAGAGTGATGTAGGGCGGAACCCTATGGGCCCAATCTTTCACGTTTGTAGTGGATCCTACGGGGAAACACGAAGAACGCGCGGAAGAACACAAGGGAAATCACGGGGAGAAACGAGAGAAACATTCAACCGACAAGTGATTGATCACACAAGGGCTAGATCACCGAAAGCATAAGGTAGCACAAGATCCAAAGTCAAAAAAGGAAGATACAAGAGTAACCGTTCTTCTCCGTGGGGAGGTCTTGATTGTCTTCTCCGGATGGAGGCCTTGAATCCGAATGGATCTTGTCCGAAGAGGCACGGTCACTCACGTGGAGTAGATCCGGTACGAATGAGCAATGATCTATCTCACATGAGCTATCACAATGCTAACCCTAGCTCGGAGGTGGGAGAGGCCTATTTATAGTCATAGTGCAAATGGGGGTTAAAGTGAAGGGGTACAAGGGCATCAGCCCGAGGCTGCAATCACTTAGGCATCAGACATCCGGTCTCTATCGGTCGTCCGGTCGCTCGCGGAGGTCCGGATGTTCGGTAGGATCGGACATCCGCTGTTTTGGCTCAGGTGCAGGTTTGTCGGACGTCCGATGGCTTTGGTCTTCCGTTAATTTCCTCTCTGGTGCCCAGTTGCCGGACGTCCAGGGAGGCCGGTCATCCGCTCGCTGGGAGTTGCCGGTCGTCCGGACCGTGCCGGTCGTCCGGTGCCTGGAGCTTTGGCTAGCCTTCCTTCTCTCGGCTGTAGCAACCTTCAGGGGTCGGACGTCCGGGCCCGACCGGTCGTCCGGTGCCTGTAGCTCTTCTTCTTGATGTTCATGCTTGGTGTCCTTGCCACCTTGGCCATTGGGTGTAGCTGTCCCGTGGCTCTCCTCCAAGTACCCGATCACACATAGAGTGTCTGCATGAGGTAGTAGCCAAGTCTCGTGAGTAGAGAGAGGGAGTTCGGAGAGGAGCAAGTTCACCTTATCTTCAATAGCCTTTGCTCTAGCTCTTGTCATGGGTCCAAGTGGTGTTGAGGGAGATGTAGGTACGTCCATGGGGATGAGCGAGGGATGCTTCGCATCATCTCCCCCCTCCTTGGGAAAGATCCGACCTCGAATCAAAAGTTTCATCTCCATGGTATGGCGCGAGATCCTTGACGTTGAAGATGTCGCTCACATTGTACTTGCCTCGTGGGAGGTCTATCTTGTAGGCATTGTCATTGTAGCGTGCTAGCACCTTGAAGGGTCCATCGGCTCGAGGGAGAAGTTTGGACTTGTGTTTGTTGGGGAAGTAGTCCTTGCGAAGGTGTAGCCACACGAGATCGCCAATGTTGAAGATCGTGGGTTGCTTGTTGACGTTGAGCTTGGTCGCTAGTCGTTGTACTTGGCGCTCGATGGTGTGCCTTGTATCCCCATGCATCTTCTTGATGTAGCTTGCCCATTCACTCGCATCCATGTTGGTGCTCTCTTGTAGAGGAAGAGGTAGAATGTCCAATGGTGACAACGGGTTGAAGCCGTAGACGACCTCGAAAGGGGACTTGCCGGTAGTTGAATGTCTTGCACGGTTGTAGGCATACTCGGCGATGGGTAGACATGCTTCCCACTCCTTGATGTTCTTCTTGATCAACACGCGAAGTAGAGTGGAGAGTGTCCGGTTCGTTACCTTCGTTTGGCCGTCGGGTTGAGGATGGTATGCGGATGAGAACAAGAGCTTGATTCCGAGCTTGGCGCATACGGTCTTCCAAAAGTAACTCAAGAACTTGACGTCACGATGGGATATGATTGTCTTTGGTACTCCATGGAGTCGCAAGATTTCCTTACAAAAGAGATTTGCAATGTGTGAAGCATCGTCTATCTTGTTGCAAGGACTGAAATGTGCCATCTTAGAGAATCGGTCCACAACAACAAACACGGAATCCTTGCCATTTTGAGTTCTAGGCAAACCAAGTACAAAATCCATGCTAATGTCTTCCCAAGGTTGATAAGGAATAGGAAGAGGCATGTAAATACCATGTGATTGAGCTTTAGACTTAGCTTTGCAACGTGTAGAGCATCGGTTGGTGAAGCGTGAGATGTCGCAGAACATCTTGGGCCAAAAGTAGTTCTTGGAGAGCATGGCGAATGTCTTGTCGCGTCCAAAATGTCCCATGAGTTCGCCTCCATGAGCCTCTTGCAAAAGGAGAAAACGAAGAGAAGACTCGGGAATGCATAGTTTGTTACCTCTCATAAGATAACCATCCTTGATGTAATATTGTTCCCAAGATGTATGCGTCAAACATTTAGCATAAGGAGTAGCAAAAGATGGATCATTAGCATACAATACAAGTCTTTTAAGTGCTCAAAGCCAATAACATTCGACTCAAGTTTAGTGACAAGCGTGCATATGCGTGAAAGTGCATCCGCAAATACATTTTCCTTACCCTTAATGTACTTGATCACATAGGGGAATGATTCAATAAATTCACTCCATTTGGCATGACGCTTGTTCAACTTAGTTTGACCTTTTAAGTACTTAAGCGTTTCATGATCGGTATGTATGACAAACTCATGAGGTCTAACATAATGTTCCCAAACATGTAGAACACGCACTAAAGCATACAATTCTTTGTCATAGATGGGGTAGTTAAGTTGAGCACCGGAGAGTTTTTCACTAAAATATGCAATGGCTCATTTTTCTTGCATCAAAACTCCGCCAATTCCGGTACCACTTGCATCACAATGAACCTCAAAAGTTTTCTCAAAGTTGGGCAAAGCAAGAATCAGAGCATGAGTAAGCAAAGACTTGAGCTCATCAAAAGCGGTGGATTGCAAAGATCCCCAAACAAAAGGAGCATTCTTCTTACTCAAGGCATGCAAAGGAGCGACGATAAAAACCCGCAAGACCAAGAAAGCTACGCACTTGTTGCAAATTGGTGGGTTGGGGCCAAGTTTTAATTGCTTCAATTTTAGACTCATCAACATGGACACCCTTGGAAGAGACAACAGAACCCAATAAACCGAGTTTGTCAACACCAAACGTGCATTTTTTCAAGTTGGCATAAAGACGTTCCTTGCGAAGGGTTTGCAAAACAGCCCTAACATGATTAAGATGTTCTTTCATGGTTTTGCTAAAAACAAGAATTTCATCAAAGTAAACCACAACAAAGACTCCAATATAAGGGCGAAGCACATAATGCATAAGACGCATGAAAGTACCGGGAGCTTCCGATAAACCCATAGGCATAACTAACCACTCATACAAGCCAAATTTGGTTTTGAAAGCAGTTTTCCATTCATCACCTTCTTGTATGCGGATTTCATAATAGCCACTTTTAAGATCAATTTTTGAGAAAAAGGCGGCTCCGCTAAGTTCATCAAGCATATCATCTAGGCGAGGAATAGGATGCCTATAACGAACGGTAATAGCATTTATAGGTCTACAATCAGAACACATGCGGAAACTTCCATCTTGCTTAGGCACAAGTATAACGGGAACAACACAAGGACTTAAACTTTCACATACATGACCGTTGTCGATTAGTTGTTGTACTTGCCGTTGGATCTCCTTAGTTTCCTCTGGGTTGACGCGGTATGGAGCTTTTTTTGGGAGAGGCGCTCCGGGGATGAGGTCGATTCGATGCTCAATGCCTCATAGAGGAGGTAGACCCGGAGGTAGCTCATCAGGGAAAACATCTTGGAATTCCTGCAAGAGAGATTGAAACACTAAAGGTAGCTCGTGAGAGGTGTTAGTTTTTGGTTCCCCATCCTTGCACACAAGGACAAAGTGCATCACACTCGATGGGTTCTCACACACTTCTCTCATCTCACTTTTTGTGGTAAATAGGACTAGGTTTTTCTCTCTAGGCGAAGAGGCGCTCAAGTTTGGCTTGTGGCTCTCACTCACCTTTTGGTGGATCACTTTCTCACTCTTCTCTCCATGATGTGTGGCTTTCTTGTCGGCTAGTACTTGACTAGGAGACATAGGTCATAGCACATACTCCTTCCCTTTCATCTTGAAGCTATAGTGATTGGTACGCCCATTGTGGATGACACCATGGTCGAATTGCCATGGCCGACCAAGAAGGAGGTGGCAAACGGTCATTGGGACGACATCACACTCCAAAGTGTCTTCATATGCACCAATTTTGAAGGAGACTTGGACCGTATGCTCAATTCGAATAGTGTCGGAGTCACTTAGCCATTGAACCTTGTAGGGGTGCGGGTGCTTCCTCTTGACCAATTGAAGCTTGGAGCATAGTTCTTCACTTGCCAAGTTGTGGCAACTACCTCCATCGATGATGACCTTGACGGACCTTCCATTGATGCCGACCTTTGTGTGGAAGATGTGGCATCGTTGGTACTCTTCTTGTTGATGTTGAAGAGTCAAGACTTTGGAGACAACGAGAGCGGGGCTCGAATCCTCATCACAAAAGACTTGATCATCTTCATCCTCGTTCACTCACCGGTGCATGGACACTTGCTCAAGGGCTTCCATCTCCTCATCACTCATGGAGTCGTAGGTGCCATCGTTGTTGAGGATCATGGTGCGCTTGTTTGTGCATTCATCAGACTTGTGGCCTCGGCCGCCGCAAGTGAAACACTTGAAGGATCTTGTCTTGATGGTCTCATTGGTCGGAGTAGATGATGAAGAACGCGGCTTGAAGTTGCTTGTAGTAGTAGGAGGGCAACTTGAACTTGTCGAAGTTTTCTTGTAACTTGACTTGTTGTCATTGCTTGGAGAAGGCTTTGTTGATGTAGAGGTTGGAGGAGTTGTTGAAGCTTGGTTGTTGGAGAAGCCGTAGGTCTTGGACGAGTACTTGGCGTACTTGAAGTCATCTTACACTTGACGTTCTGCCTTTGTAGCTTGATGTACGAGCTCAATGAGGTTGGAGTAGGGTTGGAAGTCGGTGATCTTCTTGATGGGATGATTGAGTCCATTCAAGAATTGTGCCATTGTTTGCTCATCATCCTCCGTGACATTGGCTCGAATCATGGCTATCTCCATTTCCTTGTAGTATTCTTCAACACTCTTTGTTCCTTGCTTGAGGAGTTGTAGCTTCTTGAAGAGATCGCGGTTGTAGTAGGTTGGCACAAAACATGCTCGCACGACTTCCTTCATTTGAGCCCAAGTGGTGATTGGAGGTTCACCTCTTGCTTGTCGGCTCTCAAGGACTTGTTCCCACCATATGAGCACATAGTCTTGGAACTCAAGTGATGCCATAGCGATCTTCTTCTCTTCCTCACAGTTGTGCAAACGAAAGATTTTGTCGACCTTCAATGCTCATGAGAGGTATTCTTCGGGATCATTGCTTCCATTGAACTTGGGCATTGTGAATTTGAGCTTGCCATAGCGTTGCTCTTCATTGTGTTGTTGGCGATGGTGATGATGACGCCCTTGACATGGAGGGTAATCATCCTCATGTTGCTCTTGGCATGGAGGAAGTCCATGATCAACTTGCTCTTGTTGAACTTGAGGTTGAGGTGGGGCTTGACGAGCTTGTGAAGGAGCTTGAGGAACTTGATGTTGCACTCGCGGTTGGTAGTTCCTCTCTTGGATTTCTTCTCGAAGAGCTTCCTCTTGATTGCGCCGTTCGCGATTGCGGTTGGCGATGGCTCGACTTGATTCTTGAAGGGCACATGTTGCGCCTCAAGAGCTTGCGCTTCACGTAGTTGTTGTTGAAGACGTTGAGACTCGTTGTCTTGTTCCTCTTGGTGTAGATGCGCTTGTTCTTCCTCTTGGCGCCGTAGTCGTTGTCGTTCTTGAGCTTGAGCAAAAGCGACTTGGTTTGAGTGAAGACGAGGGACTTGCTCATCGACTTGCTCTTGTGAATGCTTGTCGTGTAGTGGGTTGCGAGATGCATGACGGTCTTGACGCGTGGCTCGTCGAAGAGTATTTGATGACGGTGTACTTGAGCAGGAGAAGGAGTCGTCGCAGTGTCGACTTGAGTGGCTCCGTCGTGAGTATGAAGAAGTTGAAGGAGGACGGTTCACCAACAAGGCGTGGATCTCGTCCATTCTTGCATCGTTCTCTTGCTTGTGCACGTCGAGCTTGTTGTAGAAGTAGTCCTTGGTATGTTGCTCGGAGAGTCGCAAGTCGGTGGTGAGGTTGTCGATGCGTTCGTTCATAGCTTGTTGCTCTTGATGCAACGCTCGTTGTGCACCAAAGAGGTGGCTCTTGGTGACATATGATGACATGTCATTGTCTTGCTCGATGAAGAGTGGGTTGGTAGAAGTACTTCCATCATTCCAAGCAAAATGTGAGTGGTAGAAAGAGAAGAACTTATACCAATGTACCTTGACCAATGTTAACAATGAATCAAGTTCACTCAAATGCGGACAATGAAATAGCACTATTGGTACCAATTCTTGTTGGTTCTCACACCTACACAAGTAAAAGCTTATGGTGGAGCTTGGTTAGGATGGTGGCACAAAATTTGATGCAATTGTAAGTGAGTTTCAATAATGTTGGAAAAGATTCACAAATTTGCAAATGCAACAAGTAGACCAAGCAAGTAGAGGTACACGGAAACACACACGCAAATAGATGAGTGGGATTGTGCAAACCAAAAGTGAGACAAAATGTGGAATCCACAAAAATGCTCTTGTTGCACAATACTAGAGAGACGCTAGCACAATTGCACAATAGGCGCATACGGAGCTTGTGCACAACCTACTAGGCAAAAAATGCAACGATCTCTATCCCAAGTATGCTATATGTATGGTATTTCGGTGCTATGATCCAAGATGATCGAGTATGACAATCTTAATGTAGTAAGATGCTATGGTTCTTGCTTATATGTTGTTTGCTTATCTTTCCTCTTTGCTTAAAAGCTTGGGTGGCTCTTTCACTTTTGAGCTCTTTTCTCATGCAAAACTTCACAAACCAAGATAGCAATTGTGTATGCGATGACAACTTTGTGACACACAAGTTGATGCCAAGATATGCACCACTATGGTATGGTATGTATGCTATGGAGTATGATCACTAATGTGCACAAGTCACGTTGCCGGCAATACTCAATGGCTAGTCTCGATGGGTAAGCTACGCAAAAGTAAGGCAATGTGGGTATCAATGCAATTGCAAGGTATGACAAAGATGTCATCGAGGTTACCGTCCTTGGCGATGATGAGACCCTTGCGAAGATGAGCCGCGGTGATGATGATGTCGAACCGTACCTATATAGCCGAAACACAATAGGACACGGGAGCCACAACTCAAAATCTCAAAGATCAAAACGTGTCAAAATCGTCATAGGAGGTATTGGGGATGATTGTGGTGTGTGTGGGTTTGGAAGATGTGGTGTAAGGTGGGGATGCGGTGGTGGCCGAACTAAACTAAATTCAGTTTTGTCAGAGTTTCCCGGACGTCCGGGTGGTCACGGTCGTCTGGTCGTCGGACGTCCGGCAGGGTCCGGTCGTCCGTAACCTGGGCAAAAATCGGGCATGGGATGAACAACACGATTTCGGGGAGGAAGAAGATGTTGAGGTCAAAATCGAGCGGATTAGTGGATGGAAAAGGGTGGGGAGGGTGGGGAAAGCTAGATCCACACGTGGCAACACAAATCCATGGACCAAATCCAATAAAATTTCAACTCACCAACAAATCACAAAATTTTTTGGGGCTATTTTTGGTGGGGAATTTTTGGATTTAGGAAGAAAACAACAAAATCAAGCTAGAAAACACGAGGTAGGGGCTCCAAAAACGTGATCAACGTGGCTCATGATACCAAGATGATGTAGGGCGGAACCCTATGGGGCCGATCTTTCACGTTTGGAGTGGATTCTACGGGGAAACACGAAGAACGCGTGCAAGAACACAAGGGAAATCACGGTGAGAAACGAGAGAAACACTCAACCGACAAGTGATTGATCACACAAGGGCTAGATCACCGAAAGCATAAGGTAGCACAAGATCCAAAGCCAACAAAGGAAGATACAAGAGTAACCGTTCTTCTCCGTGGGGAGGTCTTGATTGTCTTCTTCGGATGGAGGCCTTGAATCCGAATGTATCTTCTCCGAAGAGGCACGGTCCCTCACGTGGAGTAGATCTGGTACGGATGAGCAATGCTCTATCTCACATGAGCTATCACAATGCTAACCCTAGCTAGGAGGTGAGAGATGCCTATTTATAGTCATAGTGCAAATGGGGGTCAAAGTGAAGGGGTACAAGGGCATCATCCCGAGGCTGCGGTCACTCAGGCGTCAGACATCTGGTCTCTACCGGTCGTCTGGTCGCTCACGGAGGTCTGGACCTCCGGTAGGATCAGACATCCGCTGTTTTGGCTCGGGTGCAGGTTTGTCGGACGTCCGGTGGCTTCGGTCTCCTGTTAATTTCCTCTCAGGTGCCTAGTTGCCCGACGTCCGGGGCGGCCGGTCGTCCGCTCGCTGGGAGTCGCTGGTCGTCCGCACCGTGCCGGTCATCCGGTGCCTAGAGCTTTGGCTGGCCTTCCTTCTCTCGGCTGTAGCAACCTTCAGGGGTCGGACGTCCGGGCCCGGCCGGTCGTCCGATGCCTATAGCTCCCCAAGTAGCTCTTCTTCTTAATGTTCATGCTAGTGTCCTTGCCACCTTGGCCATTGGGTGTAGCTGTCCCGTGGCTCTCCTCCAAGTACCCGATCACACACAGAGTGTCCGCATGAGGTAGTAGCCAAGTCTCGTGAGTAGAGAGAGGGAGTTCGGAGAGGAGCGAGTTCACCTTATCTTCAATAGCCTTTGCTCTAGCCCTTGTCATGGGTCCAAGTGGTGTTGAGGGAGATGTAGGTACGTCCATGGGGATGAGCGAGGGATGCTCCGCATCAAAGAGGTTCTCCCTCTGGTCCTTGGCCTCCATGGTGATGATGGCCCCCTCCGGCTTCCTCCTCCATGGCCTCCAGTGATGATGGCCTCCTCTGGTAGGGTGCCAGAGAGGGCCTAGGTTGATTTTTCGTGTGTATAGAGGCTTGCGGTGGCGGAACTTCTCATCTAGTGTTCTTTTCGGAGGTTTCTGTATTTATAGAAATTTTTGGCATAGGTTTCACGTCAAGGGGGTGCCTGAGGGACCCACAAGCCGTAGGGGCGCGCCCTACCCCCCAGGGCGTGCCCTGGCGGTTTGTGGCCACCTCGTCCACTTCCTGGTCCAGCTCCAGTGCTTCGGGGGTCTCTTTTGGTCCATAAAAAATTACCATAAATTTTCAGCCCATTCCTGGAACTTTTATTTTTGCACAAAAAACAACACCACGGTAGTTCTGCTGAAAACAACGTCAGTCCTGGTTAGTTCTAATCAAATCATACCAAAACCATATAAAATTTCTGTAAAAATGGCATGAATACTTCATAAATTATAGATAAGTTGGAGACATATCAGCATCCCCAAGCTTAATTCCTGCTCGTCCCCGAGTAGGTAAATGGTAGAAGAAATAATTTATGAAGTGTGAATGCTAGCATAGTGCATAAGTTTGATCAGTGATAATTTTAATCACTTTTTCTAGCACCATTATATATCATAAACAATAGATCATCTCATAAAACTTCTCATGGTCAAGTAACAAGTTATTCACATGTTAAAGTTTAGACCATAAAGTTTCTTGAAAACTAACAATCTTTGTTCTGAGTCACCAAAAAATTGCAATTCATCTTATTTTCAGGAAGGGTCTATGTAAGAGCTTTGATTTAGCAAATTCCACATACTCAACTATCATATAGTCTTCCATGATTGCTAACACTCAAAGCATATTTGTAGAACAAATAACATCCGTCGAACACAGAGGAAAATAGGGGCTTATTGTTTCGCCTCCCAACTTATTTATCATATAGTTAATTGTCAACAATAATAATTCATGATCAAATACAATTGAATGGCCACATATGCTTCGATATTTCCCCACCACATGATGCTTGCCAACTGAAGAATAATTGAAGTTGACATAAGAAGGAATACTATTGACTCTTGCATAAATGTAAATACATGAAAGTAAAAGATAGGCCCTTCGCAGAAGGAAGCAGAGGTTGTCATGCGCTTTTTATTTTTGCATGTGCAAACCCTTAATGCAAAGGAACGTCATGTTGTATTGCCCTTTGTGATAGAAACCTTTATTATGCAGTCCATCGCTTTTATTTCTTTACTATCACAAGTTCATACAAAGCTTATTTTCCCTTACAATTAAATATTATACATATTTAGGAGGAATTTTTATTGCTTTTGGCACCGATGACAACTTACTTGAAGGATCTTATTTAATTCATAGGTAGATATGGTGGACACACATGGCAAGAAACTGGGTTTAAGGATTTTTGGATGCACAAGTAGTATCTCTACTTATTACAAATTTTTGGCTAGCAAAAGATCCTAAGCAAGCACCACATGCTGGAGGATCCATAACAATATAATTTCTATACAAATATACCCAAACATAACTCATTACGTTGTCTTCCTTGTCCAAATTCAACTAATTTGATCAAGTTTGAAAATAATTAATGGGGCTAACAATCATAGAAGATGTCCAAGATAGTATATTTATATGTGAAATCTCTCTTCCTTCAATATTCTTTCATGAATTGTTCAAGTGACCAATATTGAGTTTGCTAACTTTCAATAAATTTACCACCTATACTTCTTATATGTGAAGTCATTACTCCCCATGGGGAAAAAAGCATATGAAACATATATAATTTCATATTTATGATATTCAATTCATTCAACCATTTACTCATAGGATATAAGTGAAGCAGGAGAGTAAATGACAAAACTACTCTAAAAAGATATAAGTGAAGATCAATGAGTAGCACAATAGTTCAATAGCCATGTGAGGACTCTCTCTCATTCTAGTTCTCAAATCCAATGATTTTATTCAAATAGCTAATAAAATAAAAATACCCTCCAAGAAAAACACATATCATGTGGCGAATAAAAATATAGCTCCAAGTAAGGCATACCAATAGTTTTGAAGACGAAAGAGGGGATGCCTTCCGGGGCATCCCCAAGCTTAGGACCTTGAGTATTCCTTGAATATTACCTTGGGGTGCCTTGGGCATCCCCAAGCTTAGGGTCTTTCCACTCCTTATTCTCCTCATATCAACATCTCACCCAAAACTTGAAAACTTCAATCACACAAAACTCAATGAAACTTTGTGAGATGGGTTAGTATAGTGAAACAAATCATTCACTTGGGTACTGTAAAAGACAAGTTTCATAATTGTTTCCACATAATGTCTATTGTACTCTATAATTTCCACAATTTATATTAAGCAATATAAGCCATAGAAACTATAAAACAAGCAAATTATGCATTGAGCGCAAAATCTGTCAAAAACAGAATAGTCTGTAATGATCTGAATACTACATATACTTATGTAACTCAAAAATTCTGAAAAACTAGGAAAACCTAGGCAATTTTTATATAAATCTTGTGAAAATTCAGATCAAAAGCACGCTTCTGTGATTTTTCTAAAATTCTGGCAATGAGCGCAAAAGTTTCTCTTTTTCAGCAAGATCAAATCAACTACCACCATAGATCATCCCAAAGGTCTTACTTGGCACTTTATTGAAATGAAAGCTATAAAACATGATTACTACAGTAGCATAATCATGAGAACACACAAAAATAGTAGGGGTAAATATTGGGTTGTCCCCCAACAAGCGATTTTCTTGAATGCCTTTTTAGAGAGGCATGATATTTTAATGATACTCTTCCAAGCCCAATTTCGATGATAATTTTATTCATACTCTAAAAGATATAAGTGAAGTTCATAGAGCATTTTATGATTAATATAGATTGACCAATATCCAAGTTCAAAATATATAAGTGAAGCACACAAAGCATTCTATAAAGCCATACTCAAAAGATTTAAGTGAAGCACAAAGAGCATTCTATAAAGCCATACTCAAAAGATTTAAGTAAAGCACATGAAGCATTCTATAAATCAATGAAGGACTATCTCGTACTAGCATGGTGCATAAAGGAAAAGAAAAAACACAATAGATGCATATTATGTGAACAAAACAAAAACCGAGATATACCGATAATTGTTGAAGAAGAAAGATGAGATGCCAGCCGGGGCATCCCTAAGCTTAGATGCTTGAGCATCCCTGAAATATTTACTTGGGATGCCTTGGCCATCCCCAAGCTTGAACTCTTCCATCTCCTTATTCTTCTTATATCGATAACTCCTCGATCTTCGAACACTTCATCCACACAAAACTTAACAAAACCCTTGTGAGATCCGTTAGTATAATAAAGAAAATCACTACCTTTAGGTACTGTTGTAAACTCATTCCAATTTCATATTAGCATTATATCTAATGTATTCCAATTTCACCATGGTTTGTACCCACCGATACAACCCATAGATTCATAAAAATAAATGAACAACACATAGAAAACAAAATCTGTCAAAAACAGGACAGCCTGTAGCAATCTAAAAATTTACCGTACTTATTTAACTTCCAAAATTCTGGAAAAATAGTAAAAAATAAAAAATTTACATAGCAATTCTGTGTAAAAATTTCAGAAACCTTTTTCATTCCGGTAAAAAATGTAAATTCACACACTACAACCAAAGTTTCTGTTTTTGCACCGCACAAAACAAACAAGCAAACTAATCATCCTAAAGCCAAATCTTAGCACACTATTTTTATAATACAATGAATATATACAAGGGGATAATTATTTTTGAGAAACTTCCGTGAAAAATTCTACATTGTTTCCATGAGCATGAACACAATTGTTCAAGGTCGACCCTCACTTCTCCAATGCATAACCTTCCAATCACTTCACTTTCTGAAAAAGGTTTTAGGCATAAGAGGCAAGTAGAATTTTTTCTATTTTGCATTCTTTAGTTATTTTTTTGTTTATTTCACCTACAACTAAAGAAAAAAACAAAAGGGAAAACAAAATCTACTTAGTGAAGAAAGCAAACAAGCATACACGAAAATATTAACCCCATGCTATTGCTCCCCGGCAACGGCGCCAGAAAAGAGCTTGATAATCATCAAGTGCAAGAAATCATTGTAGCAATTTCCAAAGGTGGAAGTGATAAGTATGGAGTGTCAAACCCACAAGGAGCTAAAGATAAGATCAATATTCTCTCAAGTCTTATCTGCCACTGATACGACTCTATGTACACCGAACGTTTGCTTCCATCTAGAAACGAGAAAGAAAACTACGTTGTGGGTATAAATAGGATAGCTTTGCATGATATTAGAGATCTAAAATATTAAAATAGGTGTTGTTAACATAATGTTAGAATATATTACAATATATTACAAATAGTGAGTGTCGTGGTTTTTTCACGGTAGTTGTCCTAGTGAGAGGACTTAGTCGTGGAGCCCTCGCAACGAGCTTAGCTTAAAGGGGTTTAACCGGACAAAGGACACGGGGAGTTTATACTGGTTCGGCCCATTGCGGTGAAGGTAAAAGCCTACAATCTAGTTGTGGTGGAATTGATGGGGTCTTGATGAGCAGGGAGCGAATCCGCTTTACCAATCTCTCGAGTTGTTGTTTCTTGTCCCTGAACCGCCGCAGGGTCGTCCCTTTATATACATAGGTTGACGCCCGGCGGTTTACAGAATCCCGAGGCCGGCTACATGTGTCCGGCTCGGTTTCTACCTTTCCCTATCTTACAACACAAGTTACATATCTCATGGCGGTTTATGTCTATGGGCCCTAACCCACCCTTGGCCTCTGGGCCTCTAAGTCTCTGTAGTAAAGCGCCATACTCCTTGTCTTCATGGGCTTCCATATGGATGACTCCTTGTGAGCATAACCCGGCCCCTCCTGGGCGGTTTATACTCAGTAGTTATATCCCCAACATTAGGCTCCAGATTGATTTGAACCTGTTCATGTCAATCTTCAATATTTAGAAAAGCTCCTTCTTGAACATCCTCGTATGAACCTTGTAAACCGCCATGACGTCATCTCTATATGAACCTTGTAAACCGCCGTGACGTCATCTTCCAATATTGCAATAAATCGCCATGACGTCACCGGCTTATTAAAACCTGTAAATAATTTCATTTTATTAATGAAACTCCGAAAACCGAGGCGACAACTGTGTCACATATCCAGTTTTTGGGTTCCTCGATTCCCGTGCATGTCACTTATCCCTTTGCCTTATAAATAGGACCAGGGGTCATTTTTTACTTTCCCATTCGTGCCTCTTCACCTTGTTGTCTTCCTCGCGTCGCCTCAGTGCTCGAGCGCAGCCGCCGCCGTCAACCTTCACCTCTGCACCAACACCGGCCGCTGCATCAACCTGATTTGACCAGAGAAACGCGGCGCCTCTCTTCTACTCCTTCAACCTTTGTAAGTTTTCCTTCCTTCCACCCAGATCTACCACTAGGGTTTCAGTGTTCTTCGGTGTTCTTGATGTTCTTCACTTGAACTTTGCTTTCATATGGATACTTTGATAAAACGTGACATTTTCCCTGTGCGGCCATAGCTAGAATCCATTTTTCCTCATCATAGCATCTTTTTTTTCAGTAAACAGATCCCATCTGGCTTTTAGCTGTTCCGCTGGCACCACTTAGGGCTTCTAAATTTCTCTCCTTTTTAAAACTGAGGTGGATCCAAAATTATAATGCCAACTTGTAAAACCTGTTGGTGCAATACTTAGGAATTTTCAGATCTATAGCTTCCACACCATTGTAGGCGGTTTAACCTTTAGAAAATGATAATCCGCCAGGTACCATTAGCCCTCTCATAAACCGCCTACTCAACCTGAAATAAAAATCCAGTTTATCATGTATATATGTTTCAATTTCTTCTTCGTCTGTCCTTAGGCCGGTTTATCTGCGTCAGTCATGAATCTTAAACCGGCGTTGATCCTCTTTTCCAGCTTTCCATTGAAATGGCCAAAATGTTCTATGCTTGCAATTGGGTTCCATCCCGGGTTACCGAAGAACAATTAAATGGGCTTGTTGCCACTGGTATTTTAGCTAAGAAGGAAGTCATAAACTGGAGAGTTCCCGGTCCAGAAAATCCTCCTGAGCCCAAGGATGGGGAGGTGGTTGTTTTTGCTGACCATCTGGGTCGAGGTTTTAGCCCGCCCGGTTCAAAGTTCTTTCGTGACGTTCTTCCCAGCTTCCAGATCCGCCCTCAAGATATTGGGTGTAACACCCCAGTGTCATGCTATAGTAACTCTCTGTGATTAAGCCTAATCATTTGGCTAAAGAATGCTTAATCACCTTTGTTCAATATCTCTTTTCAACTCCCATCTGAATTCAAATTCAAATCATAAGTAAAATTTGAAGTTGCACAAAAGTTGCTGGAAAAATGTTCATCATTTAGCAAATATTCCAATACAATTTGATGTAATTAAAAACAACATCACTCCTATGCTAAAATGGACACTAACATTTATAACAGTGCCATTCCAGCAATTTAAAATGCAAATTCATTTATGAAAATGCCAAATGAATCTAAACCTCTCCCAAAAATAATTGTGGCAGTGCCTAAAAATGCACTGGACTTTTATGATCCAGTTCCACATTTTTCCTAAATCATTACGGTCCCCGAATAAATCATTTTCCTTCTCTGGTAATTAAAGAATAAGAAAAGGAAAAAGTCAGAGGAGAGAGAGAGAGAAAGCCCCCGTGTCCCCTTTGGGCCTCGGCCCCCATCCACCAGCCGGCCCAGCTCCCCGCACCGAACACCCCCTCCTCCCTGTACTTCTGTTGCGCACCGCTACACGCACGGTTGCCACCGGACTCCCTCGTCGGTGACGCCCCCCACGCGGATAAGGTAGCCCCGCGCCCCCTCGAGCTCCCCCTCGATCTCATCCACTCACCTACTCGTCCCCATGCCGTCTCCTCTCGGCCCTTCCCCAGATCCACCTCTCCCCTCTCCCTCTCCTTCGCTCTGGAGAGGAGACCGACACGGTCGCCGACGTGCCTTGCCTGTCCTCGCGGCCATCGAGCCCCGTTCGTCTCGCCATCGTGCCCATCATCTCCGCCGTCGTCGTCTACCCAGTCCCCGTCCGTGAGCGCGAGCCGGGAGCCACTACGGGGAGCGGATCGAGCCGCCCCTTTCACCTATGTCGTCTCCGGCAACTCCTACTTCTGCTAAGCTTACACCGGGCCACCTTGTGCCTCCCTAGTGAGCTCCTCTTCCTTCTCCCTCTCTGTCGACGTTCTGGAAATGGGGGTCCCCAGACTTGCCTGCCTGCGGCCTGCGGCGTGGCTCAAGTGGTGGCCCAGTACGACCCATCTTTATCAGCTCAAGACTCAAGACCCTCGCGAGGGGCCAAGCCTCGCGGGGCGAACGATGCAAGGCTTCCCCAGGGACGGCCTCGCCAGGTAGGCTCGCAAGGAGGCGGAGAGATCAAGGCAGGGTACCTCGCGAGGTGCTCGTGAAGAAAGCCATGACGATCGAGACCAGGCGGGCACCGGCCTGTGCATCGTCCTTGTTTCCTCTTTGGTGCAAAGGGGGCAAGCACAGGTGCGGAGTACCAAGGCATCAAGCAAAGGTTGCCATTTCAGTGCAACGAGACCAAGACCAGCGGACGGCAGGATGGAGGTCACCATGGAGCCCAAGACGGCGTCATCGCCAGTGCTTTTGGCAGCCGAAGACCAACTTTAGTCAAGATAACTTGTACTGGATGTTCCCCTTCAAAATGGCCGTTCTTGGCGCCCTTCCTGCTCAATATTTGGGAAGAGGACCAGGGCCTCTATAAATAGAGCTAGCCACCACAGAGTAGTTCATCACACCAGCTCAAGAACACCTCTCGCGAGGCTGTTCTTCCCTTGTACTATTCATCATCCGCCCCAGAGGCAATCCACCACACCACACACTGGAGTAGGGTATTACACCACAATGGTGGCCCGACCAAGTATAAATCTTGTGTCCCTCGTGTTGTTCATCATTTCCAGCTTAGATCTCACGAGACGATCGGACGTAGATCGGTAGGGGAGAGAACTTCGAGCGCACCCCAGTGTTCGAACCTTAAGGGTCTGCTGGAACCCAACATACGACATTTGGCCCGCCGGGTAGGGGTGCGCCAGAATCTTTTTTCCGCTGTTTCGTGTTCGATATTCCGTCGTGTCCATGGCTGACGCTCGCCGGGCTCGCGCCGAGCGCCGGGCTGCTCTCGCCACCCGCGTCGCCCAGATGGCTCCCGTCGGTGGGTGTCCCCATCGTTCCCCGTCGCCTGCCGCCACCGGCCCGGCGGGGAATGAGCAACTGGCCTCGTCTCTGCATCCTTAGGTGCGGCGGGAAGGCCGCACCGCCACCCCGTCGCTGACTCCAGCCGGTTCGTCGTCCTACGCCCGTCGCGCCCCCACGAACGCGCACGCCGCGTTGCTCCTGGCGCGTGACCTCCCACACTACCGTCCCGTCTACGATCTCTACGAGGACTAGCTCGCTCGCATCACCGAGCTCGTCATTGCTGCAGGGGGCTCTCCTATGCCGTCCCTCTCGCTGCCTCGCCCTCCGTCCTGCGCAGGAGGCGCAGATGAGGACGTGCCTCCGCCACCTCCTCTCCAAGAAGGCGCCCTGGCTCCAAGGCGCGCGGCCCGAGAATGAGATCCATCACGTCCGGCGCCCGCACGACCAGAGAGGAGCTTCCAAGAAATCCCTCGTCCCCAAGACGGTGCTCACGTGCTCCCGGCACCGGTGCGCCATGACCGCATCCCTGCGCCACCACGTCAAGACCCCGTGCCGCTCCAGGCAGCGGCGCGCGGGAATCCCCAGGAGCAATCCCAGCATCAGCAGAGAGCCCCGGTGGCCACCGCAGGCTACCGCGCCTTCACGCCCGAGCTATGCAGTGTCGCATGGCCAGGCAAGTTCAAACCTGACCTGCCTCCTTGCTATGACGACACTGCAGACCCCGCGGAGTTCCTACAGCTCTACGAGCTGGGAATCAAAGCCACCAACGGGGACGAAAAGGTCATGGCGAACTGGTTTCCCATGGCACTCAAGGACGGCGCCCGCACCTGGCTCCTGAACCTAGCTCCTGGCACGATCTCCTCCTAGGATGAGATGCGCACCCGCTTCATTGCCAACTTCCAAGGCACTCGCGACCGTCTGCCGGCCATGGGTGACCTACGCCGCATCAAGCAGCAGCCCGGAGAGACCTTGCAGAAGCACATCCAGCACTTCAACAACGCTCGCCTCAAGATTCCCTGGGTGACCGAGGAGGCCATCATTTCGGCGTTCTCTGATGGCGTCCGCGACGTCAAGATGAAGGAGGAGCTGGCGATCCATGAAGATCTGTGTACATCACTGGAGTTGTTCAATCTGGCGACCAAGTGCGCAAGGGCTGAGGAGGGACGCCTCTCCCTTCTCGAGCTCCCGGCGGCAGACCCAGAAGAGAAGAAAGCCAAGGCTAAGGATGTGAAGCGCAAGGGAGCAGATGTGGTCGCAGCGGAGCCGGACACAAAGCGCAGCAGGGACCAACCGGAGTCGTCCAAGGGCAGCCGTTACTGTGTGTACCACGATCTCCATACTCACAACACCAACGAATGCCAAGAGCTCAGGGCCGTGCAAGAAGGCCGTGTCGGTCAACGCCCCGAGCGCAACGATCGGGGCTACGGCCGAGGCAGAGCAAGAGGTGGAGGATGATGGGACGACCGTGGCCCTCACCAAGGGTGGCGTGACCGACCTCGCGAGGACCGCTGGCAGGACCAGCCTCGTGAGGGAGCTTGGAGAGATCAGCCTCGCGAGGATCGCCCGCAAGGCAACGCATGCCTTCCTCCTCTGCCACCACCACCAAGGAGGAATGAAAACCATCATCACGACGAGGGGGCTGGGGGCTTCCAGGAGCCACGTGCAATCGCTTGCATCCTGGGCGGTGCTCAGGCCCCAGCCCCACATCGCATCTTCAAGCAGTTTGCTCGCGAGGTGAATGCAGTCCTCCCCAAGCTTGAGGCCACGCACCCTCTAAGGTGGTCTGCGTGCGCCATCACGTTCAGCTCAGCGGATCAGCTCAAGTGTGCAGCGACGACCGGTGTCCTCTCAATGCTCTGTTCCCCAGTCATCAGCAATGTGCAAGTCACCAGGACCCTCGTCGATGGCAGAGCAGGACTCAACGTTCTGTCCATCGAGACGTTCAACAATCTCCACGTGCCATATGATCAGCTTCACCCAACCAAGCCTTTCTCAGGAGTCACTGATGCTTCCACTGTCCCGATAGGGTAGGTCCGCCTTCCTGTCACCTTTGGACAACGCAACAACCACCACACAGAGTTCATTGACTTCGAATTCGCTCACATTCGCCTGCCATACAACGCCATCCTCGGCTATCCGGCCCTGGTCAAGTTCATGGCAGTGACTCACCATGGCTACAACGTCCTCACGATGCCAGGAAGTGGCGGGGTCATCACGGTCCCCTGTGAAGAGAAGGATGCGGTGTGCTCCCTCGAGCGCGCCTTCCAGGCCGCGTCGATCGAGGACCCGGACAGCAAGAGTGGAAACCCCCCTGGAGAAGCTCCCATGAAGAAAAAGACATCACCTTGCTCAAGGCCTTAGGAGGCAGGCACCTCCGGAGGACGCTACATCCGGACATGCGCCCATCCAAGGGGCGCCACCCTCCATCGCATAGGAAGGTGCGCCCGGCGCCCTCCTCGGGCAGGGCTCGGGGGCTCTCTCCTGGGGAGCCACCGACTTTGCCAAGATCACGAGGGAGGCGCTTGGGCACCACTTGGAGGCATGCTTCATAGCACGCTTTCCTCAGGAAGGCATAAGGAAAGAAGGACCCAACCCTCAGGAGTTCATAACCAAGGCCGCTCAGGAGTTGGAGGAATCGAGAGTCATGTGCGGCAACCGCCGCCTGCCCAGCGTAGCTCCCCATCCAGGCGAGGATGGCGGGCTCCGCGTCTGCATTGACTTCCCAGGGCTCAATCGAGTCGCTTCTCAGGAGTGCTTCTGGCCTTCATGCGTGGGATGTTGCACGGGCCCACCGCACATCTTTGTTCGCATGCCTTTTGGCTTGCCGAACGCGGCTGCAGCCCACCAGCGCTTGATGAGAAGCATTCTTGAAGCTCAGGTGGCCAAGCATCGCACGTTCCTAGAGGGGATGGAGATGGACCTCAGCGGGCCGCCCAGACCTCCTGAGTTTCCCGAGGCTTAGAGTCTCGAGGGCTCGTGAGGATCGGCTTCTTCACCCTGCACCACCAGCAGCTCCAACAATCATTCTGCAACAGTATTAGGTGACTTCTTTTCAGTTTTCATTTTAGCTGGGAGCGCCCCCAGGGCTGCATCATTCCCAGGTCGCGTGGGTCCGTCCCTGCGGCATGTATCCGTTTTGCTTATGTCTTCTGCTTACCTTGTGGGGGTGCCCCTCGGGCTGCATCATCCCCAAGCTGCTCGGGCTTGACCCAGTGGCGTTTGCTTTATCCGCATCTATCTAAGTTGATTTTCTTCTTCATGGTTAACCTGCTTGAGATAATCGCTTGCTCGATTGACACCTACCTTTGGAGCCGCTCGCTTTGGCACTGTGCTTGCGCATGGGTCCGTCCCTGCAACACAAACAAATCTGAGTGGTCGAGTTTTGGCCGCGGCAGCCCCGCATAGCGCTACCTCGCCAGGCCCTCAGTGCCTTAATCACTCCCTCGGAGCAACCAATGGCTGGCTGGCAACCGTAATGGCAGACCTTGTTTTCCCTCATGATTGGTGTGCAGGATCCGCTTCAGGAATAGCATGGGGGCGTCGCGAGCTCCCTCTCCCTCTCTCTCGTACGATCAGCTCGCATGTTAAAAGGGGGGCGCCTGAGCATCGCAACTCATGGGCTCTTACTGGCTCTCCAGCCCTCACCCCCAGGCCTTGACCCACGACATTGCGACCTGTAATACCAGTGGCGGCTGAGCTTGCTCGAGGGTCGGGACCTGAGGACATAGAGCATGAAGGAAAGTGTGGGGAAGAGGGGAGAAGCTCACGAGGGCCTAACCCAGCAACACCCCAGCTGCTGGCACGCAGGCCCGGTACCTCGCCGAAGAGCTACTCCAAACCTATGAGATAAGTCACGCAAAGGCTAAATCAACTCAACGCCAAACCCTCGCCTATTGCAGCTCTATCACGGCAATGTTGCTACCTTTCTCGCCCAGCGGAGGCTGCTTGAGCGCTAAAGGGGACCTCCTGAGCATCACAACTCAGGGGCTCTTACTGGACCTCGGGCCGCTCACCTCCTAGCCTTGACCATGGTATCACGACCTGGCATACCAGTGATGGCTGAAGCCTGCCTAGGGACCGGGACCTGTCAGTGTAGAGCACCAAGCCCTCTTGAGGAAAGAAAGGGGGAGCCGAGCCAGGACAGGACACCCATCTCGTATTCATTCATAATAAGGATATACAGTTCACAAAAGACATGGCAAGTGCCTTACATACCCCCGCGAGGTGCTACTGTGATTCCTCGCAGGGAACAAAAGGTGTTAATCCTAGGGATCGTTAACTACGCGCCACCGCAGGAGACACCATCATCAATAGTGGGCCGTCAGGCACCGGCGCCAACCCCATCCAGATCAGTGGCGTCGACGGCCTGATGCAGCTGCCCTGCTCCGAGCGCGATGTGATCTTGGGGGCTCGTAGCTGTCGTCGCTCGTCTCCGGAGTCGCAAGAAGCTCGGGGGAGTCACTGGATTCTCCGGTTCCTCCGCTGCTGCCTGAGGAGCTGCTGGGGAGGCGATTGGCCGGCCTAGCCCTCGCCACGTCGGTACCCCGGCCGCTTTCCTTGGGACATCACTCCAGCCGGCGTCCTTCCGCGTCGAAGACCTTGAAGAACATCAAGGAGGCGCCATCGTGTTCCAGATGAATTACGAGGGCAACCCCTGTCCGGCAGACCCGGGCGATCTCGCCCCAGCCCCGGGTCATGAAGACCTTGCTCGGAGCAATGACCGCAACCTCTGCTCCGGTCGCAAGGGTGCTGGAGTCAGCGTGCTGCAGCCAGAGCTCCAGAGACCCACTCGGTGGCATCTCAAAGGCGAAGGAGGGAGGGAGGCGAATCCAAGAGCGCAGAGGCATGGCGGCGTGATGCAAGAACTCGCGGGAAGAGCCCTCGGTATGGATGCCAGGGGTGACGATGCACACCACTGTGACTCGCCGGCGTCGCCGTCGGCGTCGTCGGTGTTGCTCGGCGTCTCCTCCTCCAGGGCCCTTGATTCGTGCATACAAGGGCAGCAGAAACCCAGGCGACGGCCGCCCGTACTAGGGCCGCGACGTCTCCTGCCATGCGATCGCGCCGCAGCAGCCGGGGACGGGGCGCTTCTGCGGCGGGAGAGGATCGGGACCCTCCTGGGGAGCCTTCCCCTTCTCTTCCGCAGAAAACCGGCGGATTGGCGCCATTGGCGTAAGGTGAAGCAAGGGCGAAGAAGAAGAAGAAGGAGAGAAGAAGGAAGAGATGGACTACGGGGGCTCTCGCCCATCCTTACTTATAGTCCGGAGGAGGCCAACCGTCAGCCTCCACGATCGCAGGTAATCATGACCCATTTTCAGCATGCAGGGACTTGTCAAGTCGAGCGGTTGACGAGGGAGCATGGGGAAGTGGAGACACCCACGTTCAATCAACCGCCATGTGACGCCCAAAGCCGCAGGCTGATGGGGCTCGCGGCGCTCTGCACTTGCCCCTTTGCTTCTCCGCTAAGCCAAGTCCGAGCGCGCCTTGGGCCCGGGGGCTACTGTCGGTGTTCTGGGAATGGGGGTCCCCAGACTTGCCTGCCTGCGGCCTGCGGCGTGGCTCAAGTGGTGGCCTAGTACGGCCCATCTTCATCGGCGCAAGACTCAAGACCCTCGCGACGGGCCAAGCCTCGCGGGGCAGACGACGCAAGGCTTCCCCAGGGACGGCCTCGCCGGGCAGGCTCGCGAGGAGGTGGAGAGATCAAGGCAGGGTGCCTCGCGAGGTGCTCGTGATGCAAGCCATGACGATCGAGACGAGGCGGGCGCCAGGCAGGCGCCAACCTGCGCAGCGTCCTTGTTTCCTCTTTGGTGCAAAGGGGGCAAGCACAGACGCGGAGTACCAAGGCATCAGGCAAAGGTTGCCATTTCAGTGCAATGAGACCAAGACCAGCGGAGCGGCAGGATGGAGGTCACCATGGAGCCCAAGACGGCGTCATCGCCAGTGCTTTTGGCAGCCGAAGACCAACTTTAGTCAGGATAACTTGTACTGGATGTTCCCCTTCAAAATGGCCGCTGTTGGCGCCCTTCCCGCTCAATATTTGGGAAGAGGACCAGGGCCTCTATAAATAGAGCTAGCTACCACAGAGTAGGGAGGAGATCTGATCGAGTGCTCACTAGAGAGAGAGAGAGAGAGAAAGAGAGAGATAGGCGAGCGAACTCACCCAAGCAGTTCATCGCACCAGCTCAAGAACACCTCTCGCGAGGCTGTTCTTCCCTTGTACTATTCATCATTCACCCCAGAGGCAATCCACCACACCACACACTGGTGTAGGGTATTACACCACAACGGTGGCCCGAACCAGTATAAATCTTGTGCCCCTCGCGTTGTTCATCGTTTCCAACTTAGATCTCACGAGACGATCGGACGTAGATCGGTAGGGTAGAGATCTTTGTGCGCACCCCAGTGTTCGAACCTTAAGGGTCTGCCGGAACCGAACATCCGACACTCTCCTTGCTGACTTTGGCACGCCCCCTAGTGGCTTTCCCCACATGTGCCCGAATGCAGTGCCGCGGAGCTCATCATCGGCGAGTCTCCGGTGACCAAATGGTCATGCATAGCTGCTCATCATGCTCGACCGCGCGCGTAAATGCCGTCTGGCCTAGCCGTTTAGTTTGAACGCGCCCGCTTTGCTGCTTTCCTCTCACGACCGATTCCGGCCGTGCGCCTTGTGCTCGTCGCCGTAGCTACGGTGCGTCCCCGGCCTCGCTACTGCCGCCATCCAATGCGGCCCACCGCCAGCTTTCCAACGCACCCGAAAACGCGACAGATGGCCACCCGTACACGAGATCCGGGCTCGCCGGAGTTTTCGCCGCCGTTCGGCCTTGCCGGCGCACTCCTGTGGATGAACTGACTCGACGCCGACGTGGCGCCACAGGCCCCACCGCTTAGCCACTGACCCTGGGTCCCACCTGGCCCAGTTGACCCAGTCAACACTGACTTGGCTGGCCATGTTTCCATGACATGTGGGCCCTGCCTGTTTAAACGATTCTTATAAATAACTAAATCTATAAATTAATTAATTAGCTATTTAAGTCACTAATCACTCACTGACCAGTAGGCCCCACCCTTATTTAACCCTAAATAGTTTAACTAAAACCTAATTAAACTACTATGAGGCTGGCATGTGGGTCCCTCTGGACCCACAGGTCAGGTTTGACCCCAGTCAACCGTCATGTTGACTGCTGACATCACATCTACGTCATGCTGACATCATCCACTACTGTTCTGGATAATGTTGATTTAGATAATAAAATAAATGCCCAAAAATGTCTAAAATCTTTGAAAAATCATGTAAAATAAACCATAGCTCCGATGGAAATGTTTTCTACATGAAAGTTGCTCAGAAAAACGAGACGAATCCGAATACGCAGTTCGTTCATCTGTCACATGCCCCTAGTAGGCTGAACATAGAACATTCCCCCTCCGGTCATCTGTTTGACACAGGTCCGGAACCGAGAATACATCCCCGGTTGAATTCCCCCTTCACCTATATCGTGTAGCCATACGTTAGGTCACACCCGGCACAACATATTGCCACGTTATGCTTTGTGATGCTACGTTTGCTTTATATTTACTATTTCTTCCCCCTCTTCTCTTCGGTAGACCTTGAGACCGATGTTGATGCCTCTGAGTACGACTACGTCAACGACGACCCCTCCTTGCCAGAGCAACCAGGAAAGCCCCCCCTTTGATCATCCCAATATCGCCCATTCCATTCTCTCATGCTTGCATTAGATTTTTCTATTGTTATTGTTTGCTCCTATTCTGATGCATAGCCTGCTTTTGTAACCTTCTTATTTTTACCTTACCTGCTTATCCTAAACTGCTTAGTATAGGTTGGTTAGTGATCCATCAGTGACCCCCACCTTGTCCTTGTTGCCCTTGCTTCATCATCGAAGACCCGATCAACGGTGAAAGAACATGCGGTGCCCCCATGTTTGGTTTTGGCAATTGATGACAATCTCTATGGACTAATGGTTGCCTTGAGTTATATTTGAAGGGTTTGTCCATAGGCTTTTCTTGGAGTCCATTTGTTGGTATCAAGGAGAGTTTGTGATGACCATGGTGCTATTAAGGAATTATCCAAAGATCGGTCATGTGAGTGTTGAGCTTATTGTAAGCATGTCTTGAAGAAGAAGATTGTGTGATCATTCATGTTCACATTCAAGACATCATCCAAATGAAGAGAGTTGGAAAGATTCAAGGTTGATCAAGACTAAGTCAAAGAATGAATCAAGTTGATCAACACACAAAGCATAGAAGATGTACCGAGAGGGATCAAGCGATCCCATGGTATGGTAAGCATGGTCAATTACGCTTTGTGTACTAACCCATGGTCTTCGTGAGAGTTCTTTGTGGGGTTAGGTTGCGGTGTGCAAGTTCAAGTAGGATCATCACGAAGAGATCATATGCTTGAAGCTTGCCGTCCATTGTGGCGACAATGGACTTGTGAAGATGTGCAGAAGAGTGGCTCACCCATAGTGGAGTATGGGGGAGCAATCTACTAGTCTTCATCGAGCCAACGCAATCAAGAAAGGTGGTCCATCTTGAGGAGGAGAAGATCGTCATCATCTAGCTCAAGTGGATCATGTGCAATGCAAAGGTTTGCCCTTGATAGGTTTTCTATTTTACCGGTCTCACGGTATTTGTGGGAGACTAGGTTATAGGATCGATTGCCGTACTATCAAGGGGGGCTCTCGATGAGTTGCTTGATCGTATCGTTCATAGAGAGCTCAAACCATTGCATCCTTGCATCATCTTTATTGATTCTTATTTTGTTCTTCTCCTTGTGAGTTTTGGAGCTCTTGGTCTTTTTTATGACAAGCTCGAGTTCATCGAAAACGGAGTTCACTTGCATCTTCTATGATGTTTTCGATGTTGGAGGGTATGCCGGTTCTTCTCTATTGGAGGTTTCACTCCTTTGTTTGTTAGGCATACCTCCCCTGCCTCTTCTTCTCTATTGGAGGTTTCACTCCTTTGTTGGAGGGTATGATGTTTTGATGCTACTCGTTGTCTTGTATCCAACAAGCTTGAGTTTGCTTAATTCGGAGCTCATATGAAGAAGTTATAGCATTTCTGTTTTTCTCCCTTCTCTGGTCTGAGCGGTAGTACCGCAGGCCGGAGCGGTAGTACCACAGGCCGGAGCGGTAGTACCGCTTGGATGCTATAAGCGGCAGTACCGCTCCACAGCGGTAGTACCACTTGTAGCCCCAGCCGTAGTACCGCTGCGGTTTCGTGCTAGTGCCGCCTCGATTCGAGGGCTTGTTTTTTGTGTCGGACTTTTCGGTACCAGCCGCGGCAGGAGTGGCGGTAGTACCGCTCTGAAGCGGTAGTACCGTGAGGAGGAGCGGTAGTACCTCTTAGGCTGTTAAGCGGTAGTACCGCTAGCCTAGCGGTAGTACCGCTCTCTGCGGGACTGGTAGGGGGGTAACGGTTGGTTCCCCCCCTCCTATAAAAGGGGGTCTTCTTCCCCAATGAACCTTATCTCTTGAGCTCGTGTTCTTCCCCCATTGTTGACCTTCTTCGAGCTTGCTATCTCTCAATCCCTCCAATGATTCTTGATAGTTCTTGAGGGAAAAGAGAGAGGACATCTAGATCCACGTTTCCACCAATCACTTTCTCCTCTTAGTGAGGGGAACCCCTTGGATCTAGATCTTGGAGTTCTTCGTGTTCTTCTTTCGTTCTTCCTCTCATTTTCCTCCCTAGCATTAGTTTCTTTGGTGGGATTTGGGAGAGAAGGACTTGGGCACTCCGTGTGCCCTTGCCATTGCATTTGGTGCATCGGTTTGAGTTCTCCACGCGATACGTGGAAGTTACAAGTTGAGAAGCTTATTACTCTTGGGTGCTTGGTGCCCTTGAGCTTGTTCCTCTTGGGTGCTTGGGCGCCCTAGACGGTTGGTGGTGTTCGGAGCTCAATCATTGTGGTGTAAAGCTCCGGGCAAGCGTCAGGGTCTCCAATTAGGTTGTGCATATCGCCCCAAGCAATTTGACGGGTACCGGTGACCGCCCCCAAGGGTTGCCAAAGTGTGTGGGTTCGGTGACCGCCCCCAAGGGTCGCTGTCGGTGTCAAAACCGGCAGATCTCGGGTAGGGGGTCCCGAACTGTGCGTCGAGGCGGATGGTAGCAAGAGACAAGGGACACGATGTTTTTACCCAGGTTTGGGCCCTCTCGATGGAGGTAAAACCCTACTCTTGCTTGATTAATATTGATGATATGGGTAGTACAAGAGTAGATCTACCACGAGATCAAAGAGGCTAAACCCTAGAAGCTAGCCTATGGTATGATTGTTGTTCGTCCTACGGACTAAAACCCTCTGGTTTATATAGACACCGGAGAGGGTTAGGGTTACACAGAGTCGGTTACAATGGTAGGAGATCTACGTATCCGTATCGCCAAGCTTGCCTTCCACGCTAAGGAAAGTCCCATCCGGACACGGGACGAAGTCTTCAATCTTGTATTTTCATAGTCTAGGAGTCCGGCCAATGGTGATAGATCGGCTATCCAAACACCCCCTAATCTAGGACTCCCTCAATAGCCCCTGAACCAGGCTTCAATGACGACAAGTCCGGCGCGCATATTGTCTTCGGCATTGCAAGGCGGGTTCCTCCTCCGAAAACTTCATAGAAGATTTTGAACACAAGGGTAGTGTCCGGCTCTGCAAAATAAGTTCCACATACCACCGTAGAGAGAATAATCTTTGCACAAATTCAACCTGCTGACGTATTCTGCGGCGTGATATCACACCATGGCCAAGCCTTTATTGGAATTGTTTTTACTGTCCCACCTGAGCGTGTTTAGCGAGGCGGTTTCCTTGGCACGTCTTATCAAAGCGAAGATCATGTCCCCTTATTCCGGGATTCTCATCAATACGGGCGTGGGTAATCCAACCGCGCCATTGATTACGGCGCTTGGGAGATAAGCGAGTTTTACCAGGCTGGTGGGGATGCATAGTTTCGTCCGTCCATATAAGGGATAAGGATCCACCTTTTTACCTACGCCTTCTTCCTCCTTTTCTTATCCATTTCCGCGCACTCGAGCTCTAGCGCCCAAGTCCGCACATCTCGCCTCAACCTTCCCCAGCCATGTCCGGAGCGGGAGGCAAGTGGATGGCCTCCTCCGTCACGGAGGGGCACATCAAAAAGTTGAGGAAAGCCGGATACCTGCACAACGACATTGCGCACCGGCTTCCAGACGAGGGGAAGCTTGTCCCCACCTCCAGGCCCCATGAGAGGGTGGTGTTCCTTCCCCATTTCCTCCATGGACTGGGCTTCCCACTCCACCCATTTGTCCGGGGGCTCATGTTCTACTATGGCCTGGATTTCCACGATCTGGCATCCCCACACGGCTCACCTCCTGGAAAGAGAAGGGCCTGACATGGGGTGATTTGGAAGAGCTGACCGGACTCCAAACCTGCGTCCAAAACCTTGTGAACAAGAAGATCATGCTCGTCAACATAGTCCAGGTCATGCTCATCCGCCGAATCCTCCCGTGCCTACAACGGGCCTTCAACTTGTGGAGTTTGATCCGGCACAGCACCAAACCTTGAGCAGGCTCTTCGACACTACGTACGAAGATGCCTGGAAGGTGCTGTTCAAGGGCGCCGAGGCTCCCGCATCCGCTACCGAAGATCGCAGATTCAGCTCGCAGCGTCAAGCCGGCGAGGTAAGCTATTTTACCCTTTACAGGACACTTGTTTTTCATAGTTTGACTCTATGCAGGATCTAAACTCCCTTACCTTTGACAGGCCTGGCAGAAGAAGACCGGGCAGGTTAACTGTCCAGCTCCCTTACCAGAAGACACAGCGGACGCCCGATTGATGGGGCTACTGGTTCTGGCACCTCACGTGGTGCTGGATAAGAAGGCCAAGAAGAAGTCCATGGGAAGGCATCAGGTGTTATCGGACTCATCGTCCGATGACTCCGAGGCGGACTCCTCTCACGAAGACGAGAAGGAGAAAAAAGAGGCTTCTCCCCCAGCGGGGGGAGAGAAGAAAAGGAAGGCCTCCCCAACTGGGGAGGCCGGAGGGTCCAAGAAGGGAAGGACCCTTCCTCCGGACTACTCCACCAATGTCGACGACGGCGAAGAGGAGTGGCCGCCGAGGGCTAAGCCCCTGGCGACATCGTAAGTGTCCGGATACCAGAATAATTCATGGCATTTCGTTTGTCGCATAGAATCTCCTAACGCCGAATGCAACCCTGCAGCCCGCCCAAGGACGGGCTCGACATTTCAACGAGCGGCTCCCTGGCTCCGTCGGACGTGAATAGCACTTCACTTCCGGTCGCCTCCTCCCCTCGCGCTGCTGATGACGCCGAGGTGGGGTCCCAAAAGGGGCCCAACCAGGAGGAGGAGGTCCCGGAGGTGCCGCAAGGCAACCTCCCGGACTTTGGGCATAAGGGGGATCAAACCCCAAGGGGTTCTAAGGTCGGCCCTGGGCCGGACTCCGCACCGGAACCTTCAATGGTTCCGGAGTCCTGCAGGCGGCCCCTTCGTAAGAAGGGCAAGACTGCGACGCCGGTGGCCTCCGTCCAACCGGAGGCACCGGATAGCTTGCTGGAGGCGCTTAACAGCGCCTCCATCGACGAGGAGCACGGCATTATCATGAGTGCGGTGATCCAGAAAGTTCAGTCCGCCAAGAGCGGGCTGACTGAAGCCTGTACCAGCCTTCTAACAGGCTTTGAGGTTAGTTTTTAAGATATGTAAGAATATTACCGCATAGACAGTAGCCCTTGATGCTTAGTTCGGTGTTCGGAAAGAAAAGCCGAGCTGAGGATCTAAAAAGATATACGCAGGAGTCTAACATAAATATGTCAATATGGGAATGCAGGCTGCGCTGCTGACCTTTGCCGCACTGAATGCAGAGGTCAATGCATTGAAGGAGAGCCTCGAGCGGTCTGAGAACGAGCTCGGCCTTGCCAAGAAGCAGCTCGAGGATAAGGAAGGTAAGTAATACCTTATTAAAGTAATACCTTATAGAAAGGATTTGGTTGCAAAAAATGACAGGAATAACGTGAGTATTGCAGGGGCCACGAACGAGGTGGCGACCCTGAAGGAAGCGGTGTCCAAGGTCAAAAACAATGCGGCCGCGGAGCGCACCGAGCGAGAGAAGCAGGAGGCGCGGGTGGCGGAGGTGCGGCAAGAGCTCCAGGCTCTCATGGAAAAACACGAGAGTTTGGAGTGTGACTCGAAGACTCGAGAGTCCGAGCTCGCCTTGGCTCTTGAGAGTGCCAAAGCCGCTAAGGCTGAAGCCCAGAAGGCCCTCCAGGAGATTGAGGCGATAAAAAAGATAGCGGCGGGTAAGGCATTCTTCATGCAAAGCAAGCATGTAAAAGTGAATTATCTGTTACTTACCCGAATTCGGAGCTCTCCAGGAGCGTTCGCAGATCTGCCCTGTAGTGTGTCCGATGCTGCCTCGTTCTACCGAGCCGAGGAGGGGTGCTCGACGGAAAAGGTGTTCTGGTCTCAATATGCTGAGGCCGGACATCTGGTGCCCCTGAGCGACCAGTTGAAGCAGCTGGTCGAGCTCCGCAAGGTGGCCGAACAGGCCATGAAGGGCCTCATAGTTCGGCTGTGGCCTAAAGAAGCCATGTCTGGGAGCTACTTCGGTCTGGTGCAGCGGCTGGTGGACGCCTGTCCATGGATTGAAGTCATCAAGTGTTCTGTCTGCATTGAAGGTGCCCGTCGGGCCCTTGCCCATGCTAAAGTGCATTGGGGCAAGATGGATGCCGAGAAGCTTGTGACGAACGCGCCACCGCCGGGAAAGGAGTATCGCAAGCCCGAGATGTACTATGAGGGCGTCCTGAAGGGTGCCCGCCTTATAGCGGGTGAATGCTCCAAAGATGTAATTTTTGAGTAGACTCGCATTTGTTATCCTGTACGCTGAAAACTTTGTTCATATGCGCTAAGCAACGCTTGTTTAATTTAAAATATTACCTTCTGTGCGGCCGTTTATCAAATTTGAGAGATGGCGAGTCGTTGGCTTCAGCCCCCATGCCACGAGTGCTGGGATGTTCGGGATAAACTTGAGCGCTCTTGTTCCCATTCTTGGGTCCTTCGAGGGAGGCGTTCAACACGACAAACGAGGCAACCGAACTATAAAGCTTGAACACTCTCACTTAGCCATAGAATTCTATAATTTTAAATTTCGGCGAAGCCCCTGGTATTCAGAAGACCGAGTTCGGGGCGCTATCCACGCCTTGGCCGGACAATGCCGACTCCTCGCTCTAAGCGGCATGAGTCTTTAGGGACCCGAAAAACCTCTCGAACAGCGACCGGCTCTCACCCTATCATGACAGTCAGTTTTAGCTTTCTCCACTGAGGTGCTCAACCCAGCTCAACCGGGGCACAATCGTAGTGGTTCTCCCAGCGCTACCTTAGCCGATATAATGGAACGTAAGGTACCAAAACATGGGAGCCGTGCAAACCCAACTATTGACCCAAGACATGATTCAGAGCCGATGCATATAATGCTATAAGTTCGGGGTGCCGCACTTGTGAAAGTGTTCGGACTTATCACACCATGTTTTGGGGTACTTAAGCCCCTGGTGTATTGACCGTACCAAGTTGTACGGGTGCAACATGTCATAGATGAACATTTATGGAAAAAAAGGAATGCAATAATAAGTAGAAGCTATGTATTGTTTATTCAAAAGATACTGCAATGAAAGCAGAACGATACAAATATTGCGATAAGCAAGGGATGGGACTATTTAACATGTCCCCCTCCAGGGGTAGGCTGCGGGATGGAATGTAAAACAGGTATACTGCTCGTAATAGAGACCACTTGGACACTCGACGTAGCTTTTCTGCTTCCCTGGCTGTTGCATCGTGAGTTCGGCGATTCTACTGTCGGACAGGGTTTCTGGAAAACGGAGTCCTGAGAATAAGAAAAAAAAGAATGACACAATTGGGAGCCCCTGGTGCGGTTGAGCCGCACTCTGGGCATGTCATGGTCGTGCCCCTCCCCTATGCCCATGGTATCTCTAGAGCGTAGTTATGTATGCGTGGTACTGGTTTCGCGATTTCGCGAGGGTTGGGGTTGGGGCCGCATTGCTACGCGTGCTCGGAACGTGCCAGGCGGTCTTGTTGTAGGTTACTCCGGGTGCGCTTGACGGTGTCCGAACGTTTAGTAGTCGAACTCGAGAATTGCCTTAAGAGGCTGCTTTGTACTTCCGCCGCGAGGGCCGCCGTATGCTCCTCCGTTCGGAGAGAGTGTTCGGTGTTTCCATTGACCGTGATTACTCCTCGAGGGCCTGGCATTTTGAGCTTGAGGTATGCGTAGTGCGGCACCGCATTGAACTTTGCAAATGCGGTTCGTCTGAGCAGTGCGTGATAGCCACTGCGGAACGGGACTATGTCGAAGATTAATTCCTCGCTCGGAAGTTATCCGGGGATCCGAAGACCACTTCGAGTGTAACTGAGCCTGTACAGTTGGCCTCTACACCTGGTATGACGCCTTTAAAGGTCTTTTTTGTGGGTTTAATCCTTGAGGGGTCTATGCCCATTTTGCGCACTGTATCCTGGTAAAGCATGTTCAGGCTGCTGCCGTCGTCCATCAGGACTCTAGTGAGGTGAAATCCGTCAATGATTGGGTCAAGAACCAATGCGGCGAATCCGCCATGGTGGATGCTAGTGGGGTGGTCCCTTCGATCAAAAGTGATCGGGCAGGAGGGCCATGGGTTGAACTTTGGGGCGACTGGCTCCATCGCGTATACGTCCCTTAGTGCATGCTTCCGCTCCCTTTTGGGTATGTGGGTTGCATATATCATGTTCACCATCCGCACTTGTGGGGGAAAGCCCTTCTGTCCTCTATTGTTCGGCAGCCGGGGCTCCTCCTCGTCATCGTCATGCAGCCCCTTGTCGTTATTTTCGGCATTTAACTTGCCTGCCTGCTTGAACACCCAACAATCCCTATTGGTGTGGTTGGCTGGTTTTTCGGGGGTGCCATGTATCTGGCACGAGTGATCGAGTATTCGGTCCAAATTGGATGGGCCCTGAGTATTTCCTTTGAACAGCTTTTTCCGCTGACCGGGTTTAGAGCCTCTGAATCCGGCATTGACTGCTGTATCTTCAGCAGTATCGCCGTTAATGCAGCGCTTGTGCTTGTTACGATGCGACCTGCCATTGCTGTCCTTGGTATCCGAACTACCAGGGTTTTTGGTCAGGTTGTTACTGCGAGCTAGCCAGCTGTCCTCTCCCGCCAGAAGCGGGTCATGAGTGATGTAAGGGCTGCCATGGATTTCGGCTTTTCCTGTCCTAGGTGCCGGGCAAGCCACTCATCGCGGATGTTATGTTTGAAGGCTGCAAGGGCCTCTGCATCCGGACAGTCAATGATTTGATTTTTCTTGGTTAAGAACCGTGTCCAAAATTGTCTGGCCGATTCATCTGGCTGCTGAATTATGTGGCTTAGGTCATCAGCGTCTGGTGCTCGCACATATGTGCCCTGGAAGTTATCAAGGAATGCGGCTTCCAGGTCTTCCCAACAACTAATTGATTCTGCTGGCAAGCTGCTGAGCCAATGTCGAGCTGGTCCTTTAAGCTTGAGTGGGAGGTATTTGATGGCGTGTAGATCATCACCGTGGGCCATGTGGATGTGAAGGAGATAGTCCTCGATCCAAACCGCAGGATCTGTTGTGACACCGTATGATTCAATGTTTATGGGTTTGAAACCCTCAGGGATTTGATGATCCATTACTTCGTTTGTGAAGCATAGTGGGTGTGCGGCGCCTCTGTATTGGGCTATATCAAGACGCAGCTCAAATGAGCTTTGTCTACTGTGTTCGGCCCGGCCGGAATTGCTGTATCCGGCGTGAAGGTTGTCATCACGTGTCGTGGGGCGCCCGCGCGATCCGTAGATCGATCTTATTTGCCTTGCCCTGTCCTCCAATATGTCTCGCAAGTCTGACGCATTTCCCCATGGCTTTGTACTTTTCGAGCGACGCCGGGGTGCGGCTTTACTGGAGGGCCTAGAGGCCTCTCTGTCGTGGCCACGAGGTGGCCGGTCGGCCGCGTCATGCTCTGGTGATGTAGGTTTGGTTGCTTCCTCCTCTAATTGGGGTAGCAGCCTGCGTTTTGGGTAGCTCTTGGAGGGGCTATCGAGTTTGTACTCTTCGGCTGCAAGGACTTCAGTCCATCTGTCAGCTAGCAAGTCTTGGTCATCTCTAAGCTGCTGCTGCTTTTTCTTGAGGCTGCTTGCCGTGGCCATAAGCCTGCACTTGAAACGCTCTTGTTCGATGGGATCCTCGGGCACGACAAATTCGTCGTCGTCAAGTCTTGCTTCATCTTCGGAGGGAGGCATATAATTATCGTCCTCTACCTCTATGTCTGCCACTCTATCATGAGGGCTGGCTTCTCCCTCCTCCTGTGTTGAATCCTGCTGGAGGGGGTTGTCTTCGGCACTGTCCGGGGTGTTATTATCTCCCGTGCCGGAATCACCATTTTTGCTGTGGCGGGATTTAGAGCGGCGCTGCTGACGCCGACGCTTGGGCTGTTTCTTGGAGAGGTCATCCTCCGCTGTTCCATTGCCATTCCCATCTTTTGGGATGTCCACCATGTATATGTCGTATGACGAGGTGGCCTTCGAGTGCCCTGTAGGCGCTGGTTCTTGGTTGTCTCCTGCATCGTCGTCCATATCGTTGATGTCTTCGGAGTCAAAGTCGAGCATGTTGGTTAAATCATCGACAGTGGCTACAAAGTGGGTGGTGGGTGGGCGTTGAATTTCTTCGTTGTTTGCATCCCAACCTTCCTGACCATAGTCCGGCCAGGGATCTCCTGATAAAGAGAGAGACTTTAGTGAATTCAGGATGTCGCCAAAGGGCGAGTGCTGAAAGATGTCTGCAGCAGTGAACTCCATAACCGGCGCCCAATCAGATTTGATTGGCAGGGGCGCGGGAGGTTCGGAGTCCGGAGAGGAGTCTGGCACCTCGGAGTCATGGGCTTTGCAAAGGACAGGGATGGTGTTAAGCTCAATCGCCGTATAGATCGTAGCCCCTGAGGCGGTGTCCCGCCACTCGTCCTCGATCGGCGAAGTCGGCTCCGAGCTAAGGGTCGGAGCGGACGCTGGTGCGGCCTCCAGGGCACTGTTCGGCGGCAGAGCTAGATCATACCCATAGAGACAGTGCGGCGCGCTTGGCTGTGGCTCGAATCCGTTGAAGATCAAGTCTCCGCGGATGTCAGTCGTGTAGTTCAAACTCCCAAATCTGACCTGATGGCCAGGGGCGTAGCTTTCGATCTGCTCCAGATGGCCAAGTGAATTGGCCCGCAGTGCAAAGCCGCCGAATACAAAGATCTATCCGGGGAGAAAAGTCTCACCCTAGACCGCGTCGTTGTTGATGATCGAAGGAGCCATCGGGCCTAAAGGTGACGGCACAGAGGAACTCTCAATGAAAGCACCAATGTCGGTGTCAAAACCGGCGGATCTCGGGTAGGGGGTCCCGAACTGTGCGTCTAGGTGGATGGTAACAGGAGACAAGGGACACGATGTTTTTACCCAGGTTCGGGCCCTCTCGATGGAGGTAAAACCCTACTCCTGCTTGATTAATATTGATGATATGGGTAGTACAAGAGTAGATCTACCACGAGATCAAAGAGGCTAAACCCTAGAAGCTAGCCTATGGTATGATTGTTGTTCGTCCTACGGACTAAAACCCTCTGGTTTATATAGACACCGGAGAGGGTTAGGGTTACACAGAGTCGGTTACAATGGTAGGAGATCTACGTATCCGTATCGCCAAGCTTGCCTTCCATGCTAAGGAAAGTCCCATCCGGACATGGGACGAAGTCTTCAATCTTGTATCTTCATAGTCCAGGAGTCCGGCCAACGGTGATAGTTCGGCTATCCAGACACCCCCTAATCCAGGACTCCCTTAGTCACCATTTGTACGGGTTCGGTGACCGCCCTCAAGGGTCCCTTAGTGGAATCACAGCATCTTGCATTGTGCGAGGGCATGAGGAGATGACGGTGTCCCTAGTGGCTTCTTGGGGACCATTGTGCCTCCACACCGCTCCAAACGGAGATTAGCATCCGCAAGGGTGTGAACTTCGGGATACATCATCGTCTCCGCATGCCTCGGTTATCTCTTACCCGAGCCCCTTTACTTATGCACTTCACTTTGTGATAGCCATATTGTTCTTGTCATATATCTTGCTATCACATAGTTGCTTATCTTGGTTAGCATAAGTTGTTGGTGCACATAGGTGAGCCTAGTTGTTGTAGGTTTTGTGCTTGACAAATTAACCGTTAGGTTTATTCCGCATTTGTTCAAGCCTAAACAGTAATTATTTTAAAACGCCTATTCACCCCCCCCCCCCTCTAGGGGACATCCACGATCTTTCAAACGGGATCGAAGACCAGGCCCCGGCACCGCACATCACTTTCCCCTTAGTTGTCCGACACTGCCGGGTTACTATCGAGTGCCGAGGGTGAGACCTCTACAGCACTTCTGATCTTAACCCTGTAGTGTAGCTATTCGGTCGTGGTCATCGAGGGTGATTTCCTCTTTAACCACTTCCGTTACGACTCTGTCGTGCAACCCCTCAAGTGTGAACCTCAAGGGTGGTCCCTCTTACGTTCACCTTGATGATTACATTGAGTGGAGTTCACCGGGGGTGATTCCTTGAGTTTTCCCCTTGATGTTTAGACACATAGTTACTATGATTACTATGACTTTACACTGAACCATGTTACTAAAGACGGGTCGACCCTGAGGGGTACCCGCACGAGCATAATTGGGAGTGATGTGGAGTCGGGTTGACCTGGAAGGTGCCCGCGAGATAATTACGAGGTGTGGTCGGGCATTCTTAGCCCTTGCCGCAAGTCCTCGAGATGGGGCAACGGGGTCACCTCTTTCACGAGTCTATGCTTGTTACCGCGCGTTCCTAATCCACTATGATTTGGATATTTGATCCGAGGGGCCTCTGGCCTGATAGCACTAACCATCACGTGGGCATAGTATGGGTGTTCTGCGTCGTATGCATCAGCCGAAGCTTAATAGATGTCAGCGACTGAGCGGCACGTGCCGGGTTGGACTGGTAAGAACCTGCCTTTTTACAGGAGGTAGCTAGGTCTGCTCACCGGCCGCGTACGCAACGTGCAGGAGTTCTCGGGGCGATGGCCCATGACCCCTGGGGGCATAGGTTTAGTCCGGCGTGCTAGCCTCTCTATTAAGCCTAGGTCGGGTTGCGGTGTATTGTTTGGCCGAGGCCGGGCATGACCCAGGAAAGTGTGTTCGGCCGGAGTTAATCGAGCGTGATGGGTAAGTTGGTGCACCCCTGCAAGGAAGAAAACATCTATCGATAGCCTGTCCTACGGTAACAGACACTTGGAGTTGTATCCCGATCGATACAACTAGAACTGGATACTTGAGATGAGAATTGGATTGTGATGAGAAATGGATAGTATGGCTCTGGGATTGTTTTCTCGCAGGGAGTCGAGAAAGGATCTCTGGCCGAGGTTGATAACACTACTACTACTTTACTTTATGCTACTCTACTCCCTCCTGTTTGTTGCAAGATGGTGGTTTCCAGAAGATGCTAGTCTTTGATAGGACTAGGCCTTCTCTCTATTCTGGCATTTCTGCAGCCTAGTCCATGTATACAGCGTTCCTTTGATAATGTTGCATATGTAGTGTAGATCCTTGCTTGCGAGTACTTTGGACGAGTACTCACGGTTGCTTTGCTCCCCCTTTTCCCCCTTTTTTTCTTTCTAGTTGATGCAACCAGATGTCGGAGCCCAAGAGGCAGATGCCACCGCTGGTGCCTACTACTACGTGGAGACCGCTGACAACCAGGAGTAGTTAGGAGGCTCCCAGGCAGGAGGCCTTGCCTTTTCGATCGTTGTTTCTCTTGTGCTAGCCTTCTTAAGGCAAACTTGTCTAACTTATGTCTGTACTCATATATTGTTGCTTACGCTGACTCTTGTGTTTTTGAGCTATGTATTCGAGCCCTCGAGGCCCCTAGCTTGTAATATAAAGCTTCTATTATTTTTAATTTGTGTCTAGAGTTGTGTTGTGATATCTTCCCGTGAGTCCTTGATCTTGATCGTACACATTTGCGTGTATGATTAGTCCCCGTCCATGAGCGCGAGCTGGGAGCCACTACGGGGAGCGGATCGAGCCGCCCCCTTTCGCCTCTGTCGCCGGCAAACTCCGTCGTCTCCGGCAACTCCTGCTTCTACTAAGCTTACACCGGGCCACCTTGTGCCTCCCCGGCGAGCTCCTCTTCCTTCTCCCTCTCCTTGCCGAATTTGGTGCGCCCCCTAGCGGCTTTCCCCACGCGTGCCCGAATGCAGCGCCGCGGAGCTCGTCGCGTCCGAGTCTCCGGTGACCAAATGGTCATGCGCAGCTGCTCATCCTGCTCGACCGCGCGCGTAAATGCCGTCTGGCCTAGCCGTTTAGTTCGAACGCGCCCGCTTTGCTGCTTTCCTCTCGCGACCGATTCCGGCCGTGCGCCGTTGTGCTCGCCGCCTTAGCTACGTTGCGTCCCCGTCCTCGCTACTGCCGCCATCCGATGCGGCCCACCGCCAGCTTTCCAACGCACCCGAAAACACGGCAGATGGCCACCCGTACGCGAGATCCGGGCTCGCCGGAGTTTTCGCCGCCGTTCAGCCACGACATGGCGCCGCGGGCCCCACCGCTCAGCCATTGACCCTGGGTCCCACCTGGCCCAGTTGACCCAGTCAACGCTGACTTGGTTGGCCCTGTTTCCATGACATGTGGGCCCTGCCTGTTTAAATGATTCTTATAAATAACTAAATCTGTAAATTAATTAATTAGCTATTTAAGTCACTAATCACTCACTGACCAGTAGGCCCCACCCTTATTTAACCCTAAATAGTTTAACTAAAACCTAATTAAACTACTGTGAGGCTGGCATGTGGGTCCCTCTGGACTCATAGGTCAGGTTTGACCCGAGTCAACCATCCTGTTGACTGCTGACATCACCTCTACGTCATGCTGACGTCATCCACTACTGTTCTGGATAATGTTGATTTACATAATAAATAAATGCCCGAAAATGTCTAAAATCTTTGAAAAATCATGTAAAATAAACCGTACCTCCGATGGAAATGTTTTCTACATGAAAGTTGCTCAGAAAAACGAGACGAATCCGAATACGCGGTTCGTTTGTCTGTCACATGCCCCTAGTAGGCTGAACATGGAAAATTCCCCCTCCGGTCATCTGTGTGACACAGGTCCGGAACCGGGAATACATCCCCGGTTGAATTCCCCCTTCACCTATATCGTGTAGCCATACGTTAGGTCACACCGGGCACAACATATTGCCACGTTATGCTTTGTGATGCTATGTTTGCTTTATATTTACTGTTTCTTCCCCCTCTTCTCTCCAGTAGACCTCAAGACCGACGCTGATGCCTCTGAGTACGACTACGTCAACGACGACCCCTCCTTGCCAGAGCAACCAGGCAAGGCCCCCTTTGATCATCCCAATATCGCCCATTCCATTCTCTCATGCTTGCATTAGATTTTGCTATTGTTATTGTTTGCTCCTATTCTGATGCATAGCCTGCTTTTGTAACCTGCTTATTGTTACATTACCTGCTTATCCTAAACTGCTTAGTATAGGTTGGTTAGTGATCCATCGGTGACCCCCACCTTGTCCTTGTTGCCCCTGCTTCATCATCGAAGACCCGATCAACGGGATCGAAGACCAGGCCCCGGCACCGCACATTACTTTCCCCTTAGTTGCTCGACACTGCTGGGTTACTATTGAGTGCCGAGGGTGAGACCTCTACAACACTTCTGATGTTAACCCTGTAGTGTAGCTATTTGGTCGTGGTCATTGAGGGTGATTTCCTCTTCAACCACTTCTGATACGACTCTGTCATGCAACCTCTCAAGTGTGAACCTCGAGGGTGGTCCCTCTTACGTTCACCTTGATGATTACATCTTGTGGAGTTCACCAAGGTGATTCCTCGAGTTTTCCCCTTGATGTTTAGACACACAGTTACTATGATTACTATGACTTTACACTGAACCATGTTACTAAAGACAGGTCGATCCCAAGGGGTACCCGCACGAGCATAATCACGAGTGATGTGGAGTCAGGTTGTCCTTAAGGTGCCCGCAAGATAATTACGAGGCGTGGCCGGTCATTCTTAGCCCTTGCCGCAAGTCCTCGAGATAGGGCAACGGGGTCACCTCTTTCGTGAGTCTCTGCTTGTTACCGCGCGTTCCTAATCCACTATGATTTGGATATTTGATCCGAGAGGCCTTTGGCCTGATAGCACTAACCATCACGTGGGCATAGTATGGGCGTTCTGCATCGTATGCATCAGCCGAAGCTTAATAGACGTCAGCGACTGAGCGGCGTGCGCCGGGTTTGACTGGTGAGCACCTGTCTTTTTAAAGGAGGTAGCTAGGTCTGCTCACTGGCCGCGTACGCAACATGCAGGAGTTCCCGGGGCGATGGCCCATGACCCCTGGGGGCATAGGTTTAGTCTGGCGTGCTGGCCTCTCTATTACGCCTAGGTCAGTTTGCGGTGTATTGTTTGGCCGAGGCCGGGCATGACCCAGGAAAGTGTGTCCGAATGGAGTTAATCGAGAGTGGTGGGTAAGTTGGTGCACCCCTGCAGGGAAGAAAACATCTATCGATAGCCTGTCCTACGGTAACGGACACTTGGAGTTGTATCCCGGTCGATACAACTAGAACTGGATACTTGAGATGAGAATTGGATTGTGATGAGAAATGGATAGTATGGCTCTGGGATTGCTTTCTCGCAGGGAGTCGAGAAAGGATCTCTGACTGAGGTTGATAACACTACTACTACTTTACTTTATGCTACTCTACTCCCTCCTGTTTGCTGCAAGATGGTGGTTTCTAGAAGATGCTAGTCTTCGATAGGACTAGGCCTTCTCTCTATTCTGGAATTTCTGCAGCCCAGTCCACATATACAGCCTTCCTTTGATAATGTTGCATATGTAGTGTAGATCCTTGCTTGCGAGTACTTTGGATGAGTAGTCACGGTTGCTTTGCTCCCCCTTTTCCCCCTTTTTTTCTTTCTAGTTGATGCAACCTGATGTCGGAGCCCAGGAGCTAGATGCCACCGCTGGTGCCTACTACTACGTGGAGACCCTGACGACCAGGAGTAGTTAGGAGGCTCCCAGGCAGGAGGCCTTGCCTTTTCGATCGTTGTTGCTCTTGTGCTAGCCTTGTTAAGGCAAACTTGTCTAACTTATGTCTGTACTCAGATATTGTTGCTTCCACTGACTCTTATGTTTTTGAGCTATGTATTCGAGCCCTCGAGGCCCCTGGCTTGTAATATAAAGCTTCTATTATTTTTAATTTGTGTCTAGAGTTGTGTTGTGATATCTTCCCGTGAGTCCTTGATCTTGATCGTACACATTTGCATGTATGATTAGTGTATGATTGAATCGAGGGCGTCACATTGGGCCTAACTCTGTGTCCAATATTTGCAATTTCCAAGTTTTTTGTGAGGCTTACTTGCAAGAAGAACCCACTATTGAGTTGTTCAGAGATTACTTCTATTTGAACCGCCGCACCGAGTTCACAGATGGGCCTAACACTGAGCTGGGTGGGGTTTCAATCCAGAGGAGAAAAGATGTCAGCTTCCCTCATGCCAAGCATCATAGCCATCCGAAGGACTGGAATCAAACTTGGTTTTACTGCCGCGATACATCTCCACCTGAAGAGAATCCTCTGTCGGGTTATCGTGCACACCGGCTTACTAAAGAACATCCAGTTCCTCAGCGACTGACTGCCAAGGAACGATCAAAATACGCCCCTCAGTTATCAAAACTCAGAGCTTTTGTTGCAAATGGTCTGACACGTGTCGACTTCGTTCGGTGCTGGGTCTCTTGGAGTATTATGCCTTTAAGCTGACGCCCCGGTTTAATGTGTGAATACCCGGGGGATTTGAATGACCCTCAGCGTCATATTGACATCCAGCTCACCGATGACGAGGTCACCGAATCTGTCAAGAAGATGCTTGATGAACTGGTGGCGGTATGCAGCAAAGTAGATCTTAGTCCCTTCTGTACTTCAAATAAACCGCCAGCTGTAAGAATTGCCTCATTTTTTCTTAATCCGTCCCCTCATAAATATTCCTTTATAATTCGTTTTCCATCTGTGCAAGGTGATGATCCGTTCTGGAAGAAGAAATCACAAGATAAACAGGCAAAGCCGCAGGATAAACCGGTGAGAGCACCTCGCGTCAAGACCAGGGTTACAAAGAAACCCGCAAAGAAAAGAACTGTCGAGGCCTTTGACTTGCCCAATGATGAAGATCTCGATGACCCGGAATCAGAGGTAGAACTTGACTCTCTTGGTTCTTTTTTCATACACCTCATTGACAATGATTATTATCAGGATGATTGATACGTCTCCAACGTATCTATAATTTTTGATTGTTCCATGCTATTATATTACCCCTTTCGGATGTTTATGGGCTTTATTTTACATATTTATATCATTTTTGGGACTAACCTACTAACCGGAGGCCCAGCCCATATTGTTGTTTTTTTGCCTATTTCAGTATTTCGAAGAAAAGGAATATCAAAGGGAGTCCAAACAGAATGAAACCTTCGGGAGCATGATTTTTGGAACGAGCGTGATCCAGAGGACTCGGAGTGCATTTCAAGAAGCAGCCGAGGCTCCCACGAGATAGGAGGGCGCCCCACCCCACTATAGGGCGTGCCCCCTGTCTCGTGGGCCCCTCGAGCGTCCACCGATGTACTTATTCCTCCTATATAAGCCTACGCACCCCGTAAACATCCAGGGGGCAGACGAAACACAATTTCCACCACTGTAACCTTCTATATCCGCGAGATCTCATCTTGGAGCCTTCGTCGGCACTCTGCCGGAGTGGGAATCGACCACGGCAGGCTTCTACGTCAACATCCTTGCCCCTCCGATGAGTTGTGAGTAGTTTACCACAGACCTACGGGTCCATAGTTATTAGCTAGTTGGCTTCTTCTCTCTTTTTGGATCTCAGTACAATGTTCTCCCCCTCTCTTGTGGAGATCTATTCGATGTAAACTCTTTTTGCGGTGTGTTTGTCGAGATCCGATGAATTGTGGGTTTATGATCAAGTTTATCTATGAATAATATTTGAATCTTCTCTGAATTCTTTTATGTATGATTGAGTTATCTTTGCATGTCTCTTTGAATTATCAGGTTGGTTTGGCCTACTAGGTTGATCTTTCTTGCCATGGGAGAAGTGCTTAGCTTTGGGTTCAATCTTGCGGTGTCCTTACCCAGTGAGAGAAACGGTTGCAAGGCACGTATTGTATTGTTGCCATCGAGGATAACAAGATGGGGTTTATATCATATTGCTTGAGTTTATCCCTCTACATCATGTCATCTTGCTTAATGTGTTACTCTGTTCTTATGAACTTAATACTCTAGATGCAGGCAGGAGTCGGTCGATGTGTGGAGTAATAGTAGTAGATGTAGGCAGGAGTCGGTCTACTTGTTGCGGACGTGATGCCTATATACATGATCATGCCTAGATAATCTCATAATTATTCTCTTTTCTATCAATTGCTCGACAGTAATTTGTTCACCCAGTGTAATACTTATGCTATCTTGAGAGAAGCCACTAGTGAAACCTATGGCCCCCGGGTCTATCTCTTATCATATTTGCTTCTAATCTACTTTTATTTGCCTCTTTACTTTTTGCATATATATTATAAAATACCAAAAATATATTTATCTTATCTTACTATCTTTATTAGATCTCACTTTCGCAAGTGGTCGTGAAGGTATTGACAACCCCTTTATTGCGTTGGTTGCGAGTTCTTTGTTTGTTTGTGTAGGTGCGTGGGACTTTTGAGGAGCCTCCTACTGGATTGATACCTTGGTTCTCAAAAACTGAGGGAAATACTTACGCTACTATTGCTGCATCACCCTCTCCTCTTCGAGGAAAACCAACGCAAGCTCAAGACGTAGCAAGAAGGATTTCTGGCACCGTTGCCGGGGAGGTCTTCGCTCAAGTCAAGACATACCAAGTACCCATCACAAACTCATCTCCCTCGCATTTACATTATTTGCCATTTGCCTCTCGTTTTCCTCTCCCCCACTTCACCCTTGCCGTTTTATTCGCCCTCTCTTTCCCAATCTTCTCCTCCTCTCTTTCGCTTGCCCTTTTGTATTGCTCGTTTGGTTGGATTAGATGCTTATTTATTGCTAAATAGAGAACCTAAGATCTATGGATCCTCATCCGCTTGCTAATCTTTTTAAGAGATCCAATTATGATGAACCAATTGCTAGTGAGTTTTGTGCACTAGATTATCTTTATGAAGCTTTGCTCAAAATTTGTGAATCTAAAAATTACGATGAAGAAATTTATGAAGAGATTCACGATAACTCCTTGAATAAAAAGCATGATTGCAATGATTTTCCTATAAATTCTCTTGATGTCAATTGTGCTAATAATTTGCAAAACTCTAAGCTTGGGGATGCTAGTTTTGCTATGTCTACTACTTGTTTCAATGATCATGATTGGGGTGATTCTTCTTATAACATTGAAAATTTATTTAAGCGCCATGATGAATATGAGATTGATAATAATGTTTGCAATAATATTGAAAGTGGGTTTGGAAGAGTGTCAACTTTAGATCCCACATATTTGGAGTATGTTCAATCTTATGATATTTTAGATAAAAGTGGGTTCGGAAAGGTCATGACTTTAGCTAATGTTAATCCCACTATCTTGGAAGAGTGTCAACTTTTCATGCATGTGGATCATGTTGAGAATATGTTTGGTGATAGATATTTTGTTGAATTTTCCTATGATCCTACATGTAATTATTATGAGAGAGGAAAATATGGTTGTAGAAATTTTTATCTTATTAAATTACCTCTCGTCATGTTGAGATTGCTATCGTCTCTTTCTTCTTCCTTGCATATGCTAGTTATTGCTTGCCTTGCAAGTTTCTTTGATTATAATATGCCTATGCATAGGAAGTATGTTAGACTTAGATGTGTTTGTCACATGTTTCATGATGCTCTCTTTGTGCTTCAATTCTTGTCTTTCATGTGAGCATCATTAAAATTATCAATGCCTAGCTAGGGGCGTTAAACGATAGCGCTTGTTGGGACGCAACCCGATATTTTTCCTTGCTGTGATTTAATAAATCTTGCATCTACCTTCTGTTTAGATGTGTTTTTATCCTTTAATTAGTGTTTGTGCCAAGTAGAACCTATAGGATAACCTATGATGATAGTTGATTTGATTCTGCTGAAAAACAGAAACTTTGCACTCACGAATATAATTTTGTTAAATCACAGAAACGTGCTTTTGCGTTGATTATTTTTGCTGATGATCAATAAACAAGTTTTCCAGGACTTCCTATTTTGGTAGGATTTTAGAGTTCCAGAAGTTTGCGTTAGTTACAGATTGCTACAGGCTGTTCTGTTTTTTGACAGATTCTGTTTTTCGTGTGTTGTTTGCTTATTTTGATGCATCTATGGCTAGTAAAATAGTTTATAAACCATAGAGAAGTTGGAATACAGTAGGTTTAACACCAAAATAAATAAAGAATGAGTTCATTACAGTACCTTATGTGGTGGTTTTGTTTTCTTTCACTAATGGAGCTTATAAGATTTCCTGTTGAGTTTTGTGTTGTGAAGTTTTCAAGTTTTTGGGTAAAGCTTTTATGGACTATGGAATAAGGAGTGGCAAGAGCCTAAGCTTGGGGATGCCGAAGGCACCCCAAGATATTCAAGAATAGCTAAAAGCCTAAGCTTGGGGATGCCCTAGGAAGGCATCCCCTCTTTCGTCTTCGTTCATTGGTAACTTTACTTGGAGCTATATTTTTATTCGCCACATGATATGTGTTTTGCTTGGAGCGTCGTGTATTATATTAGTCTTTGCTTTTTAGTTTACCACAATCATCTTTGCCGTACACACCTTTTGGGAGAAGCCTATTTGAATAGAATTTGCTAGAATACTCTATGTGCTTCACTTATATCTTTTGAGCTTGATAGTTTTTGCTCTAGTGCTTCACTTATATCTTTTAGAGCACGGTGGTGACTATTTTTGTAGAAATTGCTAGTCTCTCATGTTTCACTTATATCTTTTTGAGAGTCTTTTAGAACAGCATGGTATTTGCTATGGTTATAAAATTGGTCCTAGAATGGTAGGCATCCAAGTTGGGTATAATAAAAACTATCATAGGAAGTGAATTGGATGCTATGATCAATTTGATACTTGATAATTGTTTTGAGATAGGGAGGTAGTGATATTAAAGTCATGCTAGTTGGGTGATTATGAATTTAAAGAATGCGTGTGTTGAAGTTAGCAAGTCCCCTAGCATGCATGTATGGTTAAAGTTGTGTAACAATTTTGAAACATGAAGTGTACCTGGCTTGTGCATCCTTATGAGTGGCGGTTGGGGACGAGCGATGGTCTTTTCCTACCAATCTATCCCCCTAGGAGCATGCACATAGTGCTTGATTTTTGATGACTTCCAAATTTTTGCAATAAGTATATGAGTTCTTTTGACTAATGTTGAGTCCATGGATTATATGCACTTTTACCTTTCCGCCATTGCTAGCCTCTTCGGTACCGTGCATTGCCCTTTCTGACCTTGAGAGTTGGTGCAAACTTCGCCGGTGCATCCAAACCCCATGATACGATACGCTCTATCACACAGAAACCTCCTTATATATTCCTCAAAACAGCCACCATACCTACCTATTATGGCATTTCCATAGCCATTCCGAGATATATTGCCATGCAACTTTCCACCGTTCCGTTTATCATCATCATGCCATACTTTACTTTTGTCATATTGCCATTGCATGATCATGTACTTGACATCATATTTGTGGCAAAGCCACCATGCATTATTTTTCATACATGTCACTCTTGATTCATTGCACCATCCCGGTACACCGCCGGAGGCATTCATATAGAGTCATATCTTGTTCTAGTTTCGAGTTGTAATTCATATGTTGTAATCAATAGAAGTGTGATGATCATCATTATTAGAGCATTGCCCAAAAAAATAAGAAGAAATGCCAAAAAAAATAAAGGCCCAAAAGAAAAAAAGAAAATAAATAAATAAAAGGGGCAATGTTACTATCTCTTTTTCCACACTTGTGCTTCAAAGTAGCACCTTGTTCTTCATGTAGTGAGTCTCATATATTGTGCTTCAAAGTAGCACCATGTTTTTCATATAGTGAGTCTCATACATTGTATTTTTCATACTGGTGGAAATTTTTCATTATAGAACTTGGCTTGTATATTCCTACGATGGGCTTCCTCAAATGCCCTAGGTCTTCGTGAGCAAGCAAGTTGGATGCACACCCACTAGTTTTCTTTTGTTGAGCATTCATTTATAGCTCTAGTGCATCCGTTGCATGGCAATACCTACTCCTCATGTTGACATCAACTGATGGGCATCTCCATAGCCCGTTGATTATCCTCGTCAATGTGAGACTTTCTCCTTTTTTGTCTTCTCCACACAATCCCCATCATCATATTCTATTCCACCCATAGTGCTATATCCATGGCTCACGCTCATGTATTGCATGAAGGTTGAAAAAGTTTGAGATTATTTCAGTATGAAACAATTGCTTGGCTTGTCATCGGGGGTATAGAAGTTGGGAACATCTTTGTGTGACGAAAATGAAGCATAGCTTAACTATATGATTTTGTAGGGATGAACTTTCTTTTGCCATGTTATTTTGAGAACACATGATTACTTTGATTAGTATGCTTGAAGTGTTACTATTTCTTTTATAAATATGAACTTTTATTTTGAATCATTTGGATCTGAAAATTCATGCCACAATAAAGAAAATTTCATTGAGAATTATGCTAGGTAGCATTCCACATCAAAAATTCTCTTTTTATCATTTACCTACTCGAGGACGGGCAGGAATTAAGCTTGGGGATGCTTGATACGTCTCCAACGTATCTATAATTTTTGATTGTTCCATGCTATTATATTACCCCTTTTGGATGTTTATGGGCTTTATTTTACATATTTATATCATTTTTTGGGACTAACCTACTAACCGGAGGCCCAGCCCATATTGTTGTTTTTTTGCCTATTTCAGTATTTCGAAGAAAAGGAATATCAAACGGAGTCCAAACGGAATGAAACCTTTGGGAGTGTGATTTTTGGAACGAACGTGATCCAGAGGACTTGGAGTGCAAGTCAAGAAGCAGCCGAGGCTCCCACGAGATAGGAGGGCACGCCCCCAGTCTCGTGGGCCCCTCAGGCATCCACCGACATACTTCTTCCTCCTATATAAGCTTATGTACCCCGAAAACATCCAAGGGCAGACGAAACACAATTTCCACCACCGTAACCTTCTGTATCCGCGAGATCTCATCTCGGAGCCTTTGTCGGCACTCTGCCGGAGGGGGAATCAACCACGGAGGGCTTGTACATCAACATCATTGCCCCTCTGATGAGTTGTGAGTAGTTTACCACAGACCTACGGGTCCATAGTTATTAGCTAGTTGGCTTCTTCTCTCTTTTTGGATCTCAATACAATGTTCTCCCCCTCTCTTGTGGATATCTATTCGATGTAAACTCTTTTTGCGATGTGTTTGTCGCGATCCGATGAATTGTGGGTTTATGATCAAGTTTATCTATGAATAATATTTGAATCTTCTCTGAATTCTTTTATGTATGATTGAGTTATCTTTGCAAGTCTCTTCGAATTATCAGTTTGGTTTGGCCTACTAGATTGATCTTTCTTGCCATGGGAGAAGTGCTTAGCTTTGGGTTCAATCTTGCGGTGTCCTTACCTAGTGACAGAAAGGGTTGCAAGGCACGTATTGTATTGTTGCCATCGAGGATAACAAGATGGGGTTTATATCATATTGCTTGAGTGTATCCCTCTACATGATGTCATCTTGCTTAATGTGTTACTCTGTTCTTATGAACTTAATACTCTAGATGCAGGCAGGAGTCGGTCGATGTGTGGAGTAATAGTAGTATATGCAGGCAAGAGTCGGTCTACTTATTGCAGACGTGATGCCTATATACATGATCATGCCTAGATAATCTCATAATTATTCGCTTTTCTATCAATTGCTCGACAGTAATTTGTTCACCCAGTGTAATACTTATGCTATCTTGAGAGAAGCCACTAGTGAAACCTATGGCCCCCGGGTCTATCTCTTGTCATATTTGCTTCCAATCTACTTTTATTTGCATCTTTACTTTTTGCATCTATATTATAAAATACCAAAAATATATTTATCTTATCTTACTATCTTTATTAGATCTCACTTTCAAAAGTGGCCGTGAAGGGATTGACAACCCATTTATTGCGTTGGTTGCGAGTTCTTTGTTTGTTTGTGTAGGTGCGTGGGACTTTTGAGGAGCCTCCTACTGGATTGATACCTTGATTCTCAAAAACTGAGGGAAATACTTACGCTACTATTGATGCATCACCCTCTCCTCTTCGAGGAAAACCAACGCAAGCTCAAGACGTAGCAATGATGTGAAAGCTAGCCGCGCTGGTGATGTAGAGGTAATTGTTCTATCTTTCGACTCAAATCATGTGCCAGTACCAAAACTCCGTCGAGCAGTTCGGAAAGTAAAATATTCACACCCTCTTGCTTATTCGGATACACACTTTTCTTTCTTTGAAGACACAGCAACATGAAGCTCGCCGCACAACCCGGCACAATGGTCAAGTGGTTACCTCCTCCGGTTTACCATACTCTCCGGTTCACAAACGCCGTCAAGAGGTCTCTTGTTCTTCTAATACACTTTATCCCAAGGTGGGTTACTTCCGATATCCTCTTAATCCGTCTGATCCAAATTATCAAGGAACCTCCCATTCATCCTCCGGCGAGTCATCAGCCACACAAATGCCTCCACTCAAGACTGTTCCTGGGTAAGCATATTATACTTAACCTTTTATGCCTTGTACTGGTTTATTGTACTAACCTCTGCGTCTATTCTTTCTAGTGCCAGAGCCAGACTTAGAAAGAAAGCCAAGCTGACTACACTAGCCGATGATAACCCGGCCACTAAACCGGAGAAGACCTCAGAGGCTCTTGATCAAAATGCTGATATTATCCTGGATGACCCGGTACCTCAAACTCAAGATACTTTTGTTGAGCCAGCCGAGATGAATCCAAAAAGCTAGTCTATTGATCCACCGAGCCCAGCTGCCGATCACCAAGCCTAGCAAGAACATCTGCTAAACCGCCAAGCCCAGCCAAAACTGTTGATGGCACCACTGATGATGTTGTGATTACTGGTTTTGGTCATACTGCTCCTGGCAACCCTGTTGCTTTATCAAAGCATAGTGCCAAGGAAGAATTTTCTGCTGTGGACAAGGGCAAATGGAAAACGGATTTATCAAGCTATGCTCACCTCAACGCCCAAGATATCCATTCTGGATAATTAAACCGCTTGTACACCAGCCATGACTATGAAGCCGATTTAGTGGGCCTGATGAAGGAACGGTATGAGGTAAATATCACTTCCTCTTGCATAAATTTTCTCTCCTTATAACTGACTTAGAATATCAACTCCAGTAGCCCCCAAGGGCCGGTTCATAATATGAATGTGAACCCAGGACTTGTAGTAGAATAATAGTGAATTTTGCTTGTGTAGCCCCTATGGACCGGTTTATACCTTTAGGATGAACCGGTATATCTTCTGTTATGCAGTTTCCAAAATTCCTTTCAATCATCGACATAGTCCGGTTTATTGAGAGAAACTTGATAACCTTGAATTAATCCGATATGCATTAGCCCCCAAGTGCCAAGTATATAACTTGTTTATGTGCTTGGGACTTAAAATATCAGTTGATAAAAAGTAATCCGCATTAGCCCCCAAGTGTCAAGTGTATAACTCGTTAGGTGCTTGGGACTTTCAAAAATGTATTACCAACTTATTAACTGTCTCTTGTATGCTGACCTAACCAAAAAGGATTCTCAAATCGCCGACCTCCAAGAAAACATCAAGTCCCAACAAGTAGAAACCTCAAAGGCCAAAGAAGAGCTGAAGGGCGCTTTAACAGCCATGGAACAATTGAAAGATGGCTTCAAAGGCGAACGAGCAGATTGGGAAAATGAAAAAGCAACTTTGCTAAAGCGGGCGGAGGATGCTGAAGTGGCCCTTAAACCGGTCAGAAGAGCTGACTAGCTTAAAGCGGCAAATCAATGCTATGACCTCTGCTGTCTTTGGTAAATACCCTCTTCCTAAGTTATACTTAGACATCCTTAAAACTGCCAGTTTACCAATAATCTTGTAACCATTGCAGGTAGCCGTGTTGCTCATCTTGGTTCAGACATGCGCAAAAAACTGAAGGCTGCCTATACATTGATAGAGCAGTTATATACCGGCGCTCAACGGGTCATCTGCACAGCTTCATACAACAAACCGCCCCCAACTTCAATCAAGGACACATTGGCAAAGTTATCCATGACGCCTTTCCAGCTCGAGGAGGTGAAGAGATCAGCTACAAGAGCCAGTGCGTTGTCTGCCTTGACTCGGGCCAAGGCCTGGATATCTGCTCTTGATCCGGAAGACATTGGAAACGGCTATCCCAGTGATGTCTACTACACAACCTTCTTCTTGTAGACGTTGTTGGGCCTACAAGTGCACAGGTTTGTAGGACAGTAGCAAATTTCCCTCAAGTGGATGACCTAAGGTTTATCAATCCGTAGGAGGCGTAGGATGAAGATGGTCTCTCTCAAACAACCCTGCAACCAAATAACAAAAAGTCTCTTGTGTCCCCAACACACCCAATACAATGGTAAATTGTATAGGTGCACTAGTTCGGCGAAGAGATGAAGATACAAGTGCAAAATATATAGTAGATATAGGTTTTTGTAATCTGAAATAATAAAAACAGCAAGGTAGCGAGCGATAAAAGTGAGTGTAAACGGTATTGCAATGATAGCAAACAAGGCCTAGGGTTCATACTTTCACTAGTGCAAGTTCTCTCAACAATAATAACATAGATAGAACATATGACAAGCCCTCAACATGCGACAAAGAGTCACTCCAAAGCCACTAATAGCGGAGAACAAACGTAGAGATTATGGTCGGGTACGAAACCACCACAAAGCTATTCTTTCGGATCAATCTATAAAAGAGTTCGTACTAGAATAACACCTTAAGAACAAATCAACCAAAACCCTAATGTCACCTAGATACTCCATTGTCACCTCAAGTATACGTGGGCATGATTATATGATATGCATCACACAATCTCAGATTCATCCAACCAACATAAAAGTACTTCAAAGAGTGCCCCAAAGCTACTACCGGAGAGTCAAGAACGTGTGCCAACCCCTATGCATAGGTTCCCAAGTGTCACGAAACCCGCAAGTTGATCACCAAAACATACATCAAGTGGCACATGATATCCCATTGTCATCACAGATAATCACGGCAAGACATACATCAAGTGTTCTCATAAAGACTCAATCCGATAAGAAAACTTCAAAGGGGAAACTCAATTCATCACAAGAGAGTAGAGGGGGAGAAACATCATAAGATCCAACTACAATAGAAAAGCTCGGGATACATCAAGATCGTGCCATAGAGGAACACGAGAGAGAGAGAGAGATCAAACACATAGCTACTAGTACATACCCTCAGCCCCGAGGGTGAACTACTCCCTCCTCGTCATGGATAGCGCCAGGATGATGAAGATGGCCTCCGGTGATGGGATCCCCCTCCGGCAGGGTGCTAGAAAAGGGTCCCAATTGGTTTTTGGTGGCTACAGAGGCTTGCAGTGGCGGAACTCCCGATCTATCTTCTGTTCTGGAAGTTTTAGGGTACGTCGGTATATATGGGTGCAGGGGGTACGTCGGTGGACCTCCGGGCTGCTCACGAGGTAGGGGGGCGTGCCCAGGGGGAGGGGCGCGCCCTCCACCCTCGTGGGCAGCCCGGGACTCCCCTGGCGTGCACTCCAAGCCCATCTGATTGGTTTTCTTCCAAAATTTACTTCTCCAGTTGATTTGGTTTCGTTTTGACTGCGTCTGATATTCCTTTTCCTCGAAACACTGAAATAGGCATAAAACAACAAATCTGGGCTGGGCCTCCGGTTAATAGGTTAGTCCCCAAAATAATATAAAAGTGGATAATAAAGCCCAATATTGCCTAAAACAGTAGATAAAGTAGCATGGAGCAATCAAAAATTATAGATACGTTGGAGACGTATCAAGCATCCCCAAGCTTAATTCCTGCTCGTCCTCGAGTAGGTAAATGATAAAAAGAGAATTTTTGATGCGGAGTGATACTTTGGCATAATTTCAATGTAAATCTTCTTAACTGTGATATGAATATTCAGATTCGAAAGATTCAAGACAAAAGTTCATATTGACACAAAAATAATAATACTTCAAGCATACTAATCAAAGCAATCATGTCTTCTCAAAATAGCATGGCAAAAGAAAGTTCATCCCTACAAATCATATAGTTAGGCTATGCTTCATTTTCGTCACACAAAGATGTTCCCAACTTCTATACCCCCGATGACAAGCCAAGCAATTGTTTCATGCTCAAATAATCTCAAACTTTTTCATCCTTCACGCAATACATGAGCGCGAGCCATGGATATAGCACTATGGGTGGAATAGAATATGATGATGGGGATTGTGTGGGGAAGACAAAAAAGGAGAAAGTCTCATATTGACGAGGATAATCAATGGGCTATGGAGATGCCCATCAATTGATGTCAACATGAGGAGTAGGGATTGCCTTGCAACGGATGCACTAGAGCTATGAATGCTCAACAAAAGAAAACTAGTGGGTGTGCATCCAACTTGCTTGCTCATGAAGACCTAGGGCATTTTGAGGAAGCCCATCGTAGGAATATACAAGCCAAGTTCTATAATGAAAAATTCCCACTAGTATGAATAAGACAATTTATGAGACTCACTATATGAAAAACATGGTGCTACTTTGAAGCACAAATATATTTGACTCACTACATGAAGAACAAGGTGCCACTTTGAAGCACAAGTGTGGTAAATGGATAGTAACATTGCCCCTTCTCTCTTTTTCTCTCATTTTTTCTCTTCCTTTTTTTCATTTTTTTGGGCCTTCTCTTTTTTTTGGCCTTTCTCCCTTTTTTATTTTTTTTCTGTCTGGAGTCTCATCCCGACTTGTGGGGGAATCATAGTCTCCATCATCCTTTTCCTCACTGGGGAAATGCTCTAATAATGATGATCATCACACTTCTATTGATTACAAGACAAGGATTACAACTCGAAACTTAGAACAAGATATGACTCTATATGAATGCCTCCGGCGGTGTACCGGGATGGTGCAATGAATCTAGAGTGATATGTATGGAAAATAATGCATGGTGTCCTTGCCACAAATACGATGTCAACTACAAGATCATGCAATGGCAATATGACAAAAGTAATGTATGTCATGCTGATGATGGTGGAAGTTGCATGGCAATATATCTCGGAATGGCTATGGAAATGCCATGATAGGTAGGTATGGTGGCTGTTTTGAGGAAGATATAAGGAGGTTTATGTGTCATAGAGTGTATCGTATCACGGGTTTTGGATGCACCGGTGAAGTTTGCACCAACTCTCAAGGTGATAAAGGGCAATGCATGGTACCGAAGAGGCTAGCAATGGCGGAAAGGTGAGAGTGTGTATAATCCATGGACTCAACATTAGTCAAAAGAACTCATATACTTATTGCAAGAATTTAGAAGTCATCAAAAATTCAAGTACTACGAGCATGCTCCTAGGGGGATAGATTGGTAGGAAAAGACCATCGCTCGTCCCCGACCGCCACTTATAAGGATGCACAAGCCAGGTACACTTCATGTTTCAAATTTGTTACACAACTTTAACCATACGTGCATGCTACGGGACTTGCTAACTTCAACACAAGTATTTCTCAAATTCACAACTACTCAACTAGCACGACTTTGATATTATCACCTCCATATCTCAAAAACAATTATCAAGCATTCAAACTTAATTTAATTCACTCAAAAAGAAAGTTTCACATATCTTGAACACTAAGTATATTAACATTAAGCAAATTACCATGCTATTAACGACTCTCAAAATAATCTAAGTGAAGCATGAGAGATCAATAGTTTCTTTAAAACAAATCCACCACCATGCTCTAAAAGATATAAGTGAAGCACTAGAGCAAAAATTATCACGCTCAAAAGATATAAGTGAAGCACTAGAGCAAAACTATCAAGCTCAAAAGATATAAGTGAAGCACATAGAGTATTCTAGCAAATTCCAATTCATGTATGGCTCTCTCTCATTAAAGAATTTCAGATCTTGATACTTCATTCAAATAGCAAGCAAAGCTAAAGAAAACTACATTGCAAGGATAGCACAACTCATGTGAAGAAGCAAAAACTTAGGCTCAACCGATACTAACCGATAGTTGTTGAAGAAGAAAGGTGGGATGCCTACCGAGGCATCCCCAAGCTTAGATGCTTGAGACTTCTTGAAATATTATCGTGGGGTGCCTTGGGAATCCCCAAGCTTGGGTTTCTCTTTTTATCAAAAGCTTCATTCACAACAAACTCAACAAAAACTCGTGAGATAGGTTAGTATAAACCAATGCAAAACCTTATCATTTTCTACTGTAACAAATCACTAAAATTATTATTCAACATTGAATACTAAATGCCTCTGCATATTTAGTACTCCTATCTTCAAGTAGAATCATTAAACAAGCAAACATATGCAAACAATGCAAACATAACAGCAATCTGTCAAAACAGTACAGTCTGTAAAGAATGCAAGAGTATCAATACTTCCCTGACTCCAAAAATTATGAACTAAAATTCCCACTGTAATAAATTTATGAGAGCTCAATATGCAAAAAGATTCAACGTTAGACCATGCTCTGACTTTTCTAGGGAATTTTTTGCAACAGCAGTAAACTTTCTGTTTTCAAACAGCAACATGCAGACAAGCAAAATAAGCATGGCAAAGGCTATCCTTGACTTTTTTTATTGAAACTAAAGAAGCAAAACACTATTATAACTACAGCAAGCAAAAACTAACAAAATAAAATGACGCTCCAAGCAAAACACATATCTTGTGGTGAATAAAAATATAGCTCCAAGTAAAGTTACCGATGCACGAACACGAAAGAGGGGATGCCATCCGGGGCATCCCTAAGCTTAGTTGCTTGGTTGTCCTTGAATATTACCTTGGGGTGCCTTGGGCATCCCCAAGCTTAGGCTCTTGCCACTCCTTATTGCATAGTCCATCGAATCCTTACCCAAAACTTGAAAACTTCAACCACACAAAACTCAAAACAAAACTCGTAAGCTCCGTTAGTATAAGAAAATAAAACCACCACTTAGGTACTTAAATGAACTCATTCTAAATTAATATTGGTGTAATATCTACTGTACTCCAACTTATGTATGGTTCATACCACCCGATACTACTCATAGATGCATCAAAATAAGCAAACAACACATAGAAAACAGAATCTGTCAAAAACATAACAGTCTGTAGTAATCTGTATAAAACGTATACTTATGGAACCCCAAAAATTATGAAATAAATTGCTGGAACTGAGAAATTTGTCTATTAATCATCTGCAAAAAGAATCAACCTAAAAGCGATCCCCAGTAAAAATTGGCAGCTAATCTCATGAGCGCTAAAGTTTCTGTTTTTCACAGCAAGATCATATAAACTTCACCCAAGTCTTCCCAAAGGTTCTACTTGGCACTTTATTGAAACAAAAGCTATAAAACATGATTACTACAGTAGCATAATCATGTGGACACACAAAAACAGTAAGGATAAATATTGGGTTGTCTCCCAACAAGCGCTTTTCTTTAATGCCTTTCTAGCTAGGCATGATGATGAGAATGATGCTCACATAAAAGATAAGAATTGAAACGTAACGGGAGCATCATGAAGCATATGACTAGCACTTTCAAGTCTAACCCACTTCCTATGCATAGGGATTTTGTGAGCAAACAACTTATGGGAACAATAATCAACTAGTATAGGATGGCACAACAAGCATAGCTTCAAGAATTTAAGCACATAGAGAGGAAACTTGATATTATTGCAATTCCAACAAGCATATGTTCCCCCTCATAATAATGTTCAGTAGCATCATGAATGAATTCAACAATATAAACAGCACCTAAAGCATTCTTTTCATGATCTACTAGCATAGAAATTTCACTACTCTCCACATAAGCAAACTTCTTCTTTATGGCATACGTATCATCACAATAATCATCATAGATAGGAGGCATGCTTTCATCATAGTAAATTTGCTCATCAAAGCTTGGGGGACAAAAAATATCATCTCCATCAAACATAACTTCCCCAAGCTTGTGGCTTTGCATATCATTAGCATCATGGATATTCAAGGAATTCGTACTAACAACATTGCAATCATGCTCATCATTCAAAGATTCAGTACCAAACATTCTATAGATTTCTTCTTCTAGCACTTGAGCACAATTTTCCTTTCCATCATACTCACGAAAGATATTAAAAAGGTGAAGCGTATGAGACAAACTCAAATCCATTTTTTTGTAGTTTTCTTTTATAAAATAAACTAGTGCTAAAACAAGAAACAAAAAGATTCGATTGCAAGATCTAAAGATATACCTTCACTTACCTAGCCTCCCCGGCAACGGCACCAGAAAAGAGCTTGATGTCTACTACACAACCTTCTTCTTGTAGACGTTGTTGGGCCTGCAAGTGCACAGGTTTGTAGGACAGTAGAAAATTTCCCTCAAGTGGATGACCTGAGGTTTATCAATCCGTAGGAGGCGTAGGATGAAGATGGTCTCTCTCAAACAACCCTGCAACCAAATAACAAAAAGTCTCTTGTGTCCCCAACACACCCAATACAATGGTAAATTGTATAGGTGCACTAGTTCGGCGAAGAGATGAAGATACAAGTGCAAAATAGATAGTAGATATATGTTTTTGTAATCTGAAATAATAAAAACAGCAAGGTAGCGAGCAATAAAAGTGAGCATAAACGGTATTGCAATGATAGGAAACAAGGCCTAGGGTTCATACTTTCACTAGTGCAAGTTCTCTCAACAATAATAACATAGATAGAACATATGACAAGCCCTCAACATGCGACAAAGAGTCACTCCAAAGCCACTAATAGCGGAGAACAAACATAGAGATTATGGTCGGGTATGAAACCACCACAAAGCTATTCTTTCGGATCAATCTATAAAAGAGTTCGTACTAGAATAACACCTTAAGATACAAATCAACCAAAACCCTAATGCCACCTAGATACTCCATTGTCACCTCAAGTATCTGTGGGCATGATTATACAATATGCATCACACAATCTCAGATTCATCCGACCAACATAAAAGTACTTCAAAGAGTGCCCCAAAGCTACTACCGGAGAGTCAAGAACGTGTGCCAACCCCTATGCATAGGTTCCCAAGTGTCACGAAACCCGCAAGTTCATCACCAAAATATACATCAAGTGGCACATGATATCCCATTGTCACCACAGATAATCACGGCAAGACATACATCAACTGTTCTCATAAAGAGTCAATCCGATAAGAAAACTTCAAAGGGGAAACTCAATTCATCACAAGAGAGTAGAGGGGGAGAAACATCATAAGATCCAACTACAATAGCAAAGCTCGGGATACATCAAGATCATGCCATAGAGGAACACGAGAGAGAACACGAGAGAGAGAGAGATCAAACACATAGCTACTGGTACATACCCTCAGCCCCGAGGGTGAATTACTCCCTCCTCATCATGGATAGCGCCGGGATGATGAAGATGGCCTCCGGTGATGGGATCCCCCTCCGGCAGGGTGCCGGAACAGGGTCCCAATTGGTTTTTGGTGGCTACAGAGGCTTGCAGCGGCGGAACTCCCGATCTATCTTCTGTTCTGGAAGTTTTAGGGTACGTAGGTATATATGGGTGCAGGGGGTACGTCGGTGGACCTCCGGGCTGCTCACGAGGTAGGGGCGCGCCCAGGGGGAGGGGCGCGCCCTCCACCCTCGTGGGAAGCCCGGGACTCCCCTGGCATGCACTCCAAGCCCATCTGATTGGTTTCCTTCCAAAATTAACTTCTCCAGTTGATTTCGTTTCGTTTTGACTCCGTCTGATATTCCTTTTCCTCGAAACACTGAAATAGGCATAAAACAGCAAATCTGGGTTGGGCCTCCAGTTAATAGGTTAGTCCCAAAAATAATATAAAAGTGGATAATAAAGCCCAATATTGCCTAAAACAGTAGATAAAGTAGCATGGAGCAATCAAAAATTATAGATACGTTGGAGACGTATCACCCAGCCAAAAAGAGGACGGGACAGACTTTGATAATGATGCCCTCAGGGCTTTGACGAAGGAAATGCGTCCACTTGCAAGTAAACTAGCTGAAGAGACTGATTTGTATTTCCACCGGTCGATTTATGACGCAGACAATAAATAGATTGATGCGGTTTATGAAGTGCAAAATCTTATCCCGCCAATCCGTAAGCATACTTATGCCCCTGATGTTGAACCGTCCGATCTTATAAGAGATGAAGCTGTCTTCCGAGCTTTATCTGGGATTGACTGGGCAACCATTGACTTCCAGCCACTGGGTGGGGAGGCAGAGGGTGAACCGGCGCAGGATGATCCGCAACCTTCACATCAGCCTGAGGAAGAATCATAATCCGGAGGCCAGTTTAACTTCTTCATGCCGAGATATCAGCAATAAACAATTATTCTTTTGGGCGTCTGCTGCCTTGTAATAGGCTAGCTTTAAACACTTGGTCTGCTATGCCATCGTGCATAGCCACTTTGCCTGATACCGTTAATCTGTCATGATATGCATTGTCTGCTTATGATCTTTTAGCCACTTGATGTGCCATTGCTGCATATAAGAAACTGGAATTGTCCTGGCGGTTTACCGCTGGACGGGTCATAATACCCAAAGATAAAGCCAGGGTTTATAACCAAGGATGTATTAATAAAAAATAATAAAAATGAAACATATCATACCTGTGACTTAGAATCACATTGTTGATTTTATCAACTTTATTGTAGTAAGGGTGATAACTCAAATCTTTGAGTGCTGATAACTCCCACCATGTTGTGCTGGTTTATAATAAAGCCATGTCGAGTTATAATAAATACCAGATGGTCATGCTGGCGACTTGTAGTCAAAGCCAGACCGGTTTAACAAATACCGGATTATAATTGATAATGTACTGACAACCTACAGTTGAAAGCCAAGCCGGGTCAAGTGACACCGGTCATCTTACAAGTTTGCACTTGGCAACTCAAAAAATGGTCCGGGTTAGCAAGCACCGGATTGAATATAAACCTTATCAAAATAAACATCGAAAAAAATATTTGCAAAATAAAATATGTAAAAAAGATGAGGCTTTTCATGGGATGACAGGCCACTGAGTTAAACTGTTTCACAAAGACTTTTAAGATGGACCTCACATTAACCAATCATCGTTTGAACTTTGACAAGTTCAGGGTCTATATAAGATTGACTTGTCAAATGTTCGGCGGGTCATACCAGGATTACATGGACGGAGTGACTTACTTGATGAAGGCAGGTTAACCCAGGGTTTTAGGTGAATACACCTGGCTTCCAAGCCTGGCTTTTATAGCCTACTGCAAGGTGTGGATTCTTTGTTCTTGTAGAAGCAAAGATCCCCCAGGCAACATTTTGAGCTGTGCTCAGTGAGCGCCTATGTTTGAGTTATGCTTTGCATTAAACTCTCTTTGGCTCCTTATGATGCTGGGTATTAAGCCCCCAAGCCTATATTTGAGTGTTGCTCTTTTTTTGTGTGGCTTTATAAGCCGGATCAATGGGCAATCAGAACTCCTCTTTACAAGCAGAAGCCCCATGCAACCAAGAAGATATATAAGACGAACGGCAGAGGCCCCTCTTTAGCAAGGATGCCGGTTTATTTATTGATCATAATATGTACATTGTCAAAAATATATACATAATAGGAGCCTATGGGTCAGGTATAGTGAGGCCGAAGATGAGCAATATTCCACGGCCGGCGGGTCTCCTCCTCCGATTTGCGTGAGTCTTTGTGCTCTCGAACATCGATAAGGTAGTATGACCCGTTGTTCAGATTCTTGCTGACCACAAAGGGCCCTTCCCAAGGTGGGGATAACTTGTGCATGTTAGTCTGATCTTGAAGCCGGAGCACTAAGTCGCCTTCTTGAAAAGCTCTGGTTTTAACCCGGCGGCTGTGATAACGCCGCAGGTCTTGCTGATAAATCGCCGAACGAGCTGCCGCAATATCCCCTTTCTCATCTAACAGGTCCAATGCATCTTGGCGTGCTCTTTCATTGTCTGCTTCAACATAAGCTGCCACTCGGGGCGAGTCATGGAGAATATCACTTGGGAGAACTGCTTCTGCTCCATAAACCATGAAGAAGGGTGTATAACCCGTAGATCTATTGGGGGTGGTATTAATGCTCCATAATACGGAAGGCAACTCTTCCACCCAACAACCTGACGTCCTCTGCAAAGGGACCATAAGCCAGGGCTTGATACCCTTCAGGATTTCTTGATTAGCTCTCTCCGCTTGACCATTAGACTGGGGGTGAGCCACTAAGGACACATCAAGCCGGATGTGCTCATGTTGACAGAACTCTTCCATAGAACCCTTGGAGAGATTCGTGCCATTATCTGTTATAATGCTGTTGTCGGATTTCGGGTTCCGGCAGACCCTTGAGGTTCGAACACTGGGGTGCGCACGGAAATCTCTCCCCTGCCATCTCACGTCTCAAGTCTCGCAAGGATCTAAGCAAGAAGGACGAACACACAAGGGACACAAGATTTATACTGGTTCAGGCCACCATCGTGGTGTAATACCCTACTCTAGTGTGTGGTGTGGTGGATTGCCTCAAGGGCTGATGGTAAGTAGTACAAAGGGAGAACAACCTCGCGAGGGGCTGTTCTTGAGATGGTGCGATGAACTGTTTGGGTGAGTTCAGTCGCTTCTTTCTCTCTTTGGCGATCTGTTTCTCGATGCCTCTACCTTGCGGTGGCTAGTCCTATTTATAGAGCGAGGCCTTGGGCCTCTCCCCAAATAATGAGCGGGAAGGGCGCCAACAATTGGCCATTTTGAAGGGGAACATCTGGTACACTTATCCTGACTAAAGTCGGTCTTCGGCTGCCAAAGGCCCTGACGATGACGCCGCCCTGGGCTCCACGATGACCTCCATCCTTCCGTTCTACTGGTCTTGGTCTTATTGCACCGAAACGGTAATCTTTGCCTGATGCCTTGGCCTGTGCTTGCCCCCTTTGCACCGAAAGGAAAACAAGGACACTGCGCAGGCCGGCGCCCGCCTGGCCTTAGATCGTCATGGCTTGCGTCACTGGCTCCTCGGAAGGTACCCCGCCTTGATCTCTCCGCCTCCTCGCGAGCCTGTCTGAGGAGGCTGCTCCTGAGGAAGCTTCCTGTCGTCCACCCCGCGAGGCCTGGCCCCTCGCGAGGGTCTTGAGCTTGAGATGATGAAGCTGGGTTGCATTGGGCCCCCACTTGAGCCACGCTGCAGGCCGCAGGCAGGAAAGTCTAGGGACCCCCGTTCCCAAAACGCCGATAGTAGCCCCCGGGCCCAAGGCACGCCCGAACTTGGCTTAGCAGAGAAGCGAAGGGGCAAGTGCGAAGCGCCGCGGGCCCCAACAGCCTGCAGCCTTGGGTGCCGCGTGGCGATTGATTGGACATGGGCGTCTCCGCTTCCCCATGACGCCTCGGCAACCGCACGACTTGACAAGTCCCTGCATGCAGAAATGGGTCATGATTACCCGAGATCCTGGAGGCCGACGGTTGGCCTCCTCCGGCTATAAGTACGGAACGGCGCGAGCCATTCCAGTTCGTCTCCCCCTGCTACTCCTGTTCTTCTTCATATTTGCCATCGCTCCGCGTCACGCCGATGGCACCAATCCGCCGGTTCTCTGCAAAAGAGAAGGGAAAGGCCCCCCGAGAGGGTCCTGACCCGCTTCCGCCGAAGAAGCGGCTAGTCCTCTGCCACCGAGATGAGGGCGGGCTGCAGAAGGCGTCGAGGCCCTGGTATGAGCGGCCGCCGCCGGGGTTCCCGCTGCCCTTGTACGCTCGGATCGAGGGCCCTGGGGAAGAAAGCGCCGATCGACATCGCCGGCGCCGACGGGTTACGGCGGTGCGCGTCGTTCCTCCTGGAGTCCACGCCGAGGGCTCCTCTTGCGAGCTTGTGCTCCACGCCGCCATGGCTCCTCAGTCTTGGATTTGCCTTCCTCCCTCCTTCGCCTTTGAGATCCCGCCGAGGGGACCTCTTGAGCTCTGGCTGCAGCACGCTGACTGCAGCACCCCCGTGACCGGAGCGGAGGTCGATGTCGTTGCTCCGGGCAAGGTCTACATGACCCGTGGCTGGGGAGAGATCACCCGGGTCTGCCGGACAGGGGCGCCCTCGTAATCCACCTCGTCTACAATGGCGCCTCCCTGATGTTCTTCAAGGTCTTCGACACAGAAGCACGCCGGCTGGAATGCTGCCCTGAAAAAAGCGGCCAGGGCATCGTCGTGGTGAGGACCAGGCCCGCCAATCGCTTCCCCAGCAGTCCCTCAGGTGGCAGCGGTGGTGCTGGAAGGTCCAGCGACTTCGCCTAGCTTCACGCGACTCCGGAGACGAGCGACGACAGCTACGAGCCCCCGAGCTCGCGTCGCGCTCGGAGCAGGGCGGGCTCGTCAGGTCGCCGACGCCACTGATCTGGATGGGGTTGGCGCCGGTGCCTGACGGCCCACTGTTGATGATGGCGTCTCCTGCGGAGGCACGCGTAGTTAGCGCTCCTTAGGATTAGCACCTTTTGTTCTCTGCGAGGAATCGAAGTACCACCCCACGGGGGTATGTAAGGCGTTGGCCACGTCTTTTATAAATATTACATCCTCAAGACGAATCAATGTGAGGTGCTTGTCCTGTCCCGGCTTGGCTCCCCCTTTCTTTCCTCATGAGGGCTTGGTGCCATACGCTGACAGGTCCCGGTCCCCAGGCAGGCTTCAGCCGTCACTGGTATGCCAGGTCGCGATGCCGTGGTCAAGGCCAGGAGGTGAGCGGCCCAAGGTCCAGTAAGAGCCCCTGAGTCGCGATGCTCAGGAGGTCCCCCTTAGCGCTCAAGCAGCCTCCGCTGGGCGAGAAAGGCAAGCAACGTTGCCGTGACAGAGCTGCAGTAGGCGAGGGTTAGACGCAGAGTTGAATCAGTTTTCGCGTGACTTATCTCGTAGGCTTGCAGTAGTTTTCGTCGAGGCACCGGGCCCGTGCGGCGGCAGCTGAGGTGCTGCTGAGTTAGGCCCTCGCGAGCTTCTTCCCTCTCCCCCACGCTTCCCTTAATGCTCTGCGTCCTTAGGTCCCGGCCCTCGAGCGAGCTCAGCCACCGCTGGTATGACAGGTCACGATGCCATGGGTCAAGGCCAGGGGTGAGGGTTGGAGAGCCAGTAAGGGCCCATGAGTTGCGATGCTCAGGCGCCCCCCTTTTAACGCGCAAGCGGGTCATGCCAGAGAGAAGGAGAAAAGGCTCGCGATGCCATCAGCGTTACTCCTGGAGCGGGTCCTGCATATCAATCACGAGGGGAAACAAGGTTCGTCGCCACGATTATCAGCTAACCATTGGTCGCTCCGAGGGAGTGATTGGGGCACTGAGGTCCTGGTGAGGTGGCGCCTTGCGGGGCTGCTGCGGTAGAGCTCAGCCACTCAGATTTTTTTGGCATTGTAGGGACGGACCCGTGCGCAAGTGCCGTGCTAGAGCGTGTAGTTCTGAAGGTAGGTGTCAATCGAGCAGGCAATTAAGTCGAGCAGGTTAAGCATGAAGGAGCAAATCCATTTAGATGGATGCGGGAAAAGTAAATGCCACTGGGTCCAGCCCGAGCAGCTTGGGGATAATGCAGCCCGAGGGGCGGCCCCAACAAGGTAGGTAAAAACATTAAGCAAAACAGATACATCCCGCAGGGACGGACCCACGCGAACTTGGAAAGTTGTCACCTGATACCATCGCAGAGCGAGTGTCGGAGTAGGTGACGACGCGCGGTGAAGAAGCCAACCCTCACGAGCCTTCGAAGCCCTGTGCCTCGGGAGGCTCTCGAGGTCCGGGCGGCTCCTCAAGGTCCACCTCCATCTCCTCTAGGAACACGCGGTGCCTGGCCACCTGAGCTTCCAGGATGCCCCTCATCAGGCACTGGTGGGCAGCGGCCGCGTTCAGCAGGCCGAAGGGCATGCGAACATAGCTGTGAGGTGGACCTTCACAACGCCCCACGCGTGAAGGCCAGAGGCGCTCCTGAGACGCGGCTCGGTTGAGCCCTGGTACGTCGATGCAGACACGCAGCCCACCATCCTCGCTGGGATGTGGGGCTACGGCGGGTAGGCGGCGACTGCCACACATGACTCTTGGCTCCTGCAGCTCTTGAATGTTTCTCGCGATGAACTCCTGAGGGTTTGGCCCTCCTTGCCTCATTCCTTCCTGAGGGAAACGCGCCTTGAAGCACGCCTCCATGTGGTGCCCGAGCTCCTCCCTTGTGACCTTGGCAAAGTCGGTGGATCTCCAAGAAAGAGCCCCCGAGCCCTGCCCGAGGAGGGCACCGGGCACGCCTTCCTATGTGGCAGAGGGTGGCGCCCCTTGAACGGGCGCGGATCCTGACGCAACGCCTCTGGAGGTGCCTGCCTCCTGAGGGCTTGGGCTAGGTGAAGCCTTCTTCTTCTTAGGGACTGCTTCTGGGAGTCTTCCGCTCCTGTGATCTGGGTCTTCGACTGCCGCGGCTTGGAAGGCACGCTCAAGAGAACACACTACATCCCTCTCCTCGCAAGGCACCGTGATGATTCCACCGCTTCCTGTCATCTTGAGGACATTGTAGCCATGGTGAGTCACTGCCATGAACTTGGCCAGAGCTGGGTACCCGAGATGGCATTGTATGGCAGGCGGATGTGAGCGACGTCAAAGTCAATGAGCTTAGTGCGGTAATTGTTGCGCTGCCCAAAGGTGATACGAAGGCGAACTTGCCCTATTGGAACAGTGGAACCATCAGTGACCCCTGAGAAAGGCTTGGTCGGCTAAAGCTGATCGTATGGCACTTGGAGATTGTTGAACGTCTCGACGGACAGGAAGTTGAGTCCAGCTCCGCCGTCGATGAGGGTCCTGGTGACTTGCACATTGCTAATGATTGGGGAACAAAGCATCAGGAGGACTCCGGCCGTTGTTGCGCACTTGAGCTGATCCGTTGAACTGAACGTGATGGCGCACGCAGACCACCTGAGAGGGCGCGTGGCCTCAAGCTTGGGAAGGACTGCATTCACCTCACGAGCAAACTGATTGAAGATGCGCTGAGAGGCTGGGGCCTGAGAGCCGCCCAGGATGCAAGCGATCGCGTGCAGCTCCTGGAAGCCCCCAGCCCCCTCGTCCTGGTGATGGTCTTCATTCCTTCTTGGCAGTGGTGGCAGAGGAGGGAGGCCCGCGTTGTCTTGAGGGCGGTCCTCACGAGGCTGATCCCTCCAACCTCCCTCACAAGGCTAGTCCTGCCAGCGGTCCTCGCGAGGTCGGTCATGCCACCCTTGGCGAGGGCCATAGTCTTCCCATCATCCTCCACCTCTTCCTCCTCCTTGGCCATAGCCCCGGTCGTTGCGGTCGGGGCGTCGGCCGATACGCCCATCTCGCACGGCCCTGAGCTCTTGGCATTCATTTGTGTTGTGGGTGTGGAGGTCGTGGTACATGCATTACCGACTGCCTTTGGATGACTCAGGCTGGTCCCTGCCTCGCTTGGTGTCTGGCTCAGCTGCGAGCACAACAGCCCCCTTGCGCTTCATGTCCTTGACCTTGGGCTTCTTTTCTTCCGGGTCGGCAGCCGGGAGCTCGAGGAGGGAGAGGCGCCCCTCCTTGGCCCTGGCGCATTTGGTCACCAAGTTGAACAGCTCTAGTGATGTGCACAGGTCTTCATGGATCGCTAGCTCCTCCTTCATCTTGATGTCACGCACGCCATCGGAGAAGGCTGAAATGATGGCCTCCTCAGTCACCCTGGGGATCTTGAGGCGGGCGTTGTTGAAGCGCTGGATGTACTTCTGCAGGGTCTCTCCTGGCTGTTGCTTGATGCGGCGCAGGTCACTCATGGCCGGGGGCCGGTCGCGAGTACCCTAGGAGTTGGCGATGAAGCAGGTGCGCATTTCGTCCCAGGAGGAGATTGTGCCAGGAGGCAGGTTTAGGAGCCAGGTGCGGGCACCGTCCTTGAGCACCATGGGAAACCAATTCGCCATGACCTTCTCGTCCCCGTTGGCAGCTTCGATGCCCAGCTCATAGAGCTGGAGGAACTCCGCGGGGTCTGCGGTGCCGCCATAGAGAGGAGGCAGGTCCGGCTTGAACTTGCCGGGCCACGCGACGCTACGCAGCTCGGAGGTGAAAGCGCGGCAGCCTGCTATGGCCACTGGAGCTCTCTACTGATGCGGGGCTTGGTCCTGGAGTGTCAGGACCCCGACTCAATGCCACATCGATCTAGCATGTAACACCTCATATCACTTTGCGGCCTCACGCACGGTATTCCCACGGGTGTCGCCCTACCTTTACCCGGGACCGTTTGCGCCTTTTGGCACACGTATATGACAGTGTCGCTAGCATCTATATGATAAGGAGCCCGGGCTGACATGGCTAGTCGTAAACCCAAAGTGGCACAAACTTACAGGGACAGGCATCCATGACCCAGCATCGAACGTGTCGGTCATCAGCAAGTGAATCCAGGCTGTAGCACTGGGCTAGCAGGACTCCGGTGAACCGGGCTGTAGCGGGCTAACAGGACTCCGGTATTCATCGCGTGACATTTCCCCGAAGGGACAGACACAGGAACGAAGAAGGACACATGCCGGCCAGCCTAAGTGTTCCGGAGCAGTAGCAAGCTACCATTGGAAACACTAGGAGACATTTCCCGGTAAGAGAGGCTACTAAGGATAAACAACTAGATAGTCAGATCCACACATACCAAGCATTTCAATAACATACACACAATATGCTCGATATGTGCAAACACAACATGGCATCACAACATGACTCTATGACTCAAGTATTTATTCATTAGGCTCCGAGGAGCGAGATATTACAAACATAGGTCTCATGACCCAACATTCAGAGTATACAAGTCAAAGCACAAGCGGAAGCTATCATGTCTGAGTACAGACAACTATAAATGAAAAAGGCTGAGAAGCCTGACTATCTACCAGATACTGCCGAGGGCACAAGATCGTAGCTGAGGTAACAAGCTAAACGTCGAAGTCTAAGCGGAACTACTAGTGAGACTGAAGTCTCTCTGCAAAAACATAAAATAGGCAAACGTGAGTACAAATGTACCCAGCAAGACTTACATCAGAACTAACTACATATGCATCATTATCAACAAAGGGGTGGTGGGGTTTAACTGCAGCAAGCCAGCTTTGACTCGGTGGCTATCCTAAACTACGACTGCAAGCGACTCTTTTGAGGTGGCGCACACGAGTCCACATATTCACCATATCAATACACCACTATGGATCCGCTCCCGTCTCCCTACGAGAACGCCATCCATAGCACTCACGCTTATCTTGCGTATTTTAGAGTATCCACTTTCACTTGTCTATGAACTGATATAAGCAATCCAGAAGTCCTTTTCCGCGGACACGGCTATTCGAATAGATTAGGTTAACCCTGCAGGGGTGTACTTCTTCATACACGCTCTCACCACTTACCGTCGTTTACACGACATGTACTCGGCAACCTTCAAGCGGAAGCCCAACGTGGGTGTCGGCCACGACCTACCTAATCACCTAAGTCTCTAGTCCAGGTTTATCGCCTATTCGGGTTCCATCCATGAGGAGATCCGACCGGAGTTTTGCTCACAGCCCCAAACGATGTGAACAGGGTTCCCGAGACACCAAACGGGCGCCCGGTACACCGTGCCACGTGCCTACCGCATCACAGCCCACCCCTACGGTCAGCGCTGCCCACGGCCTCCAGCATACTACAAACATCAGAAACTACTTGCAACTCCTGGACAGAGGACAAGGGTGATCAAGAAGCCGAGAGGGTCCATTGGTTTCGGGCCCAATGCGTGGTAGTAGCTGAATCATGGATCACAAACACAGAACTCAGTTCCTGAGGACGGCTGCAATGAGACAACCCACCATGTACTCCTACATGGCCTCTCACCGCTACCTTTACCAAAACGTGTTCACACACTTAGCTCACACACAGTAGGACATGTTCACACGCCTCTGATTCATCCCCGATGAATCAGACCTGACTCAACTCTAAGCAGTAGCAGGCATGACAAACAAGCAAGAATGAGTAGGCACAACAGGGCTCAAACAACTCCTACCCATGCTAGTGGGTTTCATCTATTTACTGTGGAATGACAGGTCATGCAAAGGATAAAGGGGTTCAGCTACCGCAGCAAATAACAGATGAATCGTTGTTGTCCTAATGCAGTAAAAGAGAGCAGGAGCGAGAGAGTGGGATTGTATCGGAATGAACAAAGGGGTTTTGCTTGCCTGGCACTTCTGAAGATAACATTGAGTCTTCATCAGTGTCAACGATCACAACGTCGGAACATCGTCTACCGGGAGGGAACAGATACCGGCAACAAAGAAGAACACAATCAATGCAATGCACAAAATGATGCATGCTATGACATGGCAATATGAATGTGTTTTGAGCTAATGCAACTAGCAACAGATTAAATGAAGTTGGTTTGAATACAAGATTCAAATTCAAACTCCATATGTGATTATTCAAATGCCATTTAATTGATTTGTGCTATACAGCAGCTATAAGTTGCTCTAACATGCATAAAAATGGTACAGACGGATTCCTTGAATTTTTCTGATAATTTTTCATATATAAATTATTTAATTTGGAGTTACGGTTGAATTACTATGAATTTTTGAAGTTTTGAACATTTTCTGGAATTTCCTGAATATTTAGAATTAAAATAATTCCAGAAAATGATTTAACTGCGTCAGCCTGACGCCAGCATGACGTCAGCGAGTCAACGGCCAGGTCCAGGTCAAACCTGACGTGCGGGGTCCACACGTCAGTGACACAGGAACTAATCCCGGTCAAACCCAGCGCTGACTGGGGTTTGACCAGGGGTGGGGCCTACTGTCAGTGGCTGTAGGTGGTTTAGTTAGTTGGATTAGCTCCTAATGACGGAGCCACGTCAGCTCCCGCCGGAGTTTCGCCGGCGACGACCATGGCCGACGACGGAGATGCAACGTGTGCTCGCTACGGAGCACCATTCGACGCATGGTTTGCTCCTACGGGTAGCTGAAGATGCGCCGCATCCAACTGGGCGAGCGGCAGCGGCTGTGGTGGCCGGAGCTCGCCGGAAACGAGCTCGCGGCGGCGCCGAAGTTCGGGCGCCGATCGATTCAACGCTATGGTGCGCTACGGGAGAAACTGGTGGGTGCTGCGGGCTCCTGAGGTTGCGGTGAGCACGACGGTGGGCTCGGGAGCGAGCTGTGGTGGCTGTGGCCACGGCCACGCCATGGCCGGCGGCGAGAAGCTCTCGGCCGCGGTGGTAACGGCGGCTACGGAGGGAAATAGAGCACGGGGAGAGAGGGGTTCGGCAGAGGAGCTCACGGCGAGGTCGACGAGCAGCTCGGTGGGCTCGGGGAGGTGGCGGAGACGGCGAATCGACGAGCGGCATCCGGCGGCCGTGTGTGAAGAAGACGGCTCGATGACGGCGATGCAGGGCGTCCGAGGTCGCTTGACTCGTCGGAGAGGATGAGGGCGAGGTAGCCGAGCTACTGGGCACGCCGAGGGTCGAGGGGGAGGCTCTGGGTGCGGCAACGGCGAGCGGCGGCGATGAGCTCCGCTCGGGCTGCGCGAGAGAGAGAGCAGAGGAGGGGGAAGGGGTCGAGAGAGAGAGTGCGAGGGGGTTCCAGGGGGTGGCGTGGAGCTGCGGGAGACGTCCAGGAGAGGAGGAGGCAGCCAGGCAGGGAGGAGGTGGCCGGGGCGCGTGGCCGCGCGCGCCACCGAGCAGCTTCGGGGCGAGGGGGAGGAAGACGACAGGGGGAGAAGCGGCGGTGGGCTGGGCCGGCTGGAGGAGCTGGGCCAGGTGGGCTGAGGTGAGCGCCAGGTAGTCCTCTGCTCTTTTTATTTTTGTTTTTGTTTATCTATTTTGTTCTGTGTTGTTTTACTTTAGTAATATACTAAACCATTTTATAAAATCCTGAAAATAGTTATGTGGCTAGAACTAAAATATACCAAACCACATAAAATGTTCCAGTAATTATTGGACATATATTATTTATATATCAAATATATATCCAATGCAAATAGCTATTTATTTAATTCAAAGGCCCAAAATAATTAACTCTGAGATACCAAAAATATTGTTTTGAGTTTTACCTCTTTGCAATATTTTCAGAGACTAAGAGGAACATTTCCTTGGACTTCTTTGAGGAGATTTTAATGTTGATCATTTTTAGAAGGTTTCTGAGGCTTTGAAAATTCCTCAATTCAAATTTCATTTGAATTAAAACATGATGCTCACATGTGGTCTAGCCTAGTGCATAACAGGACCAGGGATGTGACAACTCACCCCCACTAAACAAAAATCTCGTCCCGAGATTCAAGCGTAGGGTAAGGTGAAGGGGAAACGCAACTAGTATAATCTTCACGATCCAGGGTGCACTTCATAAGAGCGTTGATTCGATCACCATCATTGTCTTGAAGTCTTTCTCTAAGAACTCCAACTAACATGACAAGAAGAGGGAAGGAAAACTCTAGAAGAATTAATCTTCTCAAAGAATGAACAACTCAGGATTAACTCACGGAATGGGACATAGCAACATCTCTCGAGCTGAGAGACGAAGCACACCTCTAGAGGAATGGAGTGGAACATATGACGAAGGTTCACTAGGTAGACAACGATTCCACACCTAAGAAGGTGGTGAACGGTTGTCAACGTAGCGAGGAGTTGAGTTGCCATGATACCTCAACGAGACATCCTGGAGGGGGGGGTGATTCGTAGATATATCCCCTTAAGTGGCAAAAGAATTACCTTTGATTCAGAGATCATTGAAACTCTTTAAACCAGCCTAGGACAATTCTCGAGCGATCGTTTGGAGGGGGTCGGTAGAATGGCATACTCGGACTTGGATGATGTGGATTACCTTGTTGAAGACAACGTAATGGATGAATTTGCTTATCACCGGAAATGGAAGAGACCCATGGTAGAATGGCACATTGGCGGTGCAAGCTGGGAACAAAATGCAAATGTTGGGAATGATTCTGGTAACTGGGGAAGAACCCAACAATAGAGAGTGAATTCACTATTTGAGAAGGTCATAGCATTGCCGAGGGAACTGAGAGCATCCCAATTAGAGCCGATGATAACACGTAGCGCTTGTGCGTGCTCTCAAGAACTTGAGCATTTCCACAATCATCAAGGTTTTATCAACAACCGCGTCAAGGGTGCTGACAACACAACATACTACCATGATGAATAGCGATGGACGATGCAGATGCGAAGGAGGATAACACTTTCTCAGATTTCACCTTAGCGAGGCCAAGCAAATAAAATCTGGATGATCGACCGAGAGACATTTAGCACTCCGCTTCTAATGTTCTCCTTGATGTGCTAGCGTAATCCACCCATAGATATGGTTTGATATCTAGAACATCAAGTAAAAAGGTCGGACTTCGGAGCACAGAAATCCATAGGGGCAACTAGGGATTAATCCTACGAAATCCCTATGGGGAGGTGGCCAACTTCCTCAAACAAGATACTATAATAATAGGTCTACCGGATGGGTGTGTTGGCCACGACATCCACCTTGCCGGTTATTGAGAGACCAATATTATAATTCTTGGGAAATGTTCCAACCATCACATCTGCCTGAGATTCAGATCTGGTTGGTGTCAGGATATCCCAGACTCATCAAGTCTAGAAAGAAAAATGAAAGTTTGCAACACAAATCGACGAGATAATGTTGCGGGATTCTCGGGGAGTGAGCTACGATAGTAAGCTCCAAAACATGAGGTGGTTCTGCTACAAACATGCGAACACGTTGTCCCAGACAAGCATGGCCACGTAGCAGTCTTATAATTAAACACTACCGAGTTCAGGTGGAGAACCATCATCGAGGATATCGAAGTCTTTACGCAAGTCCATGGATTAGATCCCAAGCATAGACTTCTTTTCCTTGAACAAGTCAATCAGTGGCTTAGTGTGCTAGGGACACATATAGAATGAAGGTTGCAAGTCTCCAGACTACAGAATACTTCGCACGTGTGCATGACTGATTTGGGATGATTCCAAAGGAAACAAAACAATCTTTCTCAAATTCACGGCGGCAACTTTCACCAAATGCACGTGTATAAGAGGAAGTCACTCCTTTCATCAAACAAATACTTCATGAGCTAGCATGAAGAAAATGCTTTCAAAAGTTTCCAACACTAGCTTAATGTTCAACAACATCATGGAGGAGATAAGGATGTTGCCAATGGGCTCAACAACAATTCATCTAGGTTTCCTTTTAAAAGGAATTCCATGGTTAAGTGAACACGGTGATAGCATTGGTCAGACCAAAGATGTAATGGTGTATGCTCGAGGGATCAACCACGAATAAGACAACATTACGAGCATCGTTGGTACTAATTTGATTTGACGATAGCCCACACTCAAATCAAAGGATTGATAAGACAATAGGTCCAGCAACTGATCACAAGGACCAATCGATGAAGATATCATCTTTCTTCAGCACACCCTACACAAGAATATCCCTTTGGAACGAACTAAGTCAGGCAAGCTTTTATCTTCCAACTCTCCAAGTTGTTGTCTAGCTTAACCAACTAGCTCAGGGATATCTAACACCGATTTTTGGAGAGAAGGTGGTTCACAAGAACCCAACTTGATCACGAGATCAACATAGCGGTCAGGCGACAACCTGGTGATACTTCCGAGAAGAAATTTGGACTATCATGAACCACCGGTATGTTACTAAGCTCGAGAACAATCTTACTTTTCAGGGCAAGACGATATGATCAAATAAGCAAGGATTGGCACTATCCTAACTCACTGATCGGAGAGTGCACCAGAAATAAGGACTAGGTAGCACAATCAACCTTAGGGTGACGATTCAATAATCAACACGCTAAGAATGAGGTTATCATCCATTTAACTACCAAGCAATGGAGTTGCTAGCAGTATTGATTTCACACGCTATGATTCATTTGTCGGCATTCCGGTTACAATAACACGGAAACCAAGAAATTATCAATGATGATTAGAAGTATTACTGCGTCAAGAATTCATAAGATGGTGTGCAATTCCCATGATATTCCTGATATAAAGATGGTAATACTTCAAGGTAGAACAGACCAGAAGCTGGATTGGCATTTTGATCTGCGGAATACAATTGCTTTGACCCAATCCTAGATATGGATGAGATTCTGGAGTTTGTTTCTCCTATTCATTCTGAAATAGAATGGCTTGGCGGACCACAAGGGTAATAGGCATCGACGAACGAATGCACGCATACTCTTGACTATCAATTGATAGGCGAGGGTCGGAAACAACTAAGATGGGACAACTCAAAAGAACATATGATTTTCTGAGTTGTGGATGCATGGATTAGCATGTCGAACGAAGTTCAACATATTTCTTCCGGATAACCCATGCAGAAAGGTAGAACTGGCAGAGCCACAATATATAATGGAGAACTCATCAAGAATAATCCTGTTGTGATACTTCAGTTCAACGAGGAACTTCTGCCATAAGTAGTTCATGGTATTTGGAAGAAGAAGATACCACGGACTTCAAGGACTATCGCAAAGGTTACTAATATCCTAAAGGCACTAGCAATTACTATCAACATGAAGTAGGTAGAGTGAATCTCGGGTTCAAGAACCCAGGAACAGAATACCTATTACTAAGTAGCATCACGGGATGCTTTCGAGAATGATGGCCAGAATCATCACACTGGGAACACAAATCATGGCTAAATTACTAGATGATCCCCTAAGACACCTAGGGTCATAATAATATCTCCAACATATATGTCAAGGTAACGGAGTACCTCAACTCACTGATTAGTGTGGTTAATCTGGCCCATGGGAACATTGAAACGGGAAGAAAGGATTTGCAAATGCATCAGACTACTTAGAAACCTGGGATGACTCGGACAGCATAACGGCTGTAAATGCTCAAAAAAGATTTGAGACATTCACAAAAATGGTGGCACAACCACTCAGAAGCACAATATCAAGGTTTCGAGATCAACAATTAACATACGGAAGTAGTAGGAACTGAACTGAGACTTAAATCCAACAATCTTATAAGTCCACTGATTATTAACACGTGATCCTAATAGAAAGAAGAGATAGCCTAGTTCTTAATCCCCGTAGAAGAGAAGATGATGACTCAGATCAGAAGGCCATGAGGTATAAGGAGTAAAAAGAGCCTTACGTTCCATCCCACAATCAATTCCCCTACATATAACTAAAGAATTTCTAGACTCAACATCGACCAGTTTGGCTTGGTAATCCTACAGGCAGTCAAGCTCTGATACCAACGCTGTCAGGACCCCGACTCAATGCCACATCGATCTAGCATGTAACACCTCATATCACTTTGCGGCCTCACGCACGGTATTCCCACGGGTGTCGCCCTACCTTTACCCGGGACCGTTTGCGCCTTTTGGCACACGTATATGACAGTGTCGCTAGCATCTATATGATAAGGAGCCCGGGCTGACATGGCTAGTCGTAAACCCAAAGTGGCACAAACTTACAGGGACAGGCATCCATGACCCAGCATCGAACGTGTCGGTCATCAGCAAGTGAATCCAGGCTGTAGCACTGGGCTAGCAGGACTCCGGTGAACCGGGCTGTAGCGGGCTAACAGGACTCCGGTATTCATCGCGTGACATTTCCCCGAAGGGACAGACACAGGAACGAAGAAGGACACATGCCGGCCAGCCTAAGTGTTCCGGAGCAGTAGCAAGCTACCATTGGAAACACTAGGAGACATTTCCCGGTAAGAGAGGCTACTAAGGATAAACAACTAGATAGTCAGATCCACACATACAAGGCATTTCAATAACATACACACAATATGCTCGATATGTGCAAACACAACATGGCATCACAACATGACTCTATGACTCAAGTATTTATTCATTAGGCTCCGAGGAGCGAGATATTACAAACATAGGTCTCATGACCCAACATTCAGAGTATACAAGTCAAAGCACAAGCGGAAGCTATCATGTCTGAGTATAGACAACTATAAATGAAAAAGGCTGAGAAGCCTGACTATCTACCAGATACTGCCGAGGGCACAAGATCGTAGCTGAGGTAACAAGCTAAACGTCGAAGTCCAAGCGGAACTACTAGTGAGACTGAAGTCTCTCTGCAAAAACATAAAATAGGCAAACGTGAGTACAAATGTACCCAGCAAGACTTACATCAGAACTAACTACATATGCATCATTATCAACAAAGGGGTGGTGGGGTTTAACTGCAGCAAGCCAGCTTTGACTCGGTGGCTATCCTAAACTACGACTGCAAGCGACTCTTTTGAGGTGGCGCACACGAGTCCACATATTCACCATATCAATACACCACTATGGATCCGCTCCCGTCTCCCTACGAGAACGCCATCCATAGCACTCACGCTTATCTTGC
>NC_041385.1:483224559-483294138 GCF_002162155.2 Triticum dicoccoides
CGAGGGGGAGGCTCTGGGTGCGGCAACGGCGAGCGGCGGCGATGAGCTCCGCTCGGGCTGCGCGAGAGAGAGAGAGCAGAGGAGGGGGAAGGGGTCGAGAGAGAGAGTGCGAGGGGGTTCCAGGGGGTGGCGTGGAGCTGCGGGAGACGTCCAGGAGAGGAGGAGGCAGCCAGGCAGGGAGGAGGTGGCCGGGGCGCGTGGCCGCGCGCGCCACCGAGCAGCTTCGGGGCGAGGGGGAGGAAGACGACAGGGGGAGAAGCGGCGGTGGGCTGGGCCGGCTGGAGGAGCTGGGCCAGGTGGGCTGAGGTGAGCGCCAGGTAGTCCTCTGCTCTTTCTATTTTTGTTTTTGTTTATCTATTTTGTTCTGTGTTGTTTTAGTTTAGTAATATACTAAACCATTTTATAAAATCCTGAAAATAGTTATGTGGCTAGAACTAAAATATACCAAACCACATAAAATGTTCCAGTAATTATTGGACATATATTATTTATATATCAAATATATATCCAATGCAAATAGCTATTTATTTAATTCAAAGGCCCAAAATAATTAACTCTGAGATACCAAAAATATTGTTTTGAGTTTTACCTCTTTGCAATATTTTCAGAGACTAAGAGGAACATTTCCTTGGACTTCTTTGAGGAGATTTTAATGTTGATCATTTTTAGAAGGTTTCTGAGGCTTTGAAAATTCCTCAATTCAAATTTCATTTGAATTAAAACATGATGCTCACATGTGGTCTAGCCTAGTGCTTAACAGGACCAGGGATGTGACATGGAGGTTCCTGCACACTGCCGCCTAGAGCAGTGCAGGGTCTTGACGTGGCGGTGCGGGGATACGGTCGTGGCGCTCCGGTGCTGGGAGCATGCGAGCGCCTTCTTGGGGGTGAGGAATCTCTTGGCAGCTCCTTTCTTGTCGAGCAGGCGCCGGACGCGGTGGGTCTCGTCCTGGGGCCGCGCGCCTTGGAGCCAGGGTGCCTTCTTGGGGAGGAGGTGGTGGAGGCACCTCCTACTCCTCGCCTCCTGCGCAGGATGGAGGGCGAGGCAGCTAGAGGGACAGCATGGGAGAGCCCCCTGCGGCGCTGACGAGCTCGGTGATGCGGACGAGCCAATCCTCGTAGAGGTTGTCGACGGGACGGTAGTGCAAGAGCTCACGCGCCAGGAGCAGCGCGGCGTGCGCGTCCGTGGGGCGCGACGGGCGTGGGACGACGAACCGGCCGGAGTCAGCGACGGGGTGGCGGTGCGGCCATCGCGCCGCACCAAAGGATGCAGGGACAAGGCCTGCTGCTCGTTCCCCGCCGGGCCGGTGGCGGTGTTGGCAGCAGGCGGCGGAGAACGACGGGGGCATCCGCCGACGGGCGCCGTCTGGGCGACGCGGGTGGCGAGAAGCAGCCCGACGCTCGGCGCTAGCTCGGCGAGCGTCAGCCATGGTCACGATGGAAGATCAGACACGACCAGCGGAAGAAATATTCCGGCGCACCCCTACCTGGCGCGCCAAATGTCGGATTTCGGGTTCCGGCAGACCCTTGAGGTTCGAACACTGGGGTGCGCACGGAAATCTCTCCCCTACCAGCTCACGTCTCAAGTCTCGCAAGGATCTAAGCAAGAAGGACGAACACACAAGGGACACGAGATTTATACTGGTTCAGGCCACCATCGTGGTGTAATACCCTACTCTAGTGTGTGGTATGGTGGATTGCCTCAGGGGCTGACGGTAAGTAGTACAAAGGGAGAACAGCCTCGCGAGGGGCTGTTCTTGAGCTGGTGCGATGAACTGTTTGGGTGAGTTCAGTCGCTTCTCTCTCTCTTTGGCGATCTGTTTCTCGATGCCTCTACCCTATGGTGGCTAGTCCTATTTATAGAGCGAGGCCTTGGGCCTCTCCCCAAATAATGAGCGGGAAGGGCGCCAACAATTGGCTATTTTGAAGAGGAACATCTGGTACACTTATCCTGACTAAAGTCGGTCTTCGGCTGCCAAAGGCCCTGACGATGACGCTGCCCTGGGCTCCACGATGACCTCCATCCTGCCGTTCTGCTGGTCTTGGTCTTATTGCACCGAAACGGTAACCTTTGCCTGATGCCTTGGCCTGTGCTTGCCCCCTTTGCACCAAAAGGGAAACAAGGACACTGCGCAGGCCGGCGCCCGCCTGGCCTTCGATCGTCATGGATTGCGTCACTAGCTCCTCGGGAGGTACCCCGCCTTGATCTCTCCGCCTCCTCGCGAGCCTGCTTGAGGAGCCTGCTCCTTAAGAAGCTTCCTGTCGTCCGCCCCGCGAGGCCTGGCCCCTCGCGAGGGTTTTGAGCTTGAGCTAATGAAGCTGGGCTGCATTGGGCCCCCACTTGAGCCACGCTGCAGGCCGCAGGCAGGCAAGTCTAGGGACCCCCGTTCCCAGAACGCCGACAACTGTGTGGAAAACCAAAGCGGAAAATCACCTTTTTTATGAATTGAACCGCCGTGGCCGCATCACACTTGCTTACTGGCTCTGCCTCCACCCACTTGGTGAATTTATCAACCGCCACTAGAAGGTGGGTCTTCTTATCCTTGGACCTCTTAAAAGGCCCAACCATATCCAGCCCCCAAGCTGCAAACGTCCAGGTGATTGGAATCATCCTCAATTCCTGGGCCGGAACATGAGCTCGGTGTGAAAACTTCTGACAACCATCACACTTCCTGGCCAGATCCTCCGCATCAGCATGAGCTGTTAACTAGTAAAAACCATGTCGGAAAACCTTAGCCATCAGGGATTTTGAACCGGCATGATGACCACAATCTCCTTCGTGGATTTCACGCAAGATCTCATAGCCTTCTTCAGGAGAAACGCAACACTGAAACGCCCCTGAGACACTGCAATGATGTACCTCGCCATTGACAATAGTCATGGACTTGGACCGCCGGATTATTTGTCTGGCCAGAACTTCGTCCTCAGGTAACTCACCTCGGGTCATATACACCAGGTATGGCACTGTCCAATCAGGGATAGCATGAAGAACCGCCACCACTTGAGCCTCCGGGTCAGGAACAGCCAGTTCCTCCTCCGTTGGTATCTTGACCGACGGATTATGCAAAACGTCAAGAAAAACATTGGGCGGCACCAGTTTACAGTAGGATCCGAGCCGTCTTAAAGCATCCGTCGCTTCATTCTTGCGCCAATCAATGTGCTCGACCTGGTAACCCTTGAAGTGACCGGCAATGACATCCACCTCATGCCGATAAGCCGCCATGACTGGATCCTTAGAGTCCCACGTACCAGACACTTGCTGAGCCACTAAATCGGAGTCGCCAAAGCAACGTACCCGGATTAAGTTCATCTCCTTAGCCATCCGAAGACCGTGGAGCAAGGCCTCATACTCAGCTGCATTGTTAGTATAGGGAAACATCAAGCGGAGAACATAACAAAATTTGTCACCCCGAGGGGAAGTAAGAACCACTCCAGCCCCCGAGCCCCCCAATTGTCTGGATCCATCGAAGTGAATAGTCCAGTACGTGTTATCCAGTTTATCCTCCGGTGCCTGCAACTCTGTCCAGTCGTTGTTGAAATCCACGAGCGCTTGCGACTTGATAGCTGTGCGAGGCATATATTTTAACCCGTGAGGTCCAAGCTCGATAGCCCACTTAGCAACCCGGCCAGTCGCCTCCCTGTTCTGAATGATATCTCCCAAAGGAGCGGAACTGACCACAGTAATGGGATGGCCCTGAAAGTATTGCTTAAGCTTCCGGCTCGCCATAAAAACTCCATACACCAGCTTCTGCCAATGTGGGTATCTCTGCTTTGATTCGATAAGCACCTCGCTAATGTAATAAACCGGCAGCTAAACCAGATACTCCTTACCTGCTTCCTTGTGCTCCACCACAATAGACACGCTAACATCCCAGGCGTTAGCAGCCACATATAACAGCAATGGTTCCTTATCAATGGGGGCAGCAAGAACAGGCGGTTCGGCTAACTGCTTCTTCAGATCCTCAAACGCCGCATTAGCAGCATCACTCCAGACAAAGTTGTCTGTCTTCTTCATCATCTGATACAGAGGGATGGCCTTCTCTCCCAACCAGCTGATAAACCGGCTTAGCGCCGCAATACGATCCGCTAGATGTTGAACATCATTGATACACACCGGTTTAGCCAGGGACGTAATAGCCTTGATCTTTTCCGGATTAGCTTCAATGCCCCTGTTAGACACCAGAAAACCCAAGAGCTTGCTCGCCGGTACACCAAAAACACACTTGGACGGATTAAGCATCATCTTATAAACCTGGAGACTGTAAAAAGTTTCCTTCAAATTGGCTATTAGCGTTTCTGCTTTCCTGGACTTCACCACGATATCATCCACATAAGCATGAACATTGCGCCCAATCTGATTATGAAGGCAATTCTGCACGCATCGCTGATAAGTCGTCTGGGTGCTCTTGAGCCCAAAAGGCATAGACACATAGCAGAAGGCTCCAAAGGGAGTTATAAAGTTGTTTTCTCCTGGTCCTTAACTGCCATTTTAATCTGATGATAACCCGAATAAGCATCCAGAAAACTCAAACACTCACAACCAGCCGTAGCATCAATGATTTGATCAATATGAGGGAGAGCAAAGGGATCAGCTGGACAAGCCTTGTTCAAATCTGTGTAATCCACACACATACGCCAAGTGCCGTTCTTCTTGAGTACCAGCACCGGGTTAGCCAACCACTCAGGGTGAAAAACTTCCACGATAAACCCTGCCGCCAAGAGCCGGGCTACCTCCTCACCAATAGCCTTGCGCCTTTCTTCATTGAAGCGGCGGAGAAACTGCTTGACCGGTTTAAACTTGGGATCAATATTTAGAGTGTGCTCAGCGAGTTCCCTCGATACACCTGGCATGTCAGAAGGCTTCCATGCAAAGATGTCTCGGTTCTCACGGATGAACTCGACGAGCGCGCCTTCCTATTTTGGATCCAAGTTAGCGCTGATGCTAAACTGCTTGGTTGAATCACCAGGAACAAAATAAACCAGCTTAGTCTCATCAGCCGACTTGAACTTCAAAGACGGATCATGCTCTGTAGTTGGTTTTTTCAGAGAAGTCGTATTTGCTGGATCAACATTGTCCTTATAGAACTTCAATTCCTCTGTTGCACAAACCGACTCAGCATAAGCCGCATCACCTTCCTCACACTCCAAAGCGATCTTTCTACTTCGATGTACTGTGATGGTCCCCTTATGACCCGGCATCTTGAGTTGCAGATAAACATAAGACGGCCTTGCCATGAACTTGGCATAAGCCGGCCGTCCAAACAGGGCATGGTACGGACTCCTGATTTTCACCACTTCAAAAGTCAATGTCTCTGACCTTGAATCGTGATCATCTCCAAAAGCAACCTCCAGAGCTATCTTACCGACCGGGTAAGCCGATTTACCAGGCACCACATCGTGAAACACGATGTTTGACGGTTTAAGATTCTTATCTGTCAACCCCATCCACCGGAAGGTTTCATAATACAAGATGTTGATACTGCTCCCTCCATCCATGAGCACCTTGGTGAACTTATAACCTCCAACCTGAGGTGCCACCACCAGCGCTAGGTGACCCGGATTATCAACCTGGAGCGGGTGATCCTCTCGGCTCCACACAATAGGCTGTTCAAACCAGCGCAAGTAACGGGGTACCGCCGGTTAAACAGAGTTCACCGCCCTTTTATGAAGCTTCTTATCGCGCTTGCACAGGCTAGTGGTGAAGACATGATACTGCCCACTATTCAACTGCTTCGGGTGGCTCTGGTAACCCGACTGTTGTTGTTGTTGATTCCCCTGTTGATTATATCCTCCCTGATTGCCCTGGTTGCCTTGATTGCCATGTCCACCCTGATTACCCTGAAATCCTGAACCGGAATTACCTCCACCATAACCCATCCCTCGTGACCCGAATCCTGAACCATCGGACGGTCCATGGTCATACCGGAACAGATCCGAGTTTTTGAACTCCCTCGTAATAAAACAATCCTTCCAGAGGTGCGTCGCTGGCTTCTCCCGCGTCCCGTGCCTCGGGCAAGGCTGATTTAACAGGCGCTCAAGATTGACACCTGATCCCCCACTCCGCGGGGGTGGTCTACCCTTACGACGCTGGCCATTATCCTGCGCATTGGTGTTAGCCACAAAATCGGAATTACTGTCCCTTTACGCTTACCATTATTCCCATGGCCCGCCTGGTTATGTTGCTGCCCTTTCGCACCGCCATTCTTCTTTCCCTTCCCCGGATTCTCATCGTCACACTCGGGATCCTTGGTACTATCAGAATTGGCATATTTAACCAAAGCTGTCATAAGTGTTCCCATGTCATTGCAGTGACGCTTAAGTCGTCCCAACTTCAATTTTAGCGGCTTAAACCGGCAATTGCCCTCCAATGTTATGACTGCTGAATCAGCATTGATGCGGTTCGATGAATGCAAGATCTCCAAAACCCGGCGCACCCAATGGGTTGTTGATTCACCTTCTTCTTGGACACAAGCGTCCAGATCCACAATTGACATGGGTTGCTTGCACGTGTCCTTGAAGTTTGTTATAAACCGGGCCTTCAACTCGGCCCATGACCCAATTGAGTTGGCTGGCAAACTTTTTAACCAAGTGCGAGCCGTTCCATCCAACATCATGGTGAAGTACTTCGCACATGCCGCTTCATCCACATCTAGCATTTCCATTGCCATCTCATAACTTTCAAACCATGACTTGGGGGGGTATATCAGCGGTGTAATTGGGCACCTTACGCGGACCCTTGAAATCTTTGGGCAGCCGCACATTGCATAGAGCCGGGGTGAGACATGGCACCCCCCCAAGAGCTGAAAGCAAGGCCTCGTTCCACTGACGTCGTCGGATGAACCGGAGTAAGTTGTGCTGCTAACTCGGCTTCTCGACGCGCTCTGCCATTATCCACCACGTCCTGAGCGTTTGCACCACCGCGCACCGATTAGGCCCTCGAGGGGCGTCATGGTTCCGCGCACTGCTAGACACAGCCGGTTCATCAATGTGCCTACTGTAACTCTTGGTCGGGAGAGGAGTTGAATGAATTCTGTCTCTGCTATACGAATAGGCCTGCTACTGCACCATAGCGGTTTGAAGGAGATCCCTTGCCCGCCGTGTCTCAACCGCCGCTGGAGACTCGCCCTCCATTGGAATAGCTGCCAACCGTGACGCTGCAGCGATCATCTTATCCAAAGAGGTGGAGAAGTGACCCGGCGGTGTCGGCATGTACTGCGTCGGGTCATGGGTCCGTCACCCATGGCTGATCCGGCGCTCCTGTCCTAGGTGCTTCAGTCCGGTTTACTGCTGCCGGATTACTGGGTCCTGCTCCTGGCGTGTTGAAGAGATTCATTGCTTCATAAACCGGCGGTAGACGAGACCGATGCCACCTCCTCAACACATCATTTGAAGCGTTCTGATCTAGCATGAGCCGGTAAATTTCTGCCTGAATCCGCTGTGACTAGGCATCTAAAGCGGCCCGCTCATCAGCCATCCTGGTTTCCTCAGCTGCCAAGTCTTCCTTTGCCTGAGTTATCTGATCTTGCAGCTTTGTGACCTCTGCGTTATGCTGATCTTGAGTATCCGGGGTAACTTCCGTGGTCAACAGTGTTGTCCAGACGTCCAATAAACCAGACAGAACTTGAGCCGTCCGGCGCGCGGGGCCTCCTGCCCCGGCTGCCGATCCAGAAATCATCACTGCTGCAGTTGAAGATTGCAACATGGGCTGCGTACCGGCCATGAAGATTGCAACCCGGTTCGGCGGTTCAAGGGAGTCCGAAATACTGTCGCCATCCGAACAGCCCCCAAACCGGCCATCTTGCAGTTGGTATAGTGACTCAGTCTCACCGGTGGATGATTCGCCATCAGAATAAACGACCGTCTCGCCGTCGGACGTCGGTTCAGACTCTGCGCCATGGGTGAATCCTACGAACGCATGCTTCATGGCAGGCTAAACCCGGGCAGGGCTTGCACGCTGAGCCGTCTTGATGAGGTCGGCGCAGATGTCCGTCTCAGGGCCCGGTTCGCCGATCTTGCCGATGAAGACGTGAATTCCTCCAAAGGGGACCCGGTACCCGTACTCGATTGAGCCGGCGTCGGGCCCCAGCCTGCGTCGTCATTGCAGAGCTTGCCGCGACGAGTCTTGGTCATCCGGCCCACTGCATATCCCTTGAGTCCTTCAAAGTTGCCCTTCAAGAACTCGAAACCATCGTGCGATCGCCCCACGGTGGGCGCCAACTGTCGTGGTTTTGTCACGACAGTTGTCCTAGTGAGAGGACTTAGTTGTGGAGCAATTGCAACGAGATTAGCTTAAAGGGATTAAACCGGACAAAGGACACGGGGAGTTTATACTAGTTCGGCCCCTTGCGGTGAAGGTAAAAGCCTACGATCCAGTTGTGGTGGAATTGATGGGGTCTCGATGAGCAGGGAGCGAATCCGCTTTACCTATCTCTAGAGTTGTTGTTTCTTGTCCCTGAACCGCCGCTGGGTCGTCCCTTTATATACACAGGTTGACGCCCGGTGGTTTACAGAATCTCGAGGCCGGCTCATACATGTGTCCGACTCGGTTTCTACCTTTCCCTATCTTACAACACAAGCTACATATCTCATGGCGGTTTATGTCTATGGGCCCTAACCCGCCCTTGGGCTCTGGGCCTCTAAGTCTCTGTAGTAAAGCGCCATACTCCTTATCTTCATGGGCTTCAATACGGATGACTCCTTGTGAGCATAACCCGGCCCCTCCTGTGCGGTTTATACTCAGTAGTTATATCCCCAACAGCGAGTGTGGAATAATGATGGGTCGGTGTGCGGAATTGTCCTAGGCAATTGTTAACAAGATCGGTAATCATTATTGCAATTTTATATGACGGAGAGGCATAAGCTAACATACTTTCTCTACTTGGATCATATGCACTTATGATTGGAACTCTAGAAAGCATCCGCAACTACTAAATATCATTAAGGTAAAACCCAACCATAGCATTAAAGTATCAAGTCATCTTTACTCCCATAAGCAAACAACCCCCTTACTCGGGTTTAAGCTTCTGTCACTCTAGCAAACCACCATAAGCGAATCATGAACATATTGCAAACCCTACAGCGGGGATCTCTCACGTGTGCGCGGCATGGAGGGCACCATATGACAGCACCAATATAAAACATACAACTCAAACCAATCTAGATCATCAATCAACCCAAAAGACAAAATAAATCTACTCAAAACATCATAGGATGGCAAAACATCATTGGATCATAATATGTGGCATGAAGCACCGTGTTCAAGTAGGGGATTACAGCATGGTGAGGGAGAGTGGACCGCTTAAAAGAGATGAGAAAGGTGATGTTGATGAAGATGATCACCGCAGTGATGGTTCCCCCGGCGGCACTTCGGCGCCACCGAGAGAGAGGGAGAGAGAGTCTACCCCTTGTGCTTCCTCCACCATGTCCTTCCCCCCTTGCTGGGGAGAGGTTCTCCCTCTGGTCCTTGGCCTCCATGGTGATGATGGCCCCCTCCGGCTTCCTCCTCCATGGCCTCCAATGATGATGGCCCCGTCCGGCAGGTTGCCGGAGAGGGCCTAGATTGATTTTTCGTGGGTGCAGAGGCTTGCGGCGGCGGAACTTTATCATCTAAGGTTCTTTTTGGAGGTTTTTATAATTATAGGAATGTTTGGCGTAGGTTTCACGTCAAGGGGGTGCCCGAGGGGCCCACAAGCCATAGGGGGCGCCCTACCCCCCAGGGTGCCCCTGGCGGCTTGTGGACACCTCGTCCACTTAGCGGTCCAGCTCCAGTGCTTCGGGGGTCTCTTTTGGTCCATAAAAAATCACCGTAAATTTTCAGCCCATTCCGAGAACTTCTATTTCTGCACAAAAAACGACACCACTGTAGTTCTGCTGAAAACAGCGTCAGTCCGAGTTAGTTCTAATCAAATCATACCAAAAGCATATAAAATTATTGTAAACATGGCATGAATATTTCATAAATTATAGATACGTTGGAGACATATCAAATGACGAACCGTGAACTCCAAGGCGGCGCCTTCATGAAGGATATGACATCGGAATGCCGCCACCGCCCAACCCGAGGGTCAGAGTTTCCCCTGGAGCAATACAACGGGCAATGATGGCCACGACGACGCCTTCAAGAAGGGAATGAGCTTCGTCGCCGCTGGTCTGTCCATAGATAGAACAGGTTTTCACCCCGCCCGAACTCATCACCACCGATTGCCACACCCCGGCAACAATGTCGCCCACACGACCATGGTCACCCGGCAGCACCAAGCCACGTGCTCTACCCATGAGCACCATGACACCACCACCAGGGCCGCCGCCCTGGCATCCAAGACCTTGACGCCACCTCACCCGCCACCCATCGCTACCCCAACCAAAGAGACGAGTGGAAAGGTCCCGCCTTCCGCACCCCTGAGTTGTCCCAGCGTCAAGACCCAACAGGAAGGCCAAAACTGGCCTCCATCGACCCGCCTTGCCGCCGGGCGCGAGACGAGGTCGGACCTGCCGCCGGGCGCGAGACGAGTCCGGTCCTGCTGTCGGGTGCAAGACGAGCTCGGTCCTGCTGCCGGGCGCGAGACGAGCGATGAGACGCAGCTGGGAGAGGGCCAACCCTTCAATGAAGGTAGTGCCCGAACAACGAGGAGAGGCATCGAAGGTCACCAAGGGAGCTCACCGACAGGACAACGCCGAAGAAGTCCAGCCGCCGTCATGAAGCGACCCAGACCACCGCCATGAGCCACCACCACGCCGTGGCAGCCCACATCCATGTCGGGACCCCGAGGGCCAGCCCTGAGCCGAGCGCCACCACACTCGTCGCCGAAGGCCGCCGCACGCAAGGTCTGGCCGAAGCCCACACCGCCGCCTGCGCCACCACCACCACCACCACTGCGCCGCCACCCCCACCAGCCGACCACCATGACAGGGGGCGGCTGCCCGCGGCTCGTACCTCGCGAGGGCCAGATTCGGGCTTTCCCTCGACTGCAGGATCCGCGTGCCAGCATCGGCCGAAGACGACGAAGCCGACCACCACGAGTACTCTGCCACCAGGTCGCCCAACACGAGGCTGAAGGCCGCCGTCACCCTACGGCGTCGGCGCGCCGGTGCGCTGCACCGCCCGTCGGCTAGCGATGCACCCCCGCCCGCCGCCAAGATCTGCACCGAGGAAGCTGAGCGAGGGGATGAGATAATCCCCGCCGCCGCTAACGGCTTCCAGGCTTCGCCCGGCCGCGCCCTTCAGCGGCGGCGAGGGAGGAGGGAGAGATGGAGGGGGTGGCTGGGGCGGTGGCGACTAGGGTTCCCCCTCGGTCGCGCGCGGGGCGACGCGAGGGGGAGGGAGGGAGGGGCCCGCGAGGAGAATTGTCTTTTGTAACCAGTTTTCAAAAGTGACTGGAGCAACCAACATTTAACTGAGAACACCATGCTTCCTTGACATGTGTATATTTCTAATTTGGAACCATCATATGGGAATGAAGCATATACCCAAAAAGCTCAGGTGCATTTCAAGTTGTTCTATTCCTCATGCATTCAGCCAACTGCAGTACTCTACTAATGAGGGTGCTTGCATTATATTGTATTTGTATAACCTGTGCTAATTTTCAATCAATCATATGCTGATTTTTGGACAAAAGAATCCTATGCTGACTACCAGATCATTGATTTATGAAAGAACTCTTACTTACTGATAAAAGTGTACATGTTGTGAGTTCTGTAGTTCTATATATATACAAAATTTCCAAAATACAGTTGACTTTATTTCATTCATTTTTTCTTCTGTAAGTAATTGATCATGTAGTCACCATCGATGTACCAATTTTTTGTATTAGTTGAGAACAGTAATGCAAACTAGACGTGTTAATTTGACTTGCCAAAGAAATTGCACACCGGTGGTACTTTTACTCATGTGGCCTTTTACCTCATGGGCTAAATATATTTTTTCTGAGTAATAAGGACTTCTATTGTTTCCTGAAGCTCGCTCTTTCTTTAAGATTATGCTAAAAGATCTTGCTATTCTTCAAGCAAACAGTGGATGAAATGCTGAGATGAGTCCACACCATCCTTCGGGACAACAAATGTTAAGTAATTTACAAGCTATTCGGGTATATGCTAAGATACTTGAACAACTTGCTACTGAGTTCAAACTTCAGCAATGCTTTCCCCTCCCAACCAAACGTTTCAAAAAAAGAAAAGGAAAAAAAAGACAGCGTTCAAAATGATAATGCCTGGCCAACAACACATCACCCACAAAATTAGCAATCCTTCAAAAATTAGCTAGCAAATAGCGATCCACCAGGAGAAAAGGAAACAACGACAGGCAAGTAAATAAAACTACTTCAGGTTCATTCAGTAGCAAACCGTTTTTGTTTCCTCTAAAAATCAATTAGCAGAGCTATTCCATTCATTGGTCAGCAGAAAAGAAGCACGAGTGTGTTTTTGGGATAACATTGAGCTAAATTTGATTTCTATCTGCAATGTTCACCGTCGTTTACATCAATGTTGCCTGTCGTGTGGGCTTGGAGATTAGAATGTTCAGTCAGTGTGTTTGACAGAGTATTGTTTTGTGAGATGCGGATGCGGCGCTTGCATCTGAACTTGTTTCCGTGAATACCAATTAGATGATCAGGTTTTGTGCACTTGTTGCCGTGAATACCAATTAAATGATCATTTTCTGTGTACTTGTTGCCGTGAATACCAATTCAGTGATCACTTTTTGTGCCTGGTCTATTAATTAGATGGTCACTTTTTTCATAGAGATGACTTTACATGCCAATGCGATGTTCAGAGTTGTTAAAGGCCTCGGCGGCGTGGCAAAGCGCGCCCTATGCTTCTAGTAATGTAGAACCTATGCTTCTAGTAATGTAGAAATCCCGAACGCAGCCATTCTGCACAATTTCTCACCGACAGCCTCATGAATGCTTACCCATGTGATGTGAGCAATTTTCTATTTTCCATAAAATTCGGCGTGCAAAATACTATGACTCTGTGAGGTAACAATGTTGTCCTCATTGTTAAAGGTTCACGGCTTTTGGTGCAAGTTAACAATGCATACTAAATATAACCATCTATTGAAGAGGGTATTATGGTACATTTTGTGTGGCGGGAATATTTAGACCTGCAGCCCTTTTCTCGGGACTAAATAAGCGAGGATCCAATTTGCACGTATGTGTTCTTTTTCTGCCCTGGATCAATTTCTAGTGATATCTGTCCGATCCCGCTGAGAATGCACATATGACAGCAGGAGCAGCACCGGGTCGCTTCATCAATGGTGGGTATGCGAAGGCGGCAACTGTGTGAATGCAGATGCAAAAAAACATCACATTCACAATTGTTCTGTCATCGGCTTTGCACAAACAGTTATCAAAACATCATGAGGCACCTTTTACAACAAACTCCACATCCATTTATGTTTGCAAAGCCAAGACAGACTGACAGTGCATAATCAACAGGTTTCAGTTGAGAAGGGTTAGCTAGCAAAGGTACCAAAAAAATACCCTTTTGAAATTTGTGAAATTTAGTGTCTGGTCCAATTAATGCACCTACGATCCAAGGATATACTTGAAACTAGCTCTATGTCTTCCATGACAACATCCTTGCTGATGGGGTATCTCTCTCCAACATGGATGTCTAAAACAATTCTGTACTCGACCATTTGTGATGCTATGCTATAATATCAGGGAGACGGACATGGAACACATGGAGTATTAGAATGACATCGAGATCAGGAGATGATCTTGTATCAAAGAGGCGCCAACTGAACTACTGAAGCCTATCTTAAAATTAGCTTCTTTATTCAATGAAATGAATGGGTATAGAAGGACATAATAGTTGCATTAATAGAAGATCCATAAAACTACATATGATAGACGTATTGCCATGCATGTTTGCACCAAAATAGGACAGCCAAGAAAATCTCCCTAAAAAAAAAATCTCATACAAGATCACCAACCTGGTCAGCCTTGTGAACAATATGCACAAGACCTTCTGATGCCAAAGGGATCAGGCACGGAGAGAACATCATAGCAAGCAAAATCATCACAAGTAAGATCGGATCTAAAATCAAATTGAGCGTCTCGAGAGGCCCTACTATCCAGATGTAGGCGCCTGCGCTGATTAGCTATCCATTTATGGGTGCAACTGTCGTGGACCCCAAACTTCATTGACTCGAGCACTTTAGCATTCACCACAAAGAACTTGGCCAAATCCACATCCGGCTGCTTGCCCTGGTAGCGCTTCAGCACCACCTCTGTGAAATGGAACTCAAGGCATGTGATAGGATCTTGCGGGTTATAACCATGTCCATAATTTTTGTCACACTTCCGCAGAGAAGACGTGATAGTTTCGTCAGGTATGGGAAGCATCTCAGCAAGTCGGTAACATCATCGAGATCAGGTTCACAAGCCTTGAGAACCAAAACCCTCACGTCGCGCATAGTTGTTCTGAAGCTTTCCCGAACCACTTTCCTGAATTTTCTGAATGAGTCCAAGATGTCCAATTTCCGTGCGTGGGGTACCCAGAAGAACATCGGGGTGTAATAAGTGTAATAGGAACTATGAAAGTCCCGACTCCCGAGATGTGATGAGTCTTTCCAGCCGAGGGGCATTCTCGATGACTACTTGAACTGTGTAGCCATTCTCGATGATCCTGAGAGACGGTGAGTTGATCAGCACCCAGACAATGTCAGGTGTACGGCGAACGTCAGTGTCAATCAGAAGGCTCTCGAGCACAGGGCAGTTAGAGAGCACGCCTTGGAGGTCGTCATTGGGGACGGTCACGTCATGGAGGGCGGGTCTTTTCAGTTGCCTAAAGATGAGCGCGTGGCGCGCCTGCTCAGGGAAGCGGCAGAAGACGAAGGTGGCGGCCCGGACGGTCGGCGCGAAGGGGATCATGGGCAGCGGCAGCGGATCTTGGCCTCTGTAGCTGTAGCTGATGATCTCGATCTCCTCGAGGTTGCTCAGGGCGGGGGACGTGAGCCAGCCGCCGAGCGTGTCGTGGATGTCGTTGTAGTGGCGGAGGGAGAGGCGGCGGATGGAACCCTGGTGCCTGGACAGGATCTTGGAGATGACGGCGATAAGCTGGGGCTTATTCTTGGAGAGGCAGTTGACGTTGAGGCCACGCTGGTATGAGGGGCAGGGGAGGAGGTAATCCCAGCGCTTATCGCCGCTGCTGATGTCGTAGTCGTCGAGGTTGAGCGGGGAGGAGCGCCAGAGGTGACGCCAGCGACGGGAGAGGGCGGTGGTGCGCGCGCCGTCGTCCGTGGGCAGGAGGGAGATGATGGTGCCTAAGATCTCGTCGGGAAGGAGGCTGATAAAATCGTTCTCGTCTAGTTCCGCCGCCATGGCCATGCCCGGTAGCGAGTTAATTGCAAGGAACTACCACACTTCGGCACGTTGTAACAAGTCAATACCACTAGTCATTTTTTTGCCATGCAGTACCAACTCTAAGCCTAAGTGTTGCATAACGGTCTGACAGCCGTATAAGTGTGTATTGACCACGTATCTAACCTAAAGGGCCCACTGGTCAGGTGCCACCGTGGCTTACCCGCGCGCACCCGCTTGCACCCGCTCGGTCAGTCCTCCTAGTTGGCTCGGTCGCACCAAGTAGCTGGGTCGGGTCGAACCCGTACGAGACGAACCCTAGTTTCCTCTCCCCCCGTCTCCCTCTCCACTCCCTCTCTGGCGATGGCAGCGGCGACTCCCGGCGGCGCGGGCGGGTACGGGGACCTTCCTGGCCTTGGCCCTGATGACCACTTAGGTCTGGACGACGTCACGGCTCCGGTTCGTACTACTCCAGCGCAGACGACGAGGGTTTGGAGGAGGAGCCCGCGCTGTCCATGGAGGAGAGGGTGAAGCTGGCAGAGATATGGGTGGCCCACCCTAGCAGTAGCCATCAGTGGACCAGTGGAGCTGCTGGCGGCGTGCTGTAAGTCCTTCTCCATCTCTGCTTCTTTCTGTATCCAAAACAGGGGGCTAGGGTTAGTGTTTCTGATGATAGTTTAGATGATGTTGTAATTTTTGTTGTCAATTGTAGTTTGGATGATGTTGTTTGGGATGTTCGGATTCATTTTGATGCACAACACAATCTGAATAGGAAGATATGCAGCTCAGATGTCACATTTCTGAACTTATATGCACTGATGCGCACACAAGGTTATTCCTTCTCTGATGAACTGTACCACATGAAGAATTTAGGCATTGGAGAGGAAAGAGAGCTTGGGTTAGACTTAATTGACACAAACATCAAGCTGCAGCAACTTAAGAAGGAATATCAGCATAGTTTAGTTCTGAATTTGCTAGTGAGGGCAACAACACCTTTTGTATGTCAGATAGAACAAGAAGATTTACTGAGATCAAACTGTAGCAATTTCTGTCAGAGGAGAGAAGAAAATTTAGCAACTATATTATATAGACCACCTGTTGTGTATGATCTCAGTGAGCCTGCAGTTCTTGCTGTTGATCAACAAGGTGTTGTTTTTCATAGTCAGTGCACACAAGAGAGCAGAAATTTCAGTAAGGGCAAGCTGAAAGCTGTAATGGAGGAAGATGCAGTGGTAGAAGAGGGACATAATAACAGTGATGACTCTGAGGTTGTTACATATGACAGTGACACCAATCCTTTCTGCATGGAGAAGTACATGATAATTGAAGACACGGAGATAATTGAGGGGAATAAATTAGCATATCAAGAAGTTGAAGATGAAGATTCAGATGAAGATTCAGATGAGGATTCAGAAGAGGAACAATTACATTACGAGGGTGACACTGAGGTTGAGGACTTATTTGACATGGAGGGGGAGGAGGAGAAGGAACAAGAGAAGGAGGATGAGGTCAAAGTTGTTGCAACAGAAGAAGCACCAATGCAAAAACCTGCAAAAAAGAGGAAGAAGATGGCAGTTAGGAGAGGCCCTACTACTAGGACACACTCAAGTGTGTTGGAGGAGGTGCAACCTGATTTCATTCCTTCATCAGATGAAGAAGATGATGGGTTGCTATTTGAGGATGAAGATGATGGACATGAGCCACTGTCATTTGTTCTGCCCAAAGGGAGGAAGAGTAGGGCCAAGAAAAGGAAGCCAAGGATCTGGTACAATGACAAACTTGAGCAACCACATCAGTAGTTATGTCTGTACATGTGCTTCAAGAATCAACAGCAATTCAAAGATGCTTTGTTGAGCTTGCACATCACACAGGCCAGAGACTTTAGGTATCACAGAAATTCAGACCAAAGGATCATTGCCTGTTGTAAGCAAGAGCACTGTCAGTTTTGCATAGTTGTTGCAGTTATCAAAGGGGAGAAAACTTTTGCTATCAAGAAAATAAGCTGGAGCACACTTGCCCCACTGAGACATCTAGGATAAGTGCCAAGTGGCTTGCAAAGACCTATGAGTCCTTGTTGAGGTCGGATCCAACCACCAGCATACACACTCTGATTGACAACTGCAATGAGAAGTATGGTGTTGATGTGCCAAGGCACATGGCCTATAAGGCCAAAAATCTTGTTGTGGAAGCTGTGCTAGGAGAGCACAAGAAGCAGTATCCCAGGCTTAGGGATTATGCTCAAACCATCATGGATACAAACCCTGGTAGTAGAGTTGTAGTTGCAACAGTTACTCCAAGACCAACTACAAAAATACCACATCCAGGACCAAGGTTTCATGCTATGTTCTTCTGCATAAATGGATCAAGGGAGGGATTTCTTAGTGGATGCAGACCATTCGTTGGTTAGTAATGCTTTATAGTTCTTTGTCAATGGATGTAGTGGTGCTTTATAGTTCTTCATACTTAAATATAAAGTTTAGTAATGCTTTGTAGAAGTTTAAATTGTTATTTGGTTGCAACAACAGGTGTTGATGGATGCTTTATTAAGCTCACCACTGGTGCTCAAATCCTAGCTGCCACTGGAAGAGATGGGAATAATAATATTTTCCCACTTGCATTTGCCGTTGTTGGACAAGAGGACACAGCTAACTGGTGTTGGTTTCTACACCAACTGAAGATATGTCTAGGAGGAGAAGTTGGCAAATTTGGGCCTTATACTATCATGTCTGATAGACAGAAGGTATGCATGCATCTTTCTGTTACTATCTTGCTTTATAGTTCTTCTGCATTAGCATGTTATGTTCTTTGTTTTACTAGTACATCAGCTAAGTCTAGCATGCTATGTGAACAGGGGCTACTAAATGCAGTAAAGCAAGTTTTTCCAAATTGTCATCAAAGATTTTGCCTTAGACACCTCTATGCAAATTTCCAGAATGCTGGGTTTAGGGGGGAAGATCTTAAGAAATGCATGGATAATGCCAGCTATGCCTATAACCAGCACAAATTTAACATTGCCTTGAATGACTTGAAAAATGAGAGTGTGGAAGCTTGGAAGTGGCTTAGTGAAATACCTAAGCACACATGGGCTAGGCATGCTTTTGACACTAACTGCAAGACAGACTTGGTTGTTAACAACCTCTCTGAGGTGTTCAACAAGTACATCCTAGATTTTAGGGAAAAAACTATTAGGACCATGATTGATGGTATTAAGGACAAGCAGATGGTGAGGTGGCATAGGAACAGAGAGAAAGGAAGGGAATCTCTGTGGGAGATCACACCACATTATGCTGAGAAGCTTGAGGAGGAAAAGGGAAGGGCCAGATTCTGCAAACCTATCCAAGCTGGTGTAAATCTTTGGCAAGTGACCAGTGGCCAGCAAACACATGTTGTAAACTTGGAAGTTTATACATGTGGGTGCAGAAAGTGGGACCTGTCTAGAGTACCATGCAACCATGCCATATCAGCAATTAACAAGGCAAAAAGATTTCCAGAGGACTATGTTTGCAATTTCTTCAAAAAACCTTTTTACCTTGCTGCATATGAACCAATGATATATCCGGTTCCTGGTGAACATGATTGGACAAGGACAAGTGGACCAGACATAGAGCCACCCCAATTTCATGTGAAGAAGGGGAGAAGGAAAGAGAAGAGAATAAAGGGCAAATTTGAGGTGCCTAGACCAAAGGACAGTTCAAGAATGGCCACTATAACATGCAGCAACCGTGGCCTCCAAGGCCATAGGTACACCAACTGCAAGAAAGAGTTGAGACAAGAGTTGGCTATGAGGAAAAACAAGCATGTGGTAAACCCTTGTGAATGACTTTGTTAATTAGTCTTCTTTCCTTCTTAGTTTTTTGTTATAAACCTTTGTGACTAACTAGCATGTTTCTTTTATGTTTGCAAGGCACCTGCAAGATCAAGGAATGAAGGTAGTCAAGCTGCAAGATCAAGGACTGAAGGTACTCCATCAGGATCACAGCAGCCACCAGCAAGGTCTGCTTCTGCAAGGTCTTCTTCTGCAAGAACTACTTCTGCAAGAACTACAAGTGCAAGAGCTACTACTGCTACTGCAAGTGCAAGTGCTAGAGGGTCAGCTAGTGCAAGTGCAACATTTGCAAGGCCTTTCACTGCCCCAAGATTTTCTGCAGGAGCTTCATCTTCTTGTGCTCCTTCTTCTAGTGCCCCAGGGAAATATACTCGTTTGATGTCATTCTTCACTGCCAGTGGTAACACCTAAGTGAGAAAATTGTTGCTACTTTGGTATGATGGAGTACCAGAATTGAGTTCTAATGGAGTACCAGAGTTGAGTGTTAGAAAACTAAGTTATTTGTGCTGGAAAACTAAGTTATTTGTGCTACAAAACTAATGTATGTTGTAATGGAGCACTGAGTTTGTGTGCTTAGGTCATTTCTGAACTTATAATGCTCCTGCGAACATATTATGCCTGCAATATCTGCAATATTTGGTCATTTGGCACTTGTGAGCAACTCAATGCTTTTTGTCATGTTCATTTGGTCATTTGGCACTTGTGAACAACTCAACTCAATGTATATTTGCTCATTTGGCAATATTTGGTCATTTGGCACTTGTGAACAACTCAACTCAATGCTCATTTGGCATTTGGCATCTCTGAGGTGTTCAATATTTGGCACTTGTGAACATTTGCACTTCATTACTAGGATGAACATACCAAATTTTTATTACAAAGACACCTGACACATTACTAGGATCAACAACAGTAGGATGAAACCTGGCACTAACTTGGAACACCTGACACTAACTTGAAAAGATCAACCTGACACTAACTTACTGCAGCAGCATCTTGGTTATGACTAAACCTACCACAAAGACAAGAAAAAGGAAGACAGCATTCTGATATTTCCCCTTCAGTGCATCTAGCTCTGCATTTTTCTCCTTCAGCTGGTCTTCCAAATCTAGCACCTCTCTTCCTCTTTGAGCTTTAGGCAGAGCAACAACTGCACTGTAATCTTCAAACACAGCAACACTTGATTCACCTCTCAGCCTACGCACTTCATCTCGCAAATCTCCAATCAAATCACTCAAAAACTTCGGCAGAGGATCATCATGTCATTCAACGTAGCCACAACCACCTTGCTGTACCAACAGAAATCAGGGTTTGAGAGGGGAGAAGATCTAATGAACAGAAAAGTAGAACAAGAATGAAACTTACCATGGCATCCACGCAGGCGTAGTACCTCCGGCCTAGGTTCTGACGGCTCCATGAGATCCATCTCGGCGCCTTCCTACGCGGCCTGCACTGAAGGAAATATGCCCTAGAGGCAATAATAAAGTTATTATTTATTTCCTTATTTCATGATAAATGTTTATTATTCATGCTAGAATTGTATTAACCGGAAACAAAATACATGTGTGAATACATAGACAAACATAGTGTCGGTGTCAAAACCGGCGGATCTCGGGTAGGGGGTCCCGAACTGTGCATCTAGGCGGATGGTAACAGCAGACAAGGGACGCGATGTTTTACCCAGGTTCGGGCCCTCTTGATGGAGGTAAAACCCTACGTCCTACTTGATTGATATTGATGATGTGGGTATTACAAGAGTAGATCTACCACGAGATAAAGGGGGCTAAACCCTAGAAGCTAGCCTATGGTATGATTGTTGTTATTGTTGTTGTTGGGTCCTACGGACTAAAACCATCCGGTTTATATAGACACCGGAGAGGGCTAGGGTTACACAGAGTCGGTTACAATGGTAGGAGATCTACATATCTGTATCGCCAAGCTTGCCTTCCACGCCAAGGAAAGTCCCATCCGGACATGGGACGAAGTCTTCAATCTTGTATCTTCATAGTCTTGGAGTCCGGCCGATGATGATAGTTCGGCTATCCGGACACCCATAGTCCAGGACTCCCTCACATAGTGTCACTAGTATGCCTCTACTTGACTAGCTCGTGAATCAAAGATGGTTAAGTTTCCTAGCCATAGACATGAGTTTTCATTTGATTAACGGGATCACATCATTAGGAGAATGATGTGATTGACTTGACCCATTCCGTTAGCTTAGCACTTGATCATTTAGTATGTTTCTATTGCTTCCTTCATGACTTATGCATGTTCCTATGACTATGAGATTATGCAACTCCCGTTTACCGGAGGAACACTTTGTGTGCTACCAAACGTCACAACATAACTGGGTGATTATAAAGGAGCTCTACAGGTGTCTTCGAAGGTACATGTTGAGTTGGCATATTTCGAGATTAGGATTTGTCACTCCGATTGTCGGAGAGGTATCTCTGGCCCTCTCGGTAATGCACATCACTATAAGCCTTGCAAGCAATGTAACTAATGAGTTAGTTACGGAATGATGCATTACGTAACGAGTAAAGAGACTTGCCAATAACGAGATTGAACTAGGTATTGAGATACCAACGATCGAATCTCGGGCAAGTAACATACCGATGACAAAAGGAACAACATATGTTGTTATGCGGTTTGACCGATAAAGATCTTCATAGAATATGTAGGAGCCAATATGAGCATCCAGGTTCCGCTATTGGTTATTGACCGGAAACGTGTCTCGGTCATGTCTACATAGTTCTCGAACCCATAGGGTCCGCACGCTTAAGGTTTCGATGACAGTTTTATTATGAGTTTATGAGTTTTGATGTACCGAAGGAGTTCGGAGTCCCGGATGAGATCAGGGACATGACGAGGAGTCTCGAAATGGTCGAGACATAAAGATTGATATATTGGATGACTATATTTAGACATTGGAAAGGTTCCGAGTGATTCGGGTATTTTTCGGAGTACCGGAGAGTTACGGGAATACGGGGAAGAGTATTGGGCCTTAATGGGCCTTAGTGGGAAGGATCCAGGAGGTGCCGCGCGCCCGTCCCAAGCCCAGTCCGAATTGGACAAGGGGTTTGGGGCGCGGCCCCCCTCTCCCTTCCTTCTCCACTCCCCTCCTTTCCCCCCTTCTCCTAGTTGGACTAGGAAAGAAGGAAACCTACTCCTACTAGGAGTAGGAATCCTACTCCCTTGGCGCGCCCCTCCTAGGGCCGGTGTCGGTGTCAAAATCGGTGGATCTCGGGTACGGGGTCCCGAACTGTGCGTCTAGGCGGATGGTAACAGGAGAAAAGGGACACGATGTTTTTACCCAGGTTCGGGCCCTCTCGGTGGAGGTAAAACCCTACTCCTGCTTGATTGATATTGATGATATGGGTATTACAAGAGTTGATCTACCACGAGATCAAAGAGGCTAAACCCTAGAAGCTAGCCTATGGTATGATTGTTGTTCGTCCTACGGACTAAAACTCTCCGGTTTATATAGACACCGGAGAGGGCTAGGGTTACACAAAGTCGGTTACAATGTGAGGAGATCTTCATATCGTATCGCCAAGCTTGCCTTCCACACCAAGGAAAGTCCCTATCCGGACACAGGATGAAGTCTTCAATCTTGTATCTTCATAGTCCGGGAGTCTAGCCAAAGGTCATAGTCCGGCCATCCGGACACCCCCTAATCCAGGACTCCCTCAGTAGCCCCTGAACCAGGCTTCAATGACGATGAGTCCGGCGTGCAAATTGTCTTCAGCATTGCAAGGCGGGTTCCTCCTCCGAATACTTCATAGAAGATGTTTGAACACAAGGATAGTGTCCGGCTCTGCAAAAATAAGTTCCACATACCACCATAGAGAGAATAATTTCCACACAAATCTAATCTGCTGACGTATTCCGCAACATGACATCACGCCACAGTCCAGCCTTTATTTGAATTGTTTTACTGTTCCACCTCAGAGCGTTTAGCGAGGCGGTTTCCTTGGCACGTCTTGTCGAAGCAGAGATCGTCTCCCCTTATTCCGGGATTCTCATTAATACAGGCATGGGTAACCCAACTGTGCCTTTTGGTATGACTCTCTAATTGAAAGCGAGCCCCAAACGGTTACGGGGAGGGCTCTTGGCATTCAACTCCTTTATAAAGAGACCAAGGCTTGACTCCCTTTTCTTTCAATCCAATCGAATCCGTCTCTCGCCTCGAGTTCCAACACTCAAAGCTTCTAGTTTTAGGCGCTTCAGACTTTCGACGATGTCCGGTTCCGACCTTCAAGGCCGGTGGGTGCCTTCCTCTGTTACGGAAGAGCACGTGAGAAAGCTGAGAGATGCCAGGTATCTAACCGGCGAAATCTCGCATAGGCTGCCTGCTCAAGGGCAGGCCATTCCTTCTCCCCAGCCCGGTGAGAGTGTGGTGTTCGCATCTCACTTCCTTCGGGGGCTAGGCTTCCCGATTGATCCCTTCGTGAGGGGGCTGATGTTCTATTACAGGCTGGAATTCCACGACCTAGCTCCGGAGTCCATCCTCCAAATTTCATCATTCATTGTTGTGTGTGAAGCCTTCCTCCATATCACCCCTCACTTCGGATTGTGGCTTAGAACCTTCAAGGTGGAGCCGAAGATGATCGAGGGGCAGCACGCAGAGTGCGGAGGAGCCATCATAAGCAAGATAGCCGGCGCTCCATGGCCCGAGGGCACTTTCCAAGAAGAGTTCGGCTTATGGCAACGGGACTGGTTTTACATCACAGCCCCCAGGGGCACCACATGGGTGGCGCCGCCTGCTTTTCGCTTGGGTCCCCCACCACGGCGAGCGTCATGGGTCAATGAAGGGCTTATCTGGGAACCGTCCAAAGACGTGCCCCTTCTGCAGGACCGCATTCGGGGTCTCCTAGAAAGATATATTAACTTGACCGTGGTGGCGCAAGTTATGCTGATTCTCCACACACTGCCCTGCAAACGTCACCCTCTTCGCCTGTGGGAATTTAATCCGGAGGGACAGCGAGTCCTCCAACACTTTATGGGCGCGACGCCCGTGGAGATGTACAAATTGTTCTTCGGACCACAAGCAAGGTGTCCGGACTTGTCCGAGGACGCAGGCCTGAGCTGTAATCGCCAGGATGCTAAGGTAAGTAGCCCCGTGTTTGGACACACCGTCCGTATTTTCATTATAAAGTTGCCCTTTAACAGAGCTTATCCTTTGAACAGGAGTGGATAGCGAAGGCAAAGCTTATCAGGTGTCCAGCCCCCTGCCCGAGACCGCGCCGGACCCTGTGTTAACCAGGATGTTGGAGATTACACTTTCGGCAGAGGGCGAAGAGGGGAACCAAGGAGCTACCACCTCCACGAAGGAGACTGTCAGGAAGGAAGGAATCGAGAATCCCCCCAACCTGGGAAAGAAAAGGAGTGCCTCTGAAGACCCGGAGGGGATAGCCACGAAACGGGGGAAGAAATCTTTGTCAGAGGACCCGGCGCCGGAGACTGCCCCAGCCGCATTGCACCCTCAAGGGGATCAGTTTTCCTCCGACCCGTAAGTAAAGAGAGGGATTCAAAAATTAGTGGTATCCCTGTTTTATTTCTGAGGAAGATAACCAAAATATTACCTTGCAGTTCAGACCTCAACCCTTCTCAGCAGAGCTCGTCTTCTGGGGATCTTCGTCCGGAAATGATGGAGAGCGAAACGCCTCCCCTAGCTGCACCCACTTACGAGGCAGGCGACCCCGAGGTGTCGTCCCGGCGGGTTTCTCCAAGTCCGAATCCTGAAAAAGGTCATGGGCTAGTCCGGTGCCCTCTGGTGCACAGTCGGAGAGGCTGAAGGATCTGCTTGGGCGAGCGTCCATCTCAGAAGAACACCGTATGTTGATGAACACGGTGATAGGAAGGATTTCATCCGCGGAAAGCGGGTTGTACGAGGCCGCGAGGAGTTTACTGACAGGCTTTGAGGTACGCGAGAGGTGTACCTTTTGGTAGAGGCGCATAAAATGCGCCCTGTATAAATAGTAGCCCCTGAGACTCTGTGCGTCGTCAAGAATGATGGCGCATAGAGGATCAAAACCCCAGGTATAAAATGTCACCTTTTTATGAAGGTGGTGAGGCGTTCGGTGGCTAGCCGGACTGATGAATCTGCCGAGCTGAAGCGGCAACTTGACGTGGCGGATGCCGACATCGCGCTTGTAAATAAGTGGCTAGACGAGGCACAAGGTATGCTCCACAGATATCTGATAAGAGGAGTTCGATGCTCGTGCCTTACAATATATGTGCTTATTGCAGATGGTGCTGCTGTCGTGGAGAACCTGCAGGCGGAACTTGCCCGAGTCAAGGAGCGAGCAAGGAAAAGTGATGCGGCTGCCGTTAAGGCGGCTGAAGAGCTGAAAGCCGAACAGGCTGCTCACTGCCAGAGTAAGAAGGTAATAGCCGAGATGGCCATAAAATTGAAGGATGCTACCGACCGCTGTAAATTTCTTGAACAAGAAGGAAGGACGGCGCATGAGGACCTTGAGAAGATCACCGCGGAGACCAAGGATGCTCGCTCTGCCATGAGAGCTATGAAGGAGGAGCTGCGTCAGGCCGGAGATATCACGGCTGGAAAGCCCTATATGTTGCGGATGAAGTTCGGGGATCCTAGGTATGCTCTGTTAGACAGGCAGTGGAGTGTGGAAAACACTTATCTGGATGTGGCAGCGAGTGCGGCGGATGCAACCGAGCACTTCCGAGGCCGAGGCGACCATAAATTGGAAGAACTTTTTGGTCGCAGTTCCATAATCCAGAATGCCCACTTCCGGTATTCGACCGTTTGGCTGCCTTTGCGGAGCTGAAAAGGTTATCCGGACTCGCCATGAAGTATGTTGCAAGTCGTTTATGGCCGGGGGAGCCAGAGCCGAAGAGTTATTTTGGATTGGTGCAGAAGTTCCTTGGTTCTGTGCCGCATGTTTATGCGATGAAGAGGTCGGCGTGCATAGAGGGTGCACAAATGGCTCTTGCCCGTGTCAAAACATACTGGGCGGATATGAAGGCCAGTATTGTTGCATCCCGGGATTCGGACGAAAGCCGAGTACCTGCCAAGCACTTCTTTGAGGAAGTTCTTTCGGGCGCTCGTTTAATAGAAGCGCAGTGCTCGAAGGATGTAGTGTTCGAATAGCATGTGCTATTGTAAAAGGAATATTTTGATAGAATATAAAAGCTTTTTATACTTGTGCTTGCAAGAATTATAATACCTCCTGTGCGGCCGTTTTTAATGTATATGTGTATATAACCTGAAAGATGGCAGTCGTTGGCTTCAGCCCCCACGCATATAATGCGGGGGTGTTCACAAAAAGGCGCTTTTTCACACTTAATCCAACGTCTTGGTCCTACAAAGGAGGTGATAGCGTGGCGAACTAGGCAACCGGACTATAATGCTTTATCACTTTCACTTAGCCATAGGAGTTTGATAGTGGGGCTACTTAATAGCCCCTAGGGGTAGCGGGCTCGCCCGAATTCGGGGCGCGTGTGTGCCTGACCGGGAAGCGGCCCTTCGTTAATGCGGAGGAATCCTAAAGATTCCGAGAGTCATCGAGTGGTTGACCAGTCTCTCGCTATATCATGACAGTCAGTTTTCGGCTTTCTCTACTGAGGTGCTCGCCTGGCCGAATCGGGGCACAATCGCAGTAGTTCTCCTGGTGCCGCCTTAGCCGATAGAGCAGAATGTAAGGCAGCAAAACACAGGAGCCAGGCAAACCCAACATTTGACGAAAGACATGATTTGGAGCTGATGAATATAAGGCCAAACTCGCGACGCCGAACACTCCCTAAGGTATTCGGTCTTTATGAAGACGGGCTGAAACAGAGCCCTTGGTAAAAAAGCCCCTGGTGTCCAGGTACGCGCAAAATTCTGGCGTGGCCACATGCCAAGACACCAGCCTCCTCCTCGGTCATAGCAAAAACCGGGGGATGTTGTCAACAAGAGATAGTAAAAAAGGTTTACGCAGGGTCTTAATCTGAAAAGAATCCTTGAAACGGGTCCCTACTGCACATCTGCGCCTGTGTCTCCGTTGTGCCATATCCTGGACGGGCGTAGCACGGTGTTCGTCTGCGAGAAAGAGGAACTTTAGTAAAGAAAAAATAAACGTGCGAGAAATCTATATTAGAATAAACAAAATATAGTTGGAGCAATAAGTGAGCCGTATTGTCTCCTGGCGTGAATATGCGGAGTCCCTTGTACAGGGTTATGCGGCTATTAAGCCCATGTATGTTGACGCCGGACTCGTCGAGCCGTCTCCGGGATAGTAGGGCTGAATTAGTGTGCGGCTGTCCAGGCTGCCGCACCATGACCCGTACTTTGGGGGTCAATTGATATTCCCCTGTAATGAGATGATGCCTCGTGGGTCGGGCATTTTAAGTGTAAGGGATGTGTAATGCGGTATTGCGTTAAAGCGGGCGAAAGCTTCACGTCCCAGTAGCGCTTGATAGCGACTCACGAACGGGGCGATGTGGAAGGTTAGCTTTTCACTTCGGAAGTTGTCAGGTGAGCCGAACATGACTTCTAACGAAAGGGAACCCATGCTCTGGGTATCTGGGCCCGGCATGACTCCTTGAAAGGAAGTGTTGCCATGGCGGATTATAGCTGGGTTTACCGCTAGTTTGCGGATTGTGTCCTGATACAACAGGTTTAAGTCATTGCCGCCGTCCATAAGGACTCTTGTAAATTGCAGTCTGTCAATAACCGGATTTAAGACCAAGGCAGTCCAGCCTGCATTCCGGGCCCCTCTGGAGTAATCCTGACAATCAAAGGTGATTGGTTGTAACAACCAGTGGCGGTGCTCCTCTGAGGCTGGCCGTTTGGCGCATGTCTTCGTGGGCGCCGTTTTGTTTTTCCCTTTTGTCATCTGAAGTGAATTTACTGCTTTGACTTCTTGCGGGAACTTCTTTTGTTCTCCGGTGTTCTGCTTGTGGGGGGTGTCGGTGTCAAAACCGGCGGATCTCAGGTAGGGGGTCCCGAACTGTGCGTCTAGGCGGATGGTAATAGGAGACAAGGAACACAATGTTTTACCCAGGTTCGGGCCCTCTTGATGGAGGTAAAACCCTACGTCCTGCTTGATTAATATTGATGATGTGTGTTACAAGAGTAGATCTACCATGAGATCAAGGAGGCTAAACCCTAGAAGCTAACCTATGGTATGATTGTTGTTTGTCCTACGGACTAAAGCCATCCGGTTTATATAGACACCGGAGAGGGCTAGGGTTACACAGAGTCGGTTACAATGGTAGGAGATCTACATATCAGTATCGCCAAGCTTGCCTTCCACGCCAAGGAAAGTCCCATCCGGACACGGGACGAAGTCTTCAATCTTGTATCTTCATAGTCTTGGAGTCCGGCCAATGATGATAGTTCGGCTATCCGGACGCCCCCTAGTCTAGGACTCCCTCAGTAGCCCCCGAACCAGGCTTCAATGACGACGAGTTCGGCGCGTATATTGTCTTCGGCGTTGCAAGGCGGGTTCTCCTTCAAACTTCATGTTCCTGTCGAATAGTGTCTGGCTTCCTTATAAATGTTGCGCTCCTTGGCTTCTACGCCCAATAATGGCCTTCTTCCATGTGTCGTATGAATGCGAAAAGCTAGGGTATTTTTACATTTTCCCCCCTAGCCGTGCGAACGAGCCGCCTATAAGAGAGGCGAGGATCTAGATCCAACTCACACCATCCTCCTTCCGCAAGTACTCATCGAAGCGCCTCTGACAAAAATCCATTCTATCATGGATAGTCGACGCGGCTCCTCCTCTCGCGCTCCCAGCCCTAAGCCAGGAGATTGGGGGAGATGCTCAGTTCCACACAGCGAGCTAGTGGCGCTCCAAACCGAGGGATATCTTCCCCCAGCCTTCATGGTTCCGGTTCGAGCCGGACTAGCCACCTTCAGGGGCGGAAAGCAGGCGGAGAGCGTTCCCAACCCCTCCAAAGGAGAGCGGGTATGCTTTGTCCCTTATCTAATAAGGGGACTCGGATTTCCCATACATCCGTTTCTCCGGGGGCTCCTGGAGTTTTACGGACTCCAGCTTCACCACCTTACACCTGCCTCCATTTTGCATATCGCGGGCTTTGTAGCTCTTTGCGAGCTGTTCTTGGGCATCGAGCCCCATTCTGCGCTGTGGAAGAGATTGTTTTGCCTCGTACCCCATTCTCACGAGGGGTCGATATATCAAGTGGGCAGAGCCGAAATATGGCGCATCGCCGGGACCGGATATCTATCCGGCACCCCGAAGAAGGCGTCCGAAGACTGGCCTTCGGAATGGTTCTACATGGAGGATGCCCCTCTGCCGGATCTAGTTCGGATCAGCCTCCCGGAGTTCAGCAATGCTCCCTTGAAGAAACGCCTGAGTTGGCGCCCGCGGAGCCCTCAACGGGAGGATGATGGGAGCGTCCATTATCTGATGGGCCGGATTAGGTTACTGGCCCACTTCGGATTGACCATGATTGGAATCATGGCCACGTGCATTATGCGAGGGGTGCAGCCGCTCCAATATAGGGGCCACCCCATGTGGGATTTCAACGGGGAGAACGACGCCACCCGTCATGGCCGCAGGGGGCCGGGATCGGCCGCGGATCTGGTGAAGATCCTGTCCGGCTTGTACAAGGGGGAGAAGGAGGACTTCCTCCAGACGAGCCCATTGAATGGGTTCTCCATGAATAACCTTCGGATCTGGGTAAGAGAACGTTTATTCATCCGACCCGTGCTTTTGAAGTTAAATGCCTTACTTTATGATCTTGACGCAGGAACTGTGTCGGGATGTGGAGGCACACACAGTCCGGCTCCACAACCCGAGGATCCGGGAAGATCCCTTGATCCGGCCTCCGAAGAGGATCTGGACATAAAGGTGGAGCTAATTGACGGGGTGTTCCACCAACTCAGCATGGACAATGCTTTAGTCGCCATTACGACTGACTACCCCGGTTTATGTCCGGCTTCTCAGGTAATTATGACCGGAGTTCTGACACCATTACTTCGTGCTTGCGTATTTCAGATCACCGTATACCAACGGTGTCTTGCAGGAGGTGCCTTCAGGGCGAGAAGCCGAACCCGCGGCGGCTGACCAGCAAGGGTCAGTTCGGCCCAGTAGGCGGAAAAGGAGTGCGACGCGAATCGAAACGTCGCTGCAATGGTACGGCGCACCGCTATTTTTAAGGGAAGGATCCCTAGGAGGTATATTAATGCTCATAACTTTTCTAGGAGAAAGAGCGCTCGCCGGACAATGTCCGGAGAGGTTGCCAATCAAGCCTCCGCCAGCCATGCTCCAACGCGTAGTCCGGAAGGGGAGGAGAACACAAGGCATGAGCCGGATGCTCCTCCAACAGAGGATGCCGACAGGCTGTCCGCCACCCGTTCTGAGGTGGAGAGCGCCATGAATCACAGGCGTCGCCGGACAGTTCTTCGTGACGCGTGTTTCTCCCCGAAGGCGTTGAATGCCTTTGATGCGGGAGACGCGCACCTCCGCGCCGCTCAAGATGGTTTAACCAGAGCCACGGAGCAGTATGTGAAGGACATACAGGTAAGTAATTTTAATAGTTATATATGCCAGTAGCCCCCGAGACTTAAAATAGTTAAAATAACTGATTTAAGGATCATTTATTATGCAGGATCTTATGGAGAAGAATACCCACCTGCCCCAGGAGCTTCAAGAGTGCAAGGACCAACTTGAGGCCGCACTGACCGCCGCAGGAGGAGACACAGAGACCCCCTCCGGTAACACATATTTCAAAAATGTTTTATGGCGTGCGGCGTGCGTATAAATCTGACAATAATATTGCAGATGTTGCCGGACTTGATCCGGACAAGCAACAGCTACTGCGCCAGTTGGAGGCCGGCGAGAGGGTGCTTATGAAGGTGCAGCAGGAGAGGAACAAACTCCAAGATGCCCACACCCAGCTTGGAGAAGAGCTAAAAGGTGTTCGAGCCCAGCTGTCTGGCTCCTTGAAGGAGAACCAGCGGCTTCGTCGCGGCATCTATAGTAAGTGCTTGAACAAACTCTTTTGAAAAGAAGAGTTCGGCGAGGAAGTCGGTTGACAGAAATATGTCTGTAGGTGTGCTCACAGGTCGCCCTATGGAGGAAATGCCCGGTTCAACGGGTGACCAACTTCCCGAGCTGGTGCAACTGCTCGAACGTGTTCGGCAGGCGATGAGTGGCGTCGTTCAGGACTTATGGCCTTCCGTCTCCCTACCTGAGGGCCTTGGAGGGCTTGCTGAGAAGCTTCAGGGAGTACGGCGACGTCTCCGTCTGTGGAAGATATCGGCCTGCCGTCAAGGCGCCAGGGAGGCCTAGGCCATGGTGAAGACGCGGTACCCGAAGGCTGACCCAAACCACATGGCCGAGGTCGGACCTGTGGGGCCTGATGGGAAGGAGATCCCTGTGAGCTTGATGTACGGCCAAGTAGAGCTGGCCGCGAAATATTCCCAACAGGACTGTAAATTAGACAGCCTGTTAGATGGGATTGAAGAGGAGTACAATCAGTCAGTTTGACAATGTAATTTTAAAATGACATGTAAAATGCCTTCTAGCCGGATTGTAGATCGTTTGCCTTTGCGGACCTTTTCTCTTCAACCTCGGGACCCAACAGTCCGGAGTGTGTCCGAATACCCTGACGGTTATAAAAGAACCGGGGCATGCATGGAGACAAGGCGTAGGGGTCATAATTGCTTTATCAGACAGGTGCCCAACTTGCTATGTTATATAACATGGTTAGTAAGAAACATCTTCCAGGGAGAATAGTTCCGTTAAGGGTTCCTTTCCCTGGGAGGCATGCCGTAAAGTGCATGTCCGGACTGCGAAAATAGCAGAAAAAGCATCTGGGGGCAGATAAATAAGTAAGTAATAAATCATCTTTCAGGTCACCGACCGAATATTCCCTTAAGAACGCTAGCCTTCGGCTTCACCCAGTCTGAGGTACACATCCGGCTGACCCGGCAGTAACAATCACAGAGGTGCTCCCTTTACCTCCTAGCCGAACAATCGGGAACGTAGGGGTAAGCACAGGAGCCAGGCAACCTGGCTTGGCCAAAACTTAAGTCATATCGATGCATATAATGGTGATCAAAAGGTATATGCGGAAGTGTGACACATGTGGTGGGCATGAAGCCCATATAAATAAGCTTCTGTTAAAGAAGCCCACAGGTATAACGAGTACGAGTAGCACATCGAGCGAGTGCGAACAAAGCGCAGATTAGCCCTCAAGAGGTTTGTACTGAAAGAAGGAGGAAAAGGGAGGGAAAACAAAGACAGCGAAAAAACATGAAAGGTGGACGGAGAAAGGAGACGAACCCTGAGTCCAGCGCTAAGCTTAAAATCTTCGGAGACGGGCTGCGTTCCATGGGTTTGGCTCGAGTCGGTTGTCAGATGCGTTGCGTAGACGGTATGCGCTGCTGGTAAGGACTTGGTCGATGATGAAGGGACCTTCCCATTTGGGCTTAAGTTTGTCCTTTTTCTTGTCCGGCAGGCGTAGAACTAGCTCGCCAACATTGTAAGTTTTGGCCCATACTTCTCTGCTTTGATATCTTCGAGACTGTTGTTGGTAGATGCGGAACGGGATTTTGCCACGTCGCGCTCCTCCTCTAAAGCGTCCAAACTGTCCTGCCGATCCAACTCGGCTTCTCTTTCCTCGTACATGCGCACGCGAGGTGAGTCATGAATTATATCGCAGGGCAAAACTGCCTCAGCGCCGCATACCATAAAAATGGTGTGAATCCGGTTGTGCGGTTTGGCGTGGTCTACAGCCCCCAGAGTACAGAGTCGAGCTCCTCTACCCAGTGCGTGTTAGATTCCGTGAGGGACCGCACTAATCTGGGTTTAATGCCGCTCATGATGAGACCATTTACCCAGTCCACTTGACCATTAGTTTGAGGGTGGTAGACTGAAGCGTAGTAGAGCTTGATGCCCATGTTTTTGCACCAGAGTTTAACCTCGTCGGCTGTGAAATTCGTGCCGTTATCAGTGATGATGCTGTGGGGGACGCCAAAACGGTGTACTACCCCGGATATGAAGTCTATCACAGGTCCGGATTCTGCCGTTTTAACCGGCTTGGCCTCTATCCATTTGGTGAATTTGTCCACCATGACCAATAAGTATTTGTCCTTGTGGGTTCCCCCTTTAAGGGGTCCAACCATGTCAAGCCCCCAGACCGCGAACGGCCAAGTAATGGGTATAGTTTTGAGGGCAGTGGGTGGCATGTGGCTCTGATTAGCAAAGAGCTGGCAACCGACGCATCGTTGGACTAAGTCCTGAGCATCTGCCCAGGCGGTCGGCCAATAAAATCCTATACGGAAGGCCTTGCCTACAAGGGCCCGGGCGGCGGCGTGGTGCCCGCCGAGTCCGGCGTGAATTTCAGCCAGGAGATTTTGCCCTTCCTCTTCGGAGATACACCTTTGAAGGACTCCAGTTGTGCTTTTCTTATAAAGTTCTCCCTCATGGACCTTGTAGGCTTTAGATTGCCGAACTATGCAGTGGGCCTCATTTTGGTCTTCGAGAAGTTCCTGCCGGATTAGGTAGGCTAGGAATGGTTCCGTCCATGGGGCAATTACTGCCAGTATTTCGTGGGCTGAATCTGTTATTTCATTCGCTGAGCCACCGATTGTGTCAGAATGTTCTGCGTTAGGTGATGTAGTTGGTTCCGGTTTGTTATTTCCGGACTCCTCTTCCCATAATACGGATGGCTTAAAGAGTCGCTCCAGGAAGATGTTTGGAGGGACAGCGTCGTGTTTTGCGCCGATGCGTGCCAACATGTCTGCTGCCTGGTTATTATCCCGGGCTACATGGTGGAATTCGAGTCCTTCGAACCGGGCTGACATTTTTAGGACAGCGTTACGGTAGGCTGCCATTTTCGGGTCCTTGGCGTCAAAGTCTCCATTTACTTGGGATATTGCGAGGTTTGAATCCCCGCGCACCTCTAGGCGTTGAATACCCATGGAGATTGCCATCCGGAGGCCATGTAGAAGGGCCTCGTATTCGGCTGCATTGTTGGAGTCCGTGTACATTATTTGAAGCACGTATTGGACTGTATCTCCGGTTGGGGATGTCAAGACGACGCCAACTCCCAAGCCAGCCAACATTTTGGAGGCGTCGAAATGCATGATCCAATTGGAGTATGCGCCGTACTCTTTAGGGAGTTCGGCTTTGGTCCATTCGGCGATGAAGTCAGCTAGAACTTGTGACTTGATAGCTCGCCGTGGTTTGTAGGTTATATCAAATGGTAAGAGCTCAATGGCCTATTTTGCAATTCGGCCTGTCGCATCGCGATTGTTTATAATGTCGTTGAGAGGTACTTCGGAGGCCACCGTTATGGAACACTCTTGAAAGTAGTGTCGCAGCTTTCGGGATGCCATGAACACTGCATATGCTATCTTTTGATAGTGTGGGTACCGGGACTTGCATGGAGTTAAGACAGTGGATATGTAGTACACTGGTTTTTGAAGAGGGAATTTGTGCCCTTCTGTTTCTCGTTCGACAACGAGTACCGCGCTGACAACTTGATGTGTTGCTGCAATATATAACAACATCGGTTCGCCCAGGTTGGGCGCGGCCAGGACCGGATTTGTTGCCAATACGGCCTTTATTTCTTCGAGTCCGGCCGTGGCAGCATCCGTCCATTCGAAATGTTCGGTGCGCCGGAGGAGGCGATAAAGGGGTAGTGCCTTTTCTCCCAAACGGGAGATGAAGCGGCTTAGAGCAGCCACGCATCCAGTTATTTTTTGTATTTGCTTGAGGTCTTTTGGGATATCCAATTGTGACAGAGCTCGGATCTTGGCTGGGTTTGCTTCAATTCCTCTACCGGATACAATGAAGCCCAAGAGCTTTCCGGCTGGTACGCCGAAAACACATTTTTCTGGGTTGAGCTTAATGTCATATGCTCGGAGGTTGTCGAATGTCACCCTCAAGTCGTCTACTAGAGTTTCGACGTGTTTGGTCTTGACGACCACATCGTCTACGTATGCCTCTACTGTTTTGCCTATCTGGGTGGCCAGACATGTCTGAATCATGCGCTGATATGTTGCGCCGGTGTTTTTGAGTCCGAAGGGCATTGTGTTGAAGCAGAATGGTCCATATGGAGTAATAAATGCCGTTGCGGCCTGGTCTTTTTCCGCCATCTTGATTTGATTGTATCCGGAGTATGCGTCAAGGAAGCACAATGAATCGTGCCCTGCGGTAGCATCGATGATTTGGTCGATGCGAGGGAGAGGGAAAGGGTCCTTTGGACAGGCCTTGTTAAGGTCTTTGAAATCGACACAAAGGCGCCAGGATTTGTCCTTTTTTGGTACCATTACCAGGTTGGCTAGCCAGTCCGGATGTTTGATATCTCTGATGAATCCGGCTTCTAAGAGTTTGGCTAGCTCCTCTCCCATTGCCTGTCTTTTGGGTTCGGAAAATCGCCGAAGAGCCTGTTTGACTGGCTTGAATCCTTTTAGGATATTTAGGCTGTGCTCTGCCAGCCTGCGTGGGATTCCTGGCATGTCTGAAGGGTGCCAGGCGAAAAAGTCCCAATTTTCCCGAAGGAATTCTCGTAGTGCGGCTTCTCATCAGGATTTAATTGTGCCCCAATGGAAGCTGTCTTTGTGGGGTCCGTTGGATGGACCTGGAATTTTACTATTTCGTCTGCTAGTTTAAAAGAGGTGGACTTAGACCTCTTATCGAGTATCACATCGTCCCTATCCACCATGGAGCGCAGCGCAGTGAGTTCCTCTGCCGCTAGGGCTTCGGATAATGCCTCTAGGGCCAGCGCGGTTGTCTTATTTTCAGCGCGGAGTGCTATATCTGGATCACTGACGAGAGTGATTATTCCATTGGGCCCGGGCATTTTGAGCTTCATGTACCCGTAATGGGGTATAGCTTGGAAGATTGTGAATGCCTCTCGCCCTAACAAGGCGTGATATTCGCTGCCGAATGGGGCCACTTGGAACATGACCTCTTCGGACCTGTAGTTATCCGGCGAGCCGAACACTACGTCTAGTGTGATTTTTCTTGTGCAGCGTACTTCTCGACTAGGGATTATTCCCCTGAAGGTTGTGCTACTTCGCTCAATGCGGCTCCAGTAAATTTCCATTATTTGAAGAGTTTCCTCATATATGAGGTTTAATCCGCTGCCGCCATCCATGAGTACCTTGGTAAGACGAAAGTCATCCACTATCGGACTGAGGACCAATGCGGCTGGTGCTCGAGCTGTTCGGAATTTAGGTTCATCGCTGGCATTGAAGGTGATAGCTGTGTCACTCCACGGATTCGTTGTTGCTACTTGGTATACTTCGGCGAGGCTGCAGATTTTTCGTTTCCACATGTTATTTGATGCGAAAGTCTCGAAGACTGTTAATACCGTACTGGTACTGTTGGGCTGGTTGTCCGGGGCTAGAAAGCCTTCGCCACTTTTGGCCACCTGCCGTAGTATCCAACATGCTCGAAGGCTATGTGTTGGAGTGGCGCCCTCCGTACTGTGGATTTTGCAGGGTCCGTTGAGCCATCCCTCCAGTACGGTTCCGTGCCCTTTAGGGGGTTTTTGCTTTTTGGTTTTTAATCCAGGTGCTTGAGTATGACGCACCCTTTTATTCTGTACTGGGGTTGTATTCAGGGCCGGATTGTCCCAAAACTTGGTTTCGGTTTTCCAGGCGCTCTCCATCGCACAGTATTTTTGTACAATGGTCGCTAGGTCGGCAAAGCATGTAACTTCGCGACGACTTATGGCGTTTATGATTCCCTTGTCCGTGCAATTGTTGCAAAAAACTGAAATCGCGCTTTCTTCATGGCAGTCCTTTATCCTGTTCATGACCAGGAGGAATCTGGCCCAGTAATGATGTACTGTTTCAGCGGGCTCTTGCCGTATTTGAGATAGATCGCTTATTCTTGGGTGGGCGGGTGGAATTAAGTTCAGAACCCTGCCCGAACTGAGGCTCAAAGGCCAAGAAGTTTCCGGATTTGGAAGCTTGGTTTGTTGGATGCCTTCCAACAAATCTGGTCCGATGCCTGACTTTAGGTTCAGTATTTGATTGACGTCCATCCCTCCGCGGGAATCCGGCATGGAGGGATCGGGAATCCGGACATAGCTGGTTTTTAACATAGAAGAAGAGTCGCCGCATTGTTCCTCTACCACAATAACATGGTGGGTAGCCTGGGGAGAGTTAATTTCTCTCAGATCGGTTTTAAGACCAATCTGATCATAGTCTGTAGCGACTCCCAGGGCGGCGATGCGATCCAAGAGCTTGTTTACGGAGGAGAGCTCAATTGGATATAGCTGCTCGGCGAATTCCGAGCTGATGTGAACATCGCTTTTGATGACCTGAGAGGTCATCGTCGGAGTGGTGGCCGAACAGGCAGTCATAAGAAAACCACCTAGCCGGATAGTTTGGCCGGCGGTCAAAGCTCCCTTGACGACAGCGCCGTCTTTAAAGACAGGAAAAGGCATCCTTCCTGATTGCGACGGCACAGAGGAACTCTCAATGAAAGCACCAATGTCGGTGTCAAAACCGGCGGATCTCGGGTAGGGGGTCCCGAACTGTGCATCTAGGCGGATGGTAACAGGAGACAAGGGACACGATGTTTTACCCAGGTTCGGGCCCTCTTGATGGAGGTAAAACCCTACGTCCTGCTTGATTAATATTGATGATGTGTGTTACAAGAGTAGATCTACCACGAGATCAAGGAGGCTAAACCCTAGAAGCTAGCCTATCGTATGATTGTTGTTTGTCCTACGGACTAAAGCCATCCGGTTTATATAGACACCGGAGAGGGCTAGGGTTACATAGAGTCGGTTACATTGGTAGGAGATCTACATATCCGTATCGCCAAGCTTGCCTTCCACGCCAAGGAAAGTCCCATCCGGACACGGGACGAAGACTTCAATCTTATATCTTCGTAGTCTTGGAGTCCGGCCGATGATGATAGTTCGGCTATCCGGACACCCCCTAGTCCAGGACTCCCTCAGGGGGCGTCGTCATCCTCACTAGGTGTGTCAAGCCCCTTGTGTTCGGCGTTGAGTTTACCGGACTGTTTGAAGACCCAACAATCTCTGTGGGTATGGTTTGCAGGTCTTCCAGGGGTACTGTGGATTTGACATATTTTGTCCAGGATTTTGTTGAGGCTAGACAGCTCGTCCCTGTCATCTTTGGGTGGCGGTTTTTTCTGATTTTGCCGAGAGCTTTTGAATCCTGCATTGACTGCCGTGCTCATCGGGCTATTATCCTTTATCGGGCGCTGTTCTTTGTTACAGCGCGGTTTCCGTTTCCATCTCTGAGTTCGGATGTACTCGGGTCGCTGGTGCTGCTTCTTGCCAACCAGCTATCCTCTCCTGCGCGAAAGCGGGTCATAAGGCTTGTTAATGCAGCCATTGTTCTTGGCTTTTCTTGGCCGAGGTTTCTGGCGAGCCATTCATCTCGGACACTGTGTTTGAAAGCTGCTAGGGCCTCAGCGTCCGGACAGTCGACTATCTGATTCTTTTTAGTAAGGAATCTGTTCCAGAGTTTCCGGGCTGACTCTACGGGCTGCTGAGTTATATGACTCAGATCATCTGCGTCCAGAGGTCGGACGTAGGTCCCTTGAAAATTTGCCCGGAAAGCGTCCTCGAGCGCTTCCCAACTTCCTATGGTGTTTTCGGGAAGGCTTTTAAGCTAATGCCGGGCTGGCCCTTTGAGCTTAAGGGGTAAGTATTTTATGGCGTGAAGGTCATCTCCTCTGGCCATGTGTATGTGGAGGATATAATCCTCGATCCAGACTCCGGGGTCTGTTGTTCCGTCGTATGCTTCTATGTTCACGGGCTTGAATCCCGCTAGAAATTCATGATACAGCACCTCATCGGTAAAACATAGGGGATGTGCGGCTCCCCTGTATGTAGGTGTGCCGCGATGTTCGGATATTTTTTGTGTTGCATTGCTTGCTGGAGCTTGCTTTCTTGGCCCATATATGGATCTGGCTGGGCCAGTTTTTTGATGCGAATCCTTAGGCGGATTTCGCGTCGAATTGGGTGCGGCGCCCTTTGTCGCTTGAGACCGATCGTGGGGTCGTCTATCCGACCTGGTGGCTTCCTTATTTTTTGACTGTGGGGGCTTTATGGCCTCTTCATCAAATTCCGGTAGTAGTTTCCGCTTTGGATAGCTTTTTGTGTGACGACTGTTGCCGTACTTGTGTGCTGTCAGGACCCCGATCCTAAGTCACACCGATCTAGCATGTAACACATTATATCACTTTGCGGCCTCACGCACGGTATTCCCATGGGTGCCACCTTACCTGGCCCGGGACCGTTTGCGCCTTTTGGCTCACGTATATGATAGTGCCGCTAGCATCCATATGACAAAGAACCCAGGCTGACATGGCTAGTCGTGAACCCAAAGTGGCACTAACTTACAGGGACAGGCATACATGACCCAACATCGAACGTGTCGGTCATCAGCGAGTGAATCCAAGCTGTAGCACTGGGCTAGCAGGACTCCGGTGAACCGGGCTGTAGCGGGCTAACAGGACTCCGGAATTCATCGCGTGACATTTCCCCGAGGGGACAGACACAGGAACGAAGAAGGACACATGCCGGCCATCCTAAGTGTTCCGGAGCAGTAGCAAGCTACCATGGCTCAGTGGAAACATTAGGAGACATTTCTTGGTAAGAGAGGCTACTAAGGGTAAACAACTAGATAGTCAGATCCCACACATACCAAGCATTTCAATAACATACACACAATATGCTCGATATGTGCAAATACAACATGGCATCACAACATAACTCTACGACTCAAAGTATTTATTCAATAGGCTCCGAGGAGCGAGATATTACAAACATGGGTCACTCGACCCAGCATTCAGAGCATACAAACAATAAGCACATGCGGAAGCTTAACATGTCTGAGTACAGACATCTACAAATGAAAAGGGCTGAGAAGCCTGTCTATCTACCAGATCCTGCCGAGGGCACAAGATCGTAGTTGAGGTAACAAGCTAAACGTCGAAGTCCATGCGGAACTACTAGTGAGACGGAAGTCTCTGCAAAAACATAAAATAGGCAAACGTGAGTACAAATGTACCCAGCAAGACTTACATCAGAACTAACTACATATGCATCATTATCAACAAAGGGGGTGGTGGGGTTTAACTGCAGCAAGCCAGCTTTGACTCCGTGGCTAACCTGAACTACGACTGCAAGTAACTCTTTTAAGGTGGCGCACACGAGTCCACATATTCACCATATCAATACACCACTATGGATCTGCTCCTGTCTCCCTACGAGAATGCCATCCATAGCACTCACGCCTATCTTGCGTATTTTAGAGTATCCACTTTCACTTGTCTATGAACTGTACAGACAACCCAGAAGTCCTTTACCGTGTACACGGCTATTCGAATAGATCATATTAACCCTGCAGGGGTGTACTTCTTCACACACCCTCTCACCACTTACCGCCGTTTACACGACATGTACTCGGCAACCTTCAAGCGGAAGCCCAGCGAGGGTGTCGGCCACGACCTGACTAACCACACAAGTCTCTCGTCCAGGTTTATCGCCTATTCGGGTTCCGTTCGCAAGGAGATCCAGCTGGGGTGTCGCTCACGGCCCCAAACGATGTATGCAGGGTTCCCAAGCCCACCATCCGGGTGCCACTTGGTACACTGGGCCACTCTGCCTAGTCTGTCCCAAGCCCACCTGTACCGGGTGCCACTTGGTAGACTACTAACACTACCTACAAACACCAAAAACTAGTTGCAACTCCTGGACAGAGATCAGGTTGATTAATAAGTCGAGAGAGTTGGAGCGCCCGGAGCCCAATGTGTGGTAGTAACTGTTCATGGATCACAAACACAGAACTCAGTTCCTGAGGACGGCTGAAATGAGACAACCCACCATGTACTCCTACATGGCCTCTCACCGCTACCTTTACCAAATCGTGTTCACACACTTAGCTCACACACAGTAGGACATGTTTACACACCTCCGATTCATTCCCGATGAATCAGACCTGACTCAACTCTAAGCAGTAGCAGGCATGACAAACAAGCATGAATGAGTAGGCACATCAGGGCTCAAACAACTCCTACTCATGCTAGTGGGTTTCATCTATTTACTGTGGCAATGACAGGTCATGCAGAGGATAAAGGGGTTCAGCTACCGCAGCAAGTAACAGTTGAATCATTATTGTCCTAATGCAGTAAAAGAGAGCAGGAGCGAGAGAGTGGGATTGTATCGGAATGAACAAGGGGGTTTTGCTTGCCTGGCACTTCTGAAGATAGTATAGTTCTTCATCGGTGTCATCGAACTCATCGTCGGAACAACGTCTACTAAGGGGGGGGACAAACACCGGCAACAGAGAAAGAACACAATCAATGCAATGCAATAATATGATGCATGCTCATGACATGGCAATATGATGTGGTTTGAGCTAACGCAACTAGTAGCAGGTTAAATGAAGTTGGTTTGAATCCAGGATTCAAATTCAAACTCCATATGTGAAGGTTTAAATGCCATTTATATGATTTGTGCTAAACAGCAGCTATAAGTTGTTCTAACATGCATGAAAATGGTGCAGATGGATAGATTGGATTTTTCTGATCATTTTTCATATATAAATTATTTCATTTGGAGTTACGGTTGAATTTCTATGAATTTTAGAAGTTTTAGACATTTTCTGGAATTACTGAGTTATTTTTAATCCAGAAAATGATTTACTGCGTCAGCCTGACGTCAGTGTGACGTCAGCAGGTCAACAGGTCGGGTACAGGTCAAACCTCGCGCGTGGGTCCCGCGTGTCAGTGTCATTAGTTTAACTAACTAAATTAGCATTAGATTAACTCCTAATCTAGGTTTGACCAGGGGCGGGGCCCACATGGACAAATGGGTCAAACCCACCGGCGACATGACGCTGGCGAGGCCCGAGACGGCGGTGCGGTTCGGAAACGCAGCACAGGCGATGAAACGAGCGGCGGTTTGGCTTGGCGAGAAGCTGGTGCTCGTCCGCATCCAACGGAGACATCAGCTCGCGCCGGAGTTGACTAAATCGATGATGGCGGCAGCCGGAGTTCGTGCAATCACGGGCTAGACGCGGGGATCTGTTTCCGGATGAGCTAGTGGGTTTGGTTGGCTCCTGGGAGCACGAGGAGTGCGGTGGTGTGCTTCGCTGCAAGCTGCAGTGGCTGTAGCCACGGCGGCGACATGGCTGTGCGGCGGCGAGCTTCGGGCACGGAGGCGTTAGCGCTAGAGGACGTGTGGGGCGACGGGGACAGGGACGAAATGAAGAGGGGCTCACCCCAGGTCGGTTGGAGGCGTCAGCGAGCTCGGGGGAGGCCGGACGACGATGTGGCGTTGCCGGGGATCTCAGGCGCTGAAGGTTGAAGACGACGGCGATGGCGGCGTTGCAGGGGCTCCTGCGGTTGCGTGTTTTGCCGTGTGGCTCCACGGCGTTGGGGCGAAGCTAGCGAGACGGACTGCGAGGCGAGGCGTGCGCGGTGGCTGCGGTGGCGGTGAACGGCAGCGACGGGCTCGCTCGGGTGGCTGCGGGCGCAAGCGCTGGGGGGAGGGAGGAACTAGAGGGGGGAAAGATGCAGGGGGTGCTAGGCGTCTCCAGGCGCGGACAGGCTCGAAGGGGAGGCCGCCAGCACGAAGCAGGAGGTGGAAACCTCAGGTGCATGTGCGGGCGACACGCCTCTGCCTACTGGCAGAGGTTGAAGACGGTGGGGAGTTGGGCTGGCCTCAGCCACAGTGCTGGGCCAGGTGGGGCGCTAGGTGGGCTCAAGGTAAGTCCAGGTAAACCTTTTCCTCCTTATTTTCTTATTTGTTTTCTATTTTGTTTGTTTGTTTTTAAACTTTGCCACTATTTAAATTCCAAAACAGATTCTAAACAGTGCCAAATATCCTCTGGGTATTTCTATGTTGCTGAATGAACTAATCCAAAGCACATAAAATGTTCCAAGGTATTTGAAAATATATTCTATATATATTATGAATATAATTCCAAATGCAAATAGAATAATGATTTAAATTCAGTGCCCAAAATATTCCTCAAAAATGTTCATTATTTTTGGTTTGGTGCAAAATCTTTGCCAAAGTATAACCAACATTATTTAAGGCCATTTTGGAAATACTGAATGCATTTTCCAGGGTTCTTTGCCCTTCTCTTAAAATTTGTGAGGCTTGGAAAATTCCCTCAATTCAAATTCCTTGAATTTAAACATGATGCAACACCAGATGCTAGCACTTGGCATTAACAGAACTAGGGACGTGACAACTCACCCCCACTAAACAAGAATCTCGTCCCGAGATTCAAGCATAGGGTAAGATGAAGGGGGAACGCAAACTAACACAATCTTCACGATCCAAGTTGCACTTCATAGGGGCGTTGATTCGATCACCATCTTTGTCTCGACGTCTTGCTCTGAGAACTCCATCCAACATGACAACAAGAAGAAAGGAAAACTCTAGAAGAATCGATCTTCTCGAAGATCGAGCAACTCACGGAATGAGACATAGAACCATCTCTCGGGTTGAGACACAAAACACACATCTAGAGGGATGGAGTGGAACAGATGACGAGGGTTCACTAGGTAGACAACAATTCCACACTTAAGAAGGTGGTAAACGATTGCCAACGTAGCGAGGAGTTGAGTTGCCATGATACCATAACGGGGCACCTTAGGGAAGGTGACTTGTAGAAATATCTCCTTAAGTGGCAAAAAGAATTACCTTTGATTCAGAGATCATTGAAACTCTTTATACCAGCCTAAGGCAATTCTCAAGCGATCATTTGGAGGGGTTCGGTAGAATGACATACCTGAATTAGAATGGATGATGTGGATTACGTTGTTGAAAACAACACAAGGAATGATTTTGCTTGCGCGTGCTCTCAAGAACTTGAGCAATTCCATAATCATCATAGTTCTACCAACATCTATGAAAAGAATGTTAATACAACTACATACTACCATGATGAATAACGATGGAGGATGCAGATGGAAAGGAAGACAACACTTTCTCAGATTTCACCCTAGCAATGCTAAGGAAACAAAATCTAGAAGATCGACCGAGAGACATTTAGTACTCCGCTTATAATGTTCTCCTTGATGTGCTAGCGTAACCCATTCATAGATATGGTTTGATATCTAGAACATCAAGTAAAAGGTCAGACTTCGGGAGCATAAGAATCCATAAGGGACAACTAGGGAGTAAATCCTATGAAATCCTTATGGGTAGTGACCAAATGGCTTAATCAAGATACTACAATAATAGTACTTTCAGCTAGGTGCGTCCACTTCACTGGAACCTATATCATAGTTCTTGGAATAGTTCCAACCATCATATGTGCCTGAGATTCAGATCTGGTTGGTAACAGGACATTTTAGACAGCATGTCTGGAAAAGAAAATTTGCAACACAAGCCGAAGAGATGACGTTGCGAGATTCTCAGGAAAATGAACTATGATAGCATTCTCCAAAACATGAGCTGGTTCTGATACAAACCTATGAACACGCTGTCCAAGACAAGCATGACCACGTAGTAGTCTTATAATAAAAACACTACCGAGTTCAAGTGGGGAACCATCATCAAGGATATCGAAGTATAAGTCTTGCTCTTAAGAAGGAACTACTTCTCCTTGAACAATTCAATTAGTGGCTTGGTGTGCTAGGAATACATATAGAATGAAGGTTGCAAGTCTCCAAATCACAGAATACTTCGCACGTATACATGACTGACTTGGGATGGTTCCAAAGAAAGCAACATTGACTTTCTCGAATCCACGGCGGCAACTTGCATAAATGCACATGAATTAGAGGAAGTCACTTCTTTCATCCGGGCATGTGCTTCATGCGTGGGACATGAAGATAATGCTTATAGAAGTTTCCAATACTAGCTGGATGTTCAACAAAATTATGGAAAATACAAGGATGTTGTCGCTGGGCTCAACAACAATTCATCCAGGTTTCCATATAAATGGAATTCCATAATTATGTGAACAAGGTGATAGCACTGGTCAGACCAAAGGATGTAATGGTGTAAGCTCGAGGGATCAACCACGAGTAAGACACCATTACGAACATCATTGGTTCTGATTCGATTTGACGATAGCCCATACTCAAATCAAAGTTTTTATAAGACAATAGGTCCAACAACTGATCACAGGGACCAATCAATGAAGATATCATCTTTCTTCAACTAACACACCAACACCAGGATATCCCTTTGAAACAAACTAAGTTAGGTAAGCTTTTATCTTCCAACTCTCCAAGTTGTCGTTTAGCTTAACCAACTAGCTCAGGGGTATCCAACACGGATTCTTGGAGAAAGGGTGGTTTCGAAAACCAACTTGATCACGAGCTCAACATAGCGGTCAGGTGACAACCTGGTGATACTTCCGAGAAGATAATTGGAAAATCACGAACCACCGGTATGCTTCTAAGCTCGAGAACAATCTTGCTTTTCAGGGCAAGACGATATGATCAAATAAGCAAGGGATTGGCACAATCCTAACTCATTGATCGAGGAGTGCACCGGAAATAAGGACTAGGTAGCACGATCAACCCTAGGGTGACGATTCAATAATCAACACGCTAAGGATGAGATTGTTGTCCATTAACTACCAAGCAACACGGTTGCTAGGAGTATTGACTTCACACATCATAGTTCACTTGTCGGCATTCCGGTTGCGACAACACGAAACCGAGGAATGAATAATGATGGCGAGAAGTATCACTGTATCAAGAATTCAAAGGAGGGTGTGCAATTCCCATGATATTCTTGATATAAAGATGGTAACACTCCAAGGTGGAACAAAACAAAAACTGGATTAGTATTTTGATCTGCGGGGTATGACTACTTTGACCCAATCCTAGATATGGATGAGGTACTGGAGTTCATTTCTCCTAGTCATTCTGGAATAGAATGATTTAACGGACCATAGAATTAACAGGCATCGATAACACGAATGCATAACTACTCCTGCCATCAATTGATAGACGAGGGCTAGAAGACAACTAAAGAGGGACAACTCAAAGGAACATATGATTTTCTGAGTTGTGGGTGCATAGATTAGCATGTCGAACGAGTTCAACATATTTCTTCCGGATAACCCATGCCGAAAGGTTGAGCTGGCAGAGTCATAACATGGACTCGAGAACTCATCAAGAGCACTCTGGTGGTGATCTTTTGGTTCAAAAGAACTTCTGCCATAGGCAGTTCATGGTATTTGGAAGAAGGAAATACCACAGACCTCGAGGACTATTGCAAAGTTTGCTAATAACCTAAAGGAACGAGCAAAAACTATCAACATGAAGCAAGTAGGGTGAATCTCGGGTTCAAAACAAAACCCAGGAGTAGAATACCTACTACTAAGTGGCATCACGGGATGCTTTCGAGAATGATGGCCAGAATCATCACACTGGGAACACAAAGCATGGCTGGATTACTAGGTGATACTCTAGACACCTAGAGTCATAATAATAGCTCCAACTTATATATCGAGGCAATGAAGTACCTCAACACACTGGGTAGTGTGGTTAATCTGACCCAAAAGGACATCAGGAATAGAAAGAAGGGATTTGCAAATGCATCAGACTATTTAGAAACCTGGGTTGACTCGGACAGCATAACGACTGTAAATGCTCAAAAAATTTGAGACATCCTGCAAATTGGTGGCGTAACCACTCAACATCACAAAATCAAGGTTCTGAGGCCAGCTATGAACACACGAAAGTAGTAGGGACTGAACCGAGGCTTGAATTCATCAATCTTACAAGTCTACAGATTAGTAACATGTGATCCTGATAGAAAGAGGAGATAGCCTAATTTCTTAACCCCGCAGGAAAGATAAGATGACTCAGATCAGAAGGGCATAAGGTATAAGAAGTAAAAAAGAGCCTTACGTTCCATCCCACAATCAATTCCCTCATATAACTAAAGAATTTCTAGACTCAACTTCGACCATTTTGGCTTGGTAATCCTACAGGCAATCAAGCTCTGATACCAAAGCTGTCAGGACCCCGATCCTAAGTCACACCGATCTAGCATGTAACACATCATATCACTTTGCGGCCTCACGCACGGTATTCCCACGGGTGCCACCTTACCTGGCCCGGGACCGTTTGCGCCTTTTGGCTCACGTATATGATAGTGCCGCTAGCATCCATATGACAAAGAACCCAGGCTGACATGGCTAGTCGTGAACCCAAAGTGGCACTAACTTACAGGGACAGGCATACATGACCCAACAAAGAACGTGTCAGTCATTAGCGAGTGAATCCAGGCTGTAGCACTGGGCTAGCAGGACTCCGGTGAACCGGGCTATAGCGGGCTAACAGGACTCCGGAATTCATCGCGTGACATTTCCCCGAGGGGACAGACACAGGAACGAAGAAGGACACATGCCGGCCAGCCTAAGTGTTCCGGAGCAGTAGCAAGCTACCGTGGCTCAGTGGAAACACTAGGAGACATTTCCCGGTAAGAGAGGCTACTAAGGATAAACAACTAGATAGTCAGATCCCACACATACCAAGCATTTCAATAACATACACACAATATGCTCGATATGTGCAAATACAACATGGCATCACAACATAACTCTACGACTCAAAGTATTTATTCAATAGGCTCCGAGGAGCGAGATATTACAAACATGGGTCACTCGACCCAGCATTCAGAGCATACAAACAATAAGCACATGCGGAAGCTTAACATGTATGAGTACAGACATCTACAAATGAAAAGGGCTGAGAAGCCTGTCTATCTACCAGATCCTGCCAAGGGCACAAGATCGTAGCTGAGGTAACAAGCTAAACGTCGAAGTCCATGCGGAACTACTAGTGAGACGGAAGTCTCTGTAAAAACATAAAATAGGCAAACATGAGTACAAATGTACCCAGCAACACTTACATCAGAACTAACTACATATGCATCATTATCAACAAAGGGGGTGGTGGGGTTTAACTGCAGCAAGCCAGCTTTGACTCAGTGGCTAACCTGAACTACGACTGCAAGTAACTCTTTTGAGGTGGCACACACGAGTCCACATATTCACCATATCAATACACCACTATGGATCCGCTCCCGTCTCCCTACGAGAACGCCATCCATAGCACTCACGCTTATCTTGCGTATTTTAGAGTATCCACTTTCACTTGTCTATGAACTGTACAGGCAACCCAGAAGTCCTTTACCGCGGACACGGCTATTCGAATAGATCCTATTAACCCTGCAGGGGTGTACTTCTTCACACACGCTCTCACCACTTACCGTCGTTTACACGACATGTACTCGGCAACCTTCAAGCGGAAGCCCAGCGAGGGTGTCGGCCACGACCTGACTAACCACACAAGTCTCTCGTCCAGGTTTATCGCCTATTCGGGTTCCATCCAAAAGGAGATCCGGCCGGGGTGTCGCTCACGGCCCCAAACGATGTGTGTAGGGTTCCCAAGCCCACCATCCGGGTGCCACTTGGTACACCGGGCCACTATGCCTAGTCTGTCCCAAGCCCACCTGTACCGGGTGCCACTTGGTAGACTACTAACACTACCTACAAACACCAGAAACTAGTTGCAACTCCTGGACAGATATCAGGTTGATTAATAAGTCGAGAGAGCTTGGAGCGCCCGGAGCCCAATGTGTGGTAGTAACTGTTCATGGATCACAAACACAGAACTCAGTTCCTGAGGACGGCTGCAATGAGACAACCCACCATGTACTCCTACATGGCCTCTCACCGCTACCTTTACCAAATCGTGTTCACACACAGTAGGACATGTTTACACACCTCTGATTCATTCCCGATGAATCAGACCTGACTCAACTCTAAGCAGTAGCAGGCATGACAAACAAGCATGAATGAGTAGGCACATCAGGGCTCAAACAACTCCTACTCATGCTAGTGGGTTTCATCTATTTACTGTGGCAATGACAGGTCATGCAGAGGATAAAGGGGTTCAGCTACCGCAGCAAGTAACAGTTGAATCGTTGTTGTCCTAATGCAGTAAAAGAGAGCAGGAGCGAGAGAGTGGGATTGTATCGGAATGAACAAGGGGGTTTTGCTTGCCTGGAACTTCTGAAGATAGTATAGTTCTTCATCGGTGTCATCGAACTCATCATCGGAACATCGTATACTGAGGGGGGGACAAACACCGGCAACAGAGAAAGAACACAATCAATGCAATGCAACAATATGATGCATGCTCATGACATGGCAATATGATGTGGTTTGAGCTAATGCAAATAGTAGCAGGTTAAATGAAGTTCGTTTGAATCCAGGATTCAAATTCAAACTCCATATGTGAAGGTTTAAATGCCATTTATATGATTTGTGCTAAACAGCAGCTATAAGTTGTTCTAACATGCATGAAAATGGTGCAGATGGATAGATTGGATTTTTCTGATCATTTTTCATATATAAATTATTTCATTTGGAGTTATGGTTGAATTTCTATGAATTTTAGAAGTTTTAGACATTTTCTGGAATTGCTGAGTTATTTTTAATCCAGAAAATGATTTACTACGTCAGCCTCACGTCAGTGTGACGTCAGCAGGTCAACAGGTCGGGTACAGGTCAAACCTCGCGCGTGGGTCCCGCGTGTCAGTGTCATTAGTTTAACTAACTAAATTAGCATTAGATTAACTCCTAATCTAGGTTTGACCAGGGGCGGGGCCCACATGGACAAATGGGTCAAACCCACCGGCGACATGACGCCGGCGAGGCCCGAGACGGCGGCGCGGTTCGAAAACGCAGCACAGGCGATGAAACGAGCGGCGGTTTGGCTTGGCGAGAAACTGGTGCTCGTCCGCATCCAACGGAGTCATCAGCTCGCGACGGAGTTGACTAAATCGACGGCGGCGGCAACTTTTGCGGCAGCCGGAGTTCGTGCAATCACGGGCTAGACGCGCGGATCTGTTTCCGGACGAGCTAGTGGGTTTGGTAGGATCCTGGGAGCACGAGGAGTGCGGTGGTGTGCTTCGCTGCAAGCTGCAGTGGCTGTAGCCACGGCGGCGACATGGCTGTGCGGCGGCGAGCTTCGGGCATGGCGGTATTAGCGCTAGAGGACGTGTGGGGCGACGGGGACAGGGGCGAAACGAAGAGGGGCTCACCCCGGGTCGGTTGGAGGCGTCAGCGAGCTCGGGGGAGGCCGGACGACGATGTGGCGTTGCCGGGGATCTCAGGCGCTGGAGGTTGAAGACGACGGCGATGGCAGCGTTGCAGGGGCTCCTGCGGTCGCGTGTTTTGCCGTGTGGCTCCACGGCGTCGGGGCGGAGCTAGCGAGCCGGACTGCGAGGTGAGGCGTGTGCGGTGGCTGTGGTGGCGGTGAACGGCGGCGACGGGCTCGCTCGGGTGGCTGCGGGCGCGAGCACTGGGGGGAGAGGGAAGAACCAGAGGGGGGAAAGATGCAGGGGGTGCTAGGCGTCTCCACGCGCAGACAGGCTCGAAGGGGAGGCCGACAGCATGAAGCAGGAGGTGGAAACCTCAGGTGCGTGTGCGGGCGACACGCCTCTGCCTACTGGCAGAGGTTGAAGACGGTGGGGAGTTGGGCTGGCCTCAGCCACAGTGCTGGGCCAGGTGGGGCGCTAGGTGGGCTCAAGGTAAGTCCTGGTAAACCTTTTCCTCCTTATTTTCTTATTTGATTTCTGTTTTGTTTGTTTGTTTTTAAACTTTGCCACTGTTTAAATTCCAAAACAGATTCTAAACAGTGCCAAATATCCTATGGGTATTTCTATGTTGCTGAATGGACTAATCCAAAGCACATAAAATGTTCCAAGGTATTTGAAAATATATTCTGTATATATTATGAATATAATTCCAAATGTAAATAGAATAATGATTTAAATTCAGTGCCCAAAATATACCTCAAAAATGTTCATTATTTTTGGTTTGGTGCAAAACCTTTGCCAAAGTATAACCAACATTATTTAAGGCCATTTTGGAAATACTGAATGCATTTTCCAGGGTTCTTTGCCCTTCTCTTAAAATTTGTGAGGCTTGGAAAATTCCCTCAATTCAAATTCCTTGAATTTAAACATGATGCAACACTAGATGCTAGCACTTGGCATTAACAGAACTAGGGACGTGACATGTGCGGTATTGAGTACTTTGCCCCATCTGATTCTGAGTGCATCTTCCGCTGTTTTGAGCCTCCGCTTCTTCTTTTTCAGGCTACGGGCAGTGGCAAGGAGCCTTTGGTGGAGGTTCTGATGTTCCAGTGATTCGTCCGGCGTGAGGTCGTCCGGACTATAGTCCTTCCCGGAGATTGGTTGTTCGGATTGTCCGCCCTGTTTGGACGGTTGCTCGATGGCATGTTCGTCTTCCGTTGATTCGCCCTGCTCTATGGCTGGGTCTTTGTCGAGGTGGGGCTTGGCATGGTGCTTATGTCGCCGCTTTGATTGTTTATTGAGAGAGCGATCCCTGGTTACGCCCTTTTGATCCTCGTTATCATTTCTCTTAGGTGTGTCCACCATGTATACATCGTATGATAAGGTGGATTTCCAGTGCCCTATAGGTGCTGGTTCTTGGTCGTCTCCTCCATCGGCATCCATACCGTCGATGTTTCGGAGTCGTAGTCGAGCATGTCGGTTAGATCGTCGACAGTGGCTACAAAGTGGGTGGTGGGTGGGTTTCGAATTTCCTTGTCGTCCGTATCCCAACCCTGCTGACCATAGTCCGGACAGGGCTCTCCTGACAAAGAGAGAGACTTTAGTGAATCCAGGATATCGCCAAAGGGCGAGTGCTGAAAGACGTCCGCGGCAGTGAACTCCATGATCGGAGCCCAATCGGGTTCGATCGTGAGAGATGCAGAATATTTGGAGTCCGGAATAGAGTCCGGCACCTTGGAGTCACGGGCCTTGCAAAGGACTAGGCTGGTATTCGGCTCTATCACCGTAGAGATTGCGGCTCCTGGGGCGGCGTCCAACCGTCCGTCCCTGAATAGCGCAGTCGGCTCCGAGTTAATGGTCGGAGCGAACACCTGAGCGGCGCTCCGAGCGCTGTCCGGCGGCAGAGCTAGATCATGCCTATCGAGACAGTGCGGCACGCTTGGCCGTGGCTCGAATCCATCGAAGATCATGTCCCCGCGGATGTCGGCCGTGTAGTTTAAGCTTCCAAACCTGACCTGATGGCCAGGGGCGTAGCTTCCAATCTGCCCCAGATGGCCAAGGGAGTTGGCCCGCAGTGCAAAGCCGCCGAATACGAAGATCTCTCCGGGGAGAAAAGTCTCACCATGGACTGCGTCGCGGTTGACGATCGAAGAAGCCATCGGGCCTAACGGTGACGACACAGAGGAACTCTAAATGAAAGCACCAATGTCGGTGTCAAAACCGGCGGATCTCGGGTAGGGGGTCCTGAACCGTGCGTCTAGGCGGATGGTAACAGGAGACAAGGGACACGATGTTTTTACCCAGGTTCGGGCCCTCTCGGTGGAGGTAAAACCCTACTCCTGCTTGATTGATATTGATGATATGGGTATTACAAGAGTTGATCTACCACGAGATCAGAGAGGCTAAACCCTAGAAGCTAGCATATGGTATGATTGTTGTTCGTCCTACGGACTAAAACTCTCCGGTTTATATAGACACCGGAGAGGTCTAGGGTTACACAAAGTCGGTTACAATGGGAGGAGATCTTCATATCGTATCGCCAAGCTTGCCTTCCACGCCAAGGAAAGTCCCTATCCGGACACGGGACGAAGTCTTCAATCTTGTATCTTCATAGTCTGGGAGTCCGGCCAAAGGTCATAGTCCGGCCATCCGGACACCCCCTAATCCAGGACTCCCTCAGCCGGCCTCCTCCTCCCTTGCTCCTTTATATACGGGGGCAGGGGCACCCCATAGACAACAATTGATCTCTTGATCTCTTAGCCGTGTGCGGTGCCCCCCTCCACCATAGTCCTTGATAATATTGTAGCGGTGCTTAGGCGAAGCCCTGCGATGGTAGAACATCAAGATCGTCACCACGCCGTCGTGCTGACGAAACTCTTCCCCGACATTCTGCTGGATCGGAGTACAGGGAACGTCATCGAGCTGAACGTGTGCTAGAACTCGGAGGTGCCGTAGTTTCGGTGCTTGATCGGTCGGGCCGTGAAGACGTACAACAACATCAACCGTGTTGTTCTAACACTTCTGCTTTTGATCTACGAGGGTACGTGGACAACACTCTCCCCTCTCGTTGCTATGCATCACCATGATCTTGCGTGTGTGTAGGAATTTTTTTGAAATTACTACGTTCCCCAACAGTGGCATCCGAGCCTGGTTTTATGCGTAGATGTTATATGCACGAGTAGAACACAAGTGAGTTGTGGGCGATACAAGTCATACTGCTTACCAGCATGTCATACTTTGGTTCGGCGGTATTGTTGCATGAAGCGGCCCAGACGGACATTACGCGTACGCTTATGCGAGACTGGTTTTACCGTCGTGCTTTGCACACAGGTGACTAGCGGGTGTCAGTTTCTCCAACTTTAGTTGAACCGAGTGTGGCTACGCCCGGTCCTTGCGAAGGTTAAAACAGCACTAACTTGACGAACTATCGTTGTGGTTTTGATGCGTAGGTAAGAACGGTTCTTGCTCAGCCCGTAGCAGCCACGTAAAAATTGCAACAACAAAGTAGAGGACGTCTAACTTGTTTTTGCAGGGCATGTTGTGATGTGATATGGTCAAGACGTGATGCTATATTTTATTGTATGAGATGATCATGTTTTGTAACCGAAGTTATCGGCAACTGGCAGGAGCCATATGGTTGTTGCTTTATTGTATGAAATGCAAACGCCCTGTAATTGCTTTACTTTATCACTAAGCGGTAGTGATAGTCGTAGAAGCAATAGATGGCGTAAACGACAACGATGCTACGATGGAGATCAAGATGTCGCGCCGGTGACGATGGTGATCACGACGGTGCTTCTGAGATGGAGATCACAAGCACAAGATGATGATGGCCATATCATATCACTTATATTGATTGCATGTGATGTTTATCCTTTATGCATCTTATCTTGCTTTGATTGACGGTAGCATTTTAAGATGATCTCTCACTAATTATCAAGAAGTGTTCTCCCTGGGTATGCACCGTTGCGAAAGTTCTTCGTGCTGAGACACCACGTGATGATCGGGTGTGATAGGCTCTACGTTCAAATACAACGGGTGCAAAACAGTTGCACACGCAGAATACTCAGGTTAAACTTGCCGAGCCTAGCATATACAGATATGGCCTCAGAACACGGAGACCGAAAGGTCGAACGTGAATCATATAGTAGATATGATCAACATAGTGATGTTCACCATTGAAAACTACTCCATCTCACGTGATGATCGGACATGGTTTAGTTGATTTGGATCACGTGATCACTTAGATGACTAGAGAAATGCCTGTCTAAGTGGGAGTTCTTAAGTAATATGATTAATTGAACTTAAATTTATCATGAACTTAGTCCTGGTAGTATTTTGCAAATTATGTTGTAGATCAATAGCTCGCGTTGTTGCTTTCATATGTTTATTTCGATATGTTCCTAGAGAAAATAGTGTTGAAAAATGTTAGTAGCGATGATACGGATTGGATCCGTGATCTGAGATTTATCCTCATTGCTGCACAGAAGTATTATGTCCTTGATGCACCGCTAGGTGACAAACCTATTGCAGGAGCAGATGCAGACGTTATGAACGTTTGGCTAGCTCAAAATGATGACTACTTGATAGTTTAGTGCACCATGCTTAAAACGGCTTAGAATCGGGACTTCAAAGACGTTTTGAACGTCATAGACCATATGAGATGTTCCAGGAGTTGAAGTTAATATTTCCAGCAAATACCCGAGTTGAAAGATATGAAGTCTCCAACAAGTTCTATAGCTAAAAGATGGAGGAGAATCGCTCAACTAGTGAGCATGTACTCAGATTGTCTGGGTACTTCAATCGCTTGAATCAAGTGGGAGTTAATCTTCCAGATAAAATAGTGATTGATAGAATTCTCTAGTCACCATCACTAAGTTACTAGAACTTTGTGATGAACTATAGTATGCAAGGGATGACGAAAACGATTCCCGAGCTCTTCGTGATGTTGAAATCGACGAAGGTAGAAATCAAGAAAGAGCATCAAGTGTCGATGATTGACAAGACCACTAGTTTCAAGAAAAGGGCAAAGGGAAAGAAAGGGAGACTTCAAGTAGAATGGCAAACAAGTTGTCACTGCCGTGAAGAAGACCAAAGCTGGACCAAAGCCTGAAACTGAGTGCTTACACTGCAAAGGAAATGGTCACTAGAAGCGGAAATGCCCTGAATATTTGGTGGATAAGAAGGATGGCAAAGTGAACAAGGGTATATTTGATATACAGGTTATTGATGTGTTCCTTACTAGTGTTTATAGTAGCCCCTGAGTATTTGATACTTGTTCGGTTGCTAAGATTACTAATTCGAAACAAGAGTTACAGAATAAACAGAGACTAGTTGAAGGGGAAGTGACGATGAGTGTTGGAAGTAGTTCCAAGATTTATATGAACATCATCGCACACTCCCTATACTTTCGGGATTAGTGTTAAACCTAAATAAATGTTATTTGGCGTTTGCGTTGAGCATGAATATGATTTGATCATTTTTATTGCAATACAGTTATTCATTTAAAGTCAGAGAATAATTGTTGTTCTGTTTACATGAATAAAACCTTCAAATGGTCATACACCCAATGAAAATAGTTTGTTGGATCTCGATCGTAGTGATACACATATTCATAATATTGATGCCAAAAGATGCAAAGTTAATAATGATAGTGCAACTTATTTGTGGCACTGCCATTTGGGTCATATCGGTGTAAAGCGCATGAAGAAACTCCATAAAGATGGATTTTCGGAATCACTTGGTTATGAATCATTTGATGCTTGCGAACCGTGCCTTTTGGGCGAGATGACTAAAACTCCGTTCCCCGGAACAATGGAATGAGCTACTGAATTATTGGAAATAATACATACCGATGTATGCGATCTGATGAGTGTTAAGGCTCGCGGCGTGTATCGTTATTTTCTGACCTTCACAGATGATTTGAGAAGATATGGGTATATCTACTTGATGAAACATAAGTCTGAAACATTTGAAAAGTTCAAAGAATTTCAGAGTGAAGTGGAAAATCATCGTAACAAGAAAAATAAAGTTTCTACAACCTGATCGTGGAGACGAATATTTGAGTTACGAGTTTGGTCTTCATTTGAAACAATGTGAAATAGTTTCACAACTCACGCCACCTGGAACACCACAATGTAATGGTGTGTCCAAACGTCGTAATCGTACTTTACTAGATATGGTGCGATCTATGATGTCTCTTATCGATTTACCACTATCGTTTTTGGGGTTATGCATTAGAGACAACTGCATTCACGTTTAATAGGGCACCATCTAAATCTGTTGAGACGACACCGTATGAACTATGGTTTAGCAGTATACCTAAGCTTTCGTTTCTTAAAGTTTGGAGTTGTGATGCTTATATGAAAAAGGTTTTCAACCTGATAAGCTCGAACCCAAATCGGAGAAGTGCGTCTTCATAGAATACCCAAAGGAAATTGTTGGGTACACCTTCTATCACAGATCTGAAGGCAAAACATTCGTTGCTAAGAATGGATCCTTTATAGAGAGGAGTTTCTCTCGAAAGAAGTGAGTGGGAGGAAAGTAGAGCTTGATAAGGTAATTTGTACCTTCTCCCGAATTGAAAAGTAGTTCATCACAGAAATCAGTTCAAGTGATTCCTACACCAATTAGTGAGGAAGCTAATGATGATGATCATGAAACTTCAGATTAAGTTACTACAAAACCTCGTAGGTCTTCCAAAGTACAGTCCGCACCAGAGTGGTACGGTAATCCTGTTCTGGAAGTCATGTTACTAGACCATGATGAACCTACGAACTATGAGGAAGCGATGATGAGCCCAGATTCCGCGAAATGGCTTGAGGCCATGAAATCTGAGATGGGATCCATGTATGAGAACAAAGTGTGGACTTTGGTGGAGTTGCCCGATGATCGGCAAGCCATATTGTATAAATGGATCTTCAAGAGGAAGACAGACGATGATAGTAGTGTTACTATCGACAAAGCTCGACTTGTCGCAAAAAGGTTTTCGACAAGTTCAAGGTGTTGACTACAATGAGATTTTCTCAACTGTAGCGATGCTTAAGTCTGTCTGAATCATGTTAGCAATTGCCACATTTTATGAAATCTGGCAAATGGATGTCAAAACTGCATTCCTCAATGGTTTTCTTAAAGAAGAGTTGTATATGATGCAACCAGAAGGTTTTGTCAATCCTAAAGGTCCTAACAAAATGTGCAAGCTCCAGCGATCCATCTATGGACTGGTGCAAGTATCTCAGAGTTGGAATATACGCTTTGATAAGTTGATCAAAGTATATAATTTTATACAAACTTGCGGTGAAGCCTATATTTACAATAAAGTGAGTGGGAGCACTGCCGCCTTTCTGATAAATATATGTGAGTAACATATTGTTGATCAGAAATGATGTAGAATTTTTCTGGAAAGCATAAAGGAGTATTTGAAAGGAGTTCTTTAAAAGAAAGACCTCAGTAAAGCTACTTACATATTGAACATCAAGATCTATTGAGATAGATCAAGACGCTTGATAAGTTTTTCAATAAGTACATACCTTGTCAAGATTTTGAAGTAGTTCAAAATGGAACAGTCAAAGAAAGAGTTATTGCTTGTGTTGCAAAGGTGTGAAATTGAGTAAGACTCAAATCCCGACCACGAAATAAAATAGAAAAGAGAATGAAAGTCATTCCCTATGCCTTAGTCATAGGTTCTATAAAGTATGCTATGATATGTACCAGACCTATTGTATACCTTGTTCTGAATTTGGTAAGGGAATACAATAGTGATCTAGGAGTAGATCACTGGACATTGGTCAAGAATATCCTTAGTGAGGACTAAGGAAATATTTCTCAATTATGGAGGCGATAAAAGAGCACGTCGTAAAAGAGCTACATCGGTGCAAGCTTTTACACCGATCCAGATGACTCTAAGTCTCAATCTGGATACATGTTGAAAGTGGGAGCAATTAGCTAGAGTAGCTCCGTGCAGAGCATTGTTGACATAGAATATTTACAAAATACATACGGCTCTGAATGTGACAGACCCGTTGACTAAGCTTCTCTCACAAGCAAAACATGATCACACCTTAGTACTCTTTGGGTGTTAATCACATAGCGCTGTGAACTAGATTATTGACTCTAGTAAACCCTTTGGGTGTTGGTCACATGACGATGTGAACTATGGGTATTAATCACATACAGATATGAATATTGGTGTTAAATCACATGGTGATGTGAACTAGATTATTGACTGTAGTGCAAGTGGGAGACTGAAGGAAATATGCCCTAGAGGCAATAATAAAGTTAATATTTATTTTCTTATTTCATGATAAATGTTTATTATTCATGCTAGAATTGTATTAACCGGAAACATAATACATGTGTGAATACATAGACAAACATAGTGTCACTAGTATGCCTCTACTTGACTAGCTCGTGAATCAAAGATGGTTAAGTTTGCTAGCCATAGACATGAGTTGTCATTTGATTAACGGGATCACATCATTAGGAGAATGATGTGATTGACTTGACCCATTCCGTTAGCTTAGCACTTGATCGTTTAGTATGTTGCTATTGCTTTCTTCATGACTTATACATGTTCCTATGACTATGAGATTATGCAACTCCCGTTTACCGGAGGAACACTTTGTGTGCTACCAAACGTCACAACGTAACTGGGTGATTATAAAGGAGCTCTACAGGTGTCTCCGAAGGTACATGTTGAGTTGGTATATTTCGAGATTAGGATTTGTCACTCCGATTGTCGGACAGGTATCTCTGGGCCCTCTCGGTAATGCACATCACTATAAGCCTTGCAAGCAATGTAACTAATGAGTTAGTTACGGAATGATGCATTACGTAACGAGTAAAGAGACTTGCCAATAACAAGATTGAACTAGGTATTGATGTTGGAGAACATTGCAGAAAATAAAAAATTGCCTACGGTTTCACCAAGATCCATCTATGAGTTCATCTAAGCAACGAGTGATGAGAGTGCATCTACATACCTTTGTAGATCGCGAGCGGAAGCGTTCAAGAGAACGGGGATGATGGAGTCGTACTCGCCGTGATCCAAATCACCGATGACGAAGTGCCGAACGGATAGCACCTCCGCATTCAACACACGTACGGAGCGGATGACGTCTCCTCCTTCTTGATCCAGCAAGGGGGAAGGAGAGGTTGAGGAAGAAGGCTCCAGCAGCAGCACGACGGCGTGGTGGTGGTGGAGAGGCAGCACTCTGACAGGGCTTCGCCAAGCACTTAACGGAGGAGGAGAGGTGTAGGGGAGGGGAGGGGCTGCGCCTTGGATGTTGTGTGCAGCCCTCCCCTTCGCCCCTCTATTTATAGGGGAAGGGGGAAGGGGGCCGGCCCCCTCTAGATGAGATCTAGAGGGGGGGCGGCGGCCAAGGGAGGGGGCTTGCCCCCCAACCAAGGGGGGCGCCCCCACTAGGGTTTCCCCCCAACCCTAGGCGCATGGGCCCAAGGGGGGGCGCCCAGCCCTCCAGGGGCTGGTTCCCTGCCCCCTACGGCCCATGAGGCCCTCCGAGAGAGGTGGCCCCTCCCGGTGGACCCCCGGAACCCCTCCGCTGGCCCTGGTGCAATACCGATATGCCCCCCAAAACTTTCCGGTGACCATATGACAACTTCCCATATATAAATCTTCACCTCCTGACCATTCCAGAACTCCTCGTGACGTTTGGGATCTCATTCGGGACTCCAAACAACATTCGGTAATCACATACAAGTCTTCCTAATAACCCTAGCATCACCGAACCTTAAGAGTGTAGACCCTACGGGTTCGGGAGACATGCAGACATGACCGAGACGGCTCTCCGGTCAATAACCAACAGCGGGATCTGGATACCCATGTTGGCTCCCACATGCTCCTCGATGATCTCATCGGATGAACCACGATGTCAAGGATTCAATCAACCCCGTATACAATTCCCTTTGTCAAATGGTACGTTACTTGCCCGAGACTCGATCGTCGGTATCCCAATACCTCGTTCAGTCTCGTTACCAGCAAGTCACTTTACTCATACCGTAATGCATGATCCCGTGACCAAACACTTGATCACTTTGAGCTCATTATGATGATGAATTACCGAGTGGGCCCAGAGATACCTCTCCGTCATACGGAGTGACAAATCCCAGTCTCGATCCGTGTCAACCCAACAAACACTTTCGGAGATACCTGTAGTGCACCTTTATAGTCACCCAATTATGTTGTGACGTTTGGTACACCCAAAGCACTCCTACGGTATCCGGGAGTTACACGATCTCATGGCCTAAGGAAAAGTTACTTGACATTGGAAAAGCTCTAGCAAAATGAACTACACGATCTTGTGCTATGCTTAGGATTGGGTCTTGTCCATCACATCATTCTCCTAATGATGTGATCCCGTTATCAACGACATCCAATGTCCATAGTCAGGAAACCATGACTATCTGTTGACCAACGAGCTAGTCAACTAGAGGCTTACTAGGGACGTATTGTGGTCTATGTATTCACACGTGTATTACGATTTCCGGATAATACAATTATAGCATGAATAAAAGACAATTATCATGAACAAGGAAATATAATAATAATCCTTTTATTATTGCCTCTAGGGCATATTTCCAACAGTCTCCCACTTGCACTAGAGTCAATAATCCAGTTACATTGTGATGAATCGAACACCCATAGAGTTCTGGTGTTTATCATGTTTTGCTCGCGAAAGAGGTTTAGTCAACGGATCTGCGACATTCAAATCCGTATGTACTTTGCAAATATCTATGTCTCCATCTTGAACATTTTCACGGATGGAGATGAAACGATGCTTGATGTGCCTGGTCTTCTTATGAAACCTGGGCTCCTTGGCAAGGGCAATAGCTCCAGTGTTGTCACAGAAGAGTTTGATCGGCCCCGACGCATTGGGTATGACTCCTAGGTCGGTGATGAACTCCTTCACCCAAATTGCTTCATGTGCTGCCTCCGAGGCTGCCATGTACTCCGCTTCACATGTAGATCCCGCCACGACGCTCTGCTTGCAGCTGCACCAGCTTACTGCTCCACCATTCAACGTATACACATATCCGGTTTGTGACTTAGAGTCATCCAGATCTGTGTCGAAGCTAGCATCGACGTAACCCTTTACGGCGAGCTCTTCGTCACCTCCATAAACGAGAAACATGTCCTTTGTCCTTTTCAGGTACTTCAGGATATTCTTGACCGTTGTCCAGTGTTCCTTGCCGGGATTACTTTGGTACCTCCTACCAAACTTACGGCAAGGTTTACATCAGGTCTGGTACACAGCATGGCATACATAATAGATCCTATGGCTGAAGCATAGGGGGTGACACTCATCTCTTCTTTATCTTTTGCCGTGGTCGGGCATTGAGCCGAGCTCAATCTCACACCTTGCAATACAGGCAAGAACCCTTTCTTGGACTGATCCATTTTGAACTTCTTCAAAATCTTATCAAGGTATGTGCTTTGTGAAAGACCTATGAGGCGTCTCGATCTATCCCTATAGATCTTGATGCCTAATATGTAAGCAGCTTCTCCAAGGTCCTTCATCGAAAAACACTTATTCAAGTAGGCCTTAATGATGTCCAAAAGTTCTATATCATTTCCCATCAAAAGTATGTCATCTACATACAATATGAGAAATGCTACAGAGCTCCCACACACTTTCTTGTAAACGCAGGCTTCTCCATAAGTCTGCATAAACCCAAACGCTTTGATCATCTCATAAAAGCGAATGTTCCAACTCCGAGATGCTTGCACCAGCCCATAAATGGATCGCTGGAGCTTGCATACTTTGTTAGCGTTCTTAGGATCGACAAAACCCTCCGGCTGCATCATATACAGTTCTTCCTTAAGATGTCCGTTAAGGAATGCCGTTTTGACGTCGATCTGCCATATCTCATAATCATAGTATGCGGCAATTGCTAACATGATTCGGATGGACTTCAGCTTTGCTACGGGAGAGAATGTCTCATCGTAGTCAACCCCTTGAACTTGTCAATAACCCTTAGCGACAAGTTGAGCTTTATAGATGGTAATATTACCATCTGCGTTTGTCTTCTTCTTAAAGATCCATTTGTTTTCTATCGCTCGCCGATCATTGGGCAAGTCTGTCAAAGTCCATACTTTGTTTTCATACATGGATTCTATCTCGGATTGCATGGCATCAAGCCATTTGTTAGAATCTAGGCCCGCCATCGCTTCTTCATAGTTCGAAGGTTCACCGTTGTCTAACAACATGATTTCCAGGACAGGGTTGCCATACCACTCTGGTGTGGAACGTGTCCTTGTGGACCTGCGAGGTTCAGTAGCAACTTGATCCGAAGTACCTTGATCATCATCATTAATTTCCTCTCCAGTTGGTGTAGGCACCACAGGAACATTTTCCTGAGTTGCACTACTTTCCGGTTCAAGAGGTAGTACTTCATCGAGTTCTACTTTCCTCCCACTTACTCCTTTCGAGAGAAACTCTTTTTCCAGAAAGGATCCGTTCTTGGCAACAAAGATCTTGCCCTCGGATCTTAAGTAGAAGGTATACCCAATGGTTTCTTTAGGGTATCCTATGAAGACGCATTTTTCCGACTTGGGTTCGAGCTTTTCAGGTTGAAGTTTCTTGACATAAGCATCGCATCCCCAAACTTTTAGAAACGACAGCTTAGGTTTCTTTCCAAACCATAATTCATACGGCGTCGTCTCAACGGATTTAGACGGAGCCCTATTTAAAGTGAATGTAGCTGTCTCTAGAGCGTATCCCCAAAATGATAACGGTAAATCGGTAAGAGACATCATAGATCGCACCATATCCAATAGAGTGCGATTACGATGTTCGGACACACCATTACACTGAGGTGTTCTAGGCGGCATGAGTTGTGAAACGATTCCACATTTCCTTAAGTGTGTACCAAATTCGTGACTTAAGTATTCTCCTCCACGATCTGATCGTAGGAACTTTATCTTTCGGTCACGTTGATTCTCTACCTCATTCTGAAATTCCTTGAACTTTTCAAAGGTCTCAGACTTGTGTTTCATCAAGTAGACATACCCATATCTACTCAAGTCATCAGTGAGAGTGAGAACATAACGATATCCTCCGCGAGCCTCAACGCTCATTGGACCGCACACATCGGTATGTATGATTTCCAATAAGTTGGTTGCTCGCTCCATTGTTCCGGAGAACGGAGTCTTGGTCATTTTTCCCATGAGGCATGGTTCGCATGTGTCAAATGATTCATAATCTAGAGACTCTAAAAGTCCATCAGCATGGAGCTTCTTCATGCGCTTGACACCAAGGTGACCAAGGCGGCAGTGCCACAAGTATGTGGGACTATCGTTATCAACTTTACATCTTTTGGTATTCACACTATGAATATGTGTAATATTACGTTCGAGATTCATTAAGAATAAACCATTGACCATCGGGGCATGACCATAAAACATATCTCTCATATAAATAGAACAACCATTATTCTCGGATTTAAATGAGTAGCCATCTCGTATCAAACGAGATCCAGATACAATGTTCATGCTCAAACTTGGCACTAAATAACAATTATTGAGGTTTAAAACTAATCCCATAGGTAAATGTAGAGGTAGCATGCCGACAGCGATCACATCGACCTTGGAACCATTCCCGACGCGCATCGTCACCTCGTCCTTCGCCAGTCTCCGCTTATTCCGCAGCTCCTGCTGTGAGTTACAAATATGAGCAACGGCACCGGTATCAAATACCCAAAAGTTACTACGAGTATTGGTAAGGTACACATCAATTACATGTATATCAAATATACCTTTAGTCTTGCCGGCCTTCTTGTCCGCTAAGTATTTGGGGCAGTTCCGCTTCCAGTTACCCTTCCCTTTGCAATAAAAGCACTCAGTCTCAGGCTTGGGTCCATTCTTTGACTTCTTCCCGGCAACTGGCTTACCGGGCGCGGCAAAATCCTTGCCGTCCTTCTTGAAGTTCTTATTGCCCCTGCCCTTCTTGAACTTGGTGGTTTTATTGACCATCAACACTTGATGTTCTTTCTTGATTTCTACCTCTGCTGACTTCAGCATTGAAAATACTTCAGGAATAGTTTTCACCATCCCCTGCATATTGTAGTTCAACACAAAGCTCTTGTAGCTCGGTGGGAGCGACTGAAGGATTCTGTCAATGACCGCCTCGTCCAGGAGGTTAATGTCCAGCTGGGACAGGCGGTTGTGCAACCCAGACATTTTGAGTATATGCTCACTGACAGAACTGTTTTCCTCCATCTTACAACTATAGAACTTGTCGGAGACTTCATATCTCTCGACCCGGGCATGAGCTTGGAAAACCATTTTCAGCTCCTCGAACACCTCATATGCTCCGTGTTTCTCAAAACGCTTTTGGAGCCCCGGTTCTAAGCTGTAAAGCATGACGCACTGAACGAGGGAGTAATCATTAGCACGTGACTGCCAAGCGTTCATAACGTCTTGGTTCTCTGGGATGGGTGCTTCACCTAGTGGTTCTTCTAGGACATATGCTTTCTTGGCAGCTATGAGGATGATCCTCAGGTTCTGGACCCAGTCCGTATAGTTGCTGCCATCATCTTTCATCTTTGTTTTCTCTAGGAACGCATTGAAGTTCATGTTGACATGAGCGTTGGCCATTTGATCTACAAGACATATTTGCAAAGGTTTTAGACTAAGTTCATGATAATTAAGTTCATCTAATCAAATTATTTAATGAACTCCCACTCAGATTAGACATCCCTCTAGTCATCTAAGTGTTACACGATCCGAGTCGACTAGGCCCTGTCCGATCATCACGTGAGACGGACTAGTCATCATCGGTGAACATCTCCATGTTGATCGTATCTTCCATACGACTCATGTTCGACCTTTCGGTCTCTGTGTTCCGAGGCCATGTCCGTACATGCTAGGCTCGTCAAGTTAACCCTAAGTGTTTTTGCATGTGTAAAACTGTCTTACACCCATTGTATGTGAACGTAAGAATCTATCACACCCGATAATCACGTGGTGCTTCGAAACGACGAACTTTAGCAACGGCGCATAGTTAGGGGGAACACATTCTTGAAATTATTATAAGGGATCATCTTATTTACTACTGTCGTTCTAAGTAAACAAGATGCATAAACATAATAAACATCACATGCAATTATATAATAGTGACATGATATGGCCAATATCATATAGCTCCTTTGATCTCCATCTTCGGGGCTCCATGATCATCTTCGTCACCGGCATGACACCATGATCTCCATCATCATGATCTCCATCATCGTGTCTTCATGAAGTTGTCACGCCAACGACTACTTCTACTTCTATGGCTAACGCGTTTAGCAATAAAGTGAAGTAATTTACATGACGTTCTTCAATGACACGCAGGTCATACAAAAAATTAAAGACAACTCCTATGGCTCCTGCCGGTTGTCATACTCATCGACATGCAAGTCGTGATTCCTATTACAAGAACATGATCTCATACATCACAATATAGCATTCATCATTCATCACAACTTCTAGCCATATCACATCACATGACAATTGCTGCAAAAACAAGTTAGACGTCCTCTAATTGTTGTTGTATCTTTTACGTGGCTGCAATTGGGTTCTAGCAAGAACGTTTTCTTACCTACGAATAACCACAACGTGATTTTGTCAACTTCTATTTACCCTTCATAAGGACCCTTTTCATCGAATCCGCTCCAACTAAAGTGGGAGAGACAGACACCCGCTAGCCACCTTATGCAACTAGTGCATGTCAGTCGGTGGAACCTGTCTCACGTAAGCGTACGTGTAAGGTCGGTCTGGGCCGCTTCATCCCACAATACCGCTGAAGCAAAATAAGACTAGTAGCGGCAAGCAAGTTGACAAGATCTACGCCCATAACAGATTTGTGTTCTACTCGTGCAATAGAGAACTATGCATAGACCTAGCTCATGATGCCACTGTTGGGGAACGTTGCAGAAAATAAAAAATTTCCTACGGTTTCACCAAGATCCATCTATGAGTTCATCTAAGCAACGAGTGATGAGAGTGCATCTACATACCTTTGTAGATCGCGAGCGGAAGCGTTCAAGAGAACGGGGATGATGGAGTCGTACTCGCCGTGATCCAAATCACCGATGACCAAGTGCCGAACGGACAGCACCTCCGCGTTCAACACACGTACGGAGCGGATGACGTCTCCTCATTTTTGATCCAGCAAGGGGGAAGGAGAGGTTGAGGAAGAAGGCTCCATCAGCAGCACGACGGCGTGGTGGTGGTGGAGAGGCAGTACTCCGACAGGGCTTCGCCAAGCACTTAACGGAGGAGGAGAGGTGTTGGGGAGGGGAGGGGCTGCGCCTTGGATGTTGTGTGCATCCCTCCCCTTCGCCACTCTATTTATAGGGGAAGGGGGAAGGGGGGCGGGCCCCTCTAGATGAGATCTAGAGGGGGGGCGGCCAAGGGAGGGGGCTTGCCCCCCAAGCAAGGGGGGCGCCCCCACTAGGGTTTCCCCCCCAACCCTAGGCGCATGGGCCCAAGGGGGGGCGCCCAGCCCTCCAGGGGCTGGATCCCTACCCCCTACGGCACATGAGGCCCTCCGAGAGAGGTGGCCCCTCCCGGTGGACCCCCGGAACCCCTCCGGTGGCCCCGGTACAATACCGATATGCCCCCCGAAACTTTCCGGTGACCGTATGACAACTTCCCATATATAAATCTTCACCTCCTGACCATTTCGGAACTCCTCGTGACGTCCGGGATCTCATCCGGGACTCCGAACAACATTCGATAATCACATACAAGTCTTCCTAATAACCCTAGCGTCACCGAACCTTAAGTGTGTAGACCCTACGGGTTCGGGAGACATGCAGACATGACCAAGACGGCTCTCCGGTCAATAACCAACAGCGGGACCTGGATACCCATGTTGGCTCCCACATGCTCCTCGATGATCTCATCGGATGAACCATGATGTCGAGGATTCAATCAACCCCGTATACAATTCCCTTTGTCAAACGGTACGTTACTTGCCCGAGACTCGATCGTCGGTATCCCAATACCTCGTTCAGTCTCGTTACCGGTAAGTCACTTTACTCGTACCATAATGCATGATCCCGTGACCAAACACTTGATCACTTTGAGCTCATTATGATGATGCATTACTGAGTGGGCCCAGAGATACCTCTCCGTCATACGGAGTGACAAATCCCAGTCTCGATCTGTGTCAACCCAACAAACACTTTCGGAGATACCTGTAGTGCACCTTTATAGTCACCCAATTACGTTGTGACGTTTGGTACACCCAAAGCACTCCTACGGTATCCGGGAGTTACACGATCTCATGGTCTAAGGAAAAGATACTTGACATTGGAAAAGCTCTAGCAAAACGAACTACACGATCTTGTGCTATGCTTAGGATTGGGTCTTGTCCATCACATCATTCTCCTAATGATGTGATCCCGTTATCAACGACATCCAATGTCCATAGTCAGGAAACCATGACTATCTGTTGACCAACGAGCTAGTCAACTAGAGGCTTACTAGGGACGTATTGTGGTCTATGTATTCACACGTGTATTACGATATCCGGATAATACAATTATAGCATGAATAAAAGACAATTATCATGAACAAGGAAATATAATAATAATCCTTTTATTATTGCCTCTAGGGCATATTTCCAACAATTGAGATACCAACGATCGAATCTCGGGCAAGTAACATACCGATGACAAAAGGAACAATGTATGTTGTTATGCGGTTTGACCGATAAAGATCTTCATAGAATATGTAGGAGCCAATATGAGCGTCCAGGTTCCGCTATTGGTTATTGACCAAAAATGTGTCTCGGTCATGTATACCTAGTTCTCGAACCCGTAGGGTCCGCACGCTTAAGGTTTCGATGACAGTTTTATTATGAGTTTATGAGTTTTGATGTACCAAAGGAGTTCGGAGTCCCGGATGAGATAGGGGACATGACGAGGAGTCTCTAAATGGTCGAGATGTAAAGATCGATATATTGGACGACTATATTAGGACATCAGAAAGGTTCCGAGTGATTCGGGTATTTTTCGGAGTACCGGGGAGTTACGGGAATACGAGGAAGAGTATTGGGCCTTAATTGGCCTTAGTGGGAAGGAGCCAGGAGGTGGCGCGTGCCCCTCCCAAGCCCAGTCTGAATTGGACAAGGGGTTTGGGGTGTGGCCCCCCTCTCCCTTCCTTCTCCACTCCCCTCCTTTCCCCCCTTCTCCTAGTTGGACTAGGAAAGAAGGAAACCTACTCCTACTAGGAGTAGGAATCCTACTCCCTTGGCGCGCCCCTCCTAGGGCCGGCCTCCTCCTCCCTTGCTCCTTTATATACTGGGGCATGGGCACCCCATAGACAACAATTAATCTCTTGATATCTTAGCCGTATGTGGTGGCCCGGTTGGTCCGGTTGTTCCTCATCAACCGGTACTACCGGAAGTTCGAGCGGTTCTTCCACTCTTACCTTAGTCGCTCAAGCGCTCAAGGCCAAGCGGTTGCACCGGCCCCGCACCGCCCAACTACCGCCCTAAAGGGTGACTCTGTTCTGTTTCAGTGCGGTAGTTGTGCGGTGGCTGGGCGGTTGGTCCAGTTATTTTCTAATAACCGGTACTACCGCCTGGTGGCCCGGTTGTACCGCCTGGTAGAGTTCTGCCGTTACATCGTGAGCCCCGGTTGTACCGGGACAAGGAGCGGTTGTACCGTTGTAGTGCTGAAAATGCAGTAATGGTTGGATTTATTAGGATTGCTATATAAGATGGTTCTTCCACCTACCACTCTCACCTCTTACCTCTCTCACTCCACCATTAATGCTCTCAAGCTCTCTTGCCCGATCTCTCTCTCTAGCCACTCAAACTTGTTGATTTGCTAGGGATTGAAGGAGGAGACCTAGATCTACACTTCCACCAAAGGATATTTGCTTCCCCCATACTTTCTAGTGTGGATTTTGTTACTCTTGGGTGTTTGAGCACCCTAGACGGTTGAAGTCACCTCGAAGCCATATTCCATTGTGGTGAAGCTTCGTGGTTTCATTGGGAGCCTCCAATTAAGTTGTGGAGAGATCCCCAACCTTGTTTTGTAAGGGTCCGGTTGCCGCCTTCAAGGGCACCAATAGTGGAATCACGACATCTCGCATTGTGTGAGGGCGTGAGGAGAATACGGTGGCCCTAGTGTATTCTTGGGGAGCATTGTGCCTCCACACCGCTCTAACGGAGACGTACTTCCCCTCAAAAGGAAGGAACTTCGGGAACACATCCTCGTCTCCACCGGTTCCACTCTTGGTTATCTCGCACCTTTACTTTTGCAAGCTTACTTGTGTTGTTTCCTTTGCTTTCTCGTGTGCTTGTTGTTGTTGCATCATATAGGTTGTTCACCTAGTTGCATATCTAGATAACCTACTTTGATGCAAAGTTTAATTTGGTAAAGAAAAGCTAAAAATTGTCAGTTGCCTATTCACCCCCCCCCC
>NC_041385.1:483294543-483429815 GCF_002162155.2 Triticum dicoccoides
CTAGTCAACTATATCGATCATTTCAGTGGACAACACTCTCCCCTCTTGTTGCTATGCATCACCATGATCTTGCGTGTGCGTAGGAAATTTTTTGAAATTACTATGTTCCCCAACATGCACCAGCAGAGCTTCTCCGTCTCATACGCCATCGGGCTCTCACGGTAGGGCACTGGAGACCTGGATTCGTCCCCTCTCCTTCCAGAGGCTCGATGGAAGCTGGGGGCCTGAGAACGACCCGAAGACCACAACATGGACATTGACTTGGACACAGCCGCCGCCGCCGCTGACTGCGAGATTGCCTCCGCCGCTGGCCCGCTCAGGAATCGCCTCCGCCATTGCCTAACCCTAGTTTTTTCCCAAATGCACAAACCGTTTCCTGTTCGGCCCCGCGCATTGCTTTAATAACCAGGGCCACCACTGTTGAGCATTTTTGCTCTATTTTTTTCTCTGTTTAATAACCAGGGCCAGAGTTTGATTTTGGTTTGTTGTGAGGGCAACAGCAGCTTTTTTTTGCTCTGTTGTTTGATTTGGCTAGAGTTTCATTAGCTAAATAACTTGAGCCATCTAACTTGAGCATTAGCTAATTATTTCATCACAGGTTGAAGAGGAGATAACTTGAGCATACAGGAGTTCAACATGACCATGGATTCTTACATAATTACTAGATTCTTACAACATTAGCTAAAGATCATAGCATAGTGGAGTCTCCAACATTGTTCACAACTACTACATCCATACATTACACTTAACTAAACCACCCTTCACAAAAGATTAGCAAAGCCTTCTATCAAACCAACTTATATCATGATAGGTATGCTCTGCCTCATCTACCCAGATCATCTTCATCTACCTCATTCCTTCAAGATGTCATGGATTAACTTCAACTTCTCTTTGCTCTTCTCAAGTGACTTGAACTGCACAGCAAGCTAGAGCTTTAACTCATCCCTGCGTTTTATCAGATTCTCATGTCCCTTCTTGAACTGCACATTCTCTTTTGTGAGTTTTTTCATAGACTGGGTGAGCTCATCAACCTGAATCTTTAAATTGTTGTTGCCTTCAGCTAGCTTTTCCTTCTCTTTCAAATGATTCATCTTTAGGTTCCTAATGACACTGCCTTGAGCTTCTACCAGGTTCATCAACACTTTGTACTTCTCTTGCATCTTGAAGTTCTCTGCTTCTTTCTTCTCCATCTCATTCTTCATGGCAGCCACAACTGATGCAGTAGCAGCCTCAGCTTTCTTCTCCTTAGCCTGCACATAACTTAAATCCAACACCCTGTCCTCCTGGGCATTGAGAAGTTGATGGACATCTTCAACTAGTTTGTCATAGTTCGCATCCAGGTTCCTTTTCTCTTCTTTAAGGTGGTGGATAGTAAGTGAACTTTCCAGGTTATCCTTCCTCCTAGCAGTCATGCTGTCTTCAAACATTTCCCAAAGCTTCAACAATGCATTTTGCATTGTGGAGGCCACTCTGGGTCGACCCAAGCAAGGAAACCACAATTGACAGCTTCCTGCAATATAGCAAACAATTATATTGTTACTCTCTGAAGAATTACCACTTTTAAAAAATCAACTAACAACATAAGAAGTACAACCTATACATGTGGCCAACCAAACAATGCTACTTCTACTACAACCTATACTGCCTCAATTAAACTATTAGCATCTACACTGCCTCAATCAACTAACAGCACATGCCTACACAACATATTGTTGTGAGCTTCGGTACTAATAACTAACTAAACTATGAGCTTCTCCACTGCCAACCATGCTGCTGCCCATATAAATATTATAGTCAACATAAGCATGAAACTTATATATATTACAGTGAACATAGCCAACTAAACTATTGCAGTGACCATCAGTACTATAAGCATCATAACTACTAAATGGTAAAAACAATATGCTTCATCATCAGTAGTAGTAACTATATTACAGTGAACATCAGAGAGCATCAAACTTACAGGCTGAGCACAAACTAGAAACCTCCTGCCAGTCTCAAATGATTCAAAAGCTACATGGCGCTCAGTTGGCAGCCGATGCTCCACGCAGAGCCCCTTTGGTGCCTTCTCCAAGCCATTGTAGTCTTGGTCTTCAATGCTAGCAGGAATCTATAGGGAGCAAATACTCAAATCAGAAAACCAGATCATGAAATCCCCAAATCACCAAATCACCTAACCCTAGCCCTAGCTCTACCACTGACCTGATAATGCATCCCGTCGGAGGAGGAGGAGATCTGCAGGCTGGACAAGTCGTCGCTGCTCTCATCCTCGAAGACCATGGCGCGGCGGGGGCAGATGCGGCGGTCTGCGCGGCGAGCGGCGGCGGCAGCGGCTGGAGAGACGGGGGCGATGCGGCGAGGAGAGGGACAGAGTGGAGTGTCGAGTGCGGCTGGCTACGTACGGGTTCGACCGGACCAGGCTACATGGAGCGACCGAGACGAATCCGAAACTTATCGAGCGGGTGCGCGCGGGTAAGCCACGGTGGCACCTGACCAGTGGGCCCTTTAGGTCAGATACATGGTCAATACACGCTTATACGGCTGTCAGACTGTTATACAACACTTAGGCTTAGAGTTGGTACTGCATGGCAAAAAAAGTGACTAGTGGTACTGACTCGTTACAACGTGCCGAACTGTGGTAGTTCCATGCAATTAACTCCCCGGTAGCGCTGGAAGCTGGTAGGGTTTTGAGTTGTTGTAGCTCAGGGGTTGTAGATTTTCCATCATATGGATTTATTATGGTCAATGTTTTTTTTAATTATTGATGGTGAAGTTTATTGGCACGCGATGGACTTGGGCGCCCAGGTTTGGTCATTAGCTTACCACCAAAACAAACACGCTGGGTTCCTCTAACAACGCTTTTTTTAGGATAACTACGTTTAAGATCGTAAGTTTGTAACAACTTAAAACTATGTTTGGTAGTAGTCCCTAATTTTCCGGCAAGTGAAAATGCTTTCCAAGTAAAATTTGATGTCCCTGTTCTTTAGGAAGATCGACAAGATAGAACGCAGGCCCCGTCCCCCTCGGCTAACATTGTTAACGGTGCAACATTTTCTTCAGGAAACTTGGTCGAGTGGTTCAAGTAACCAATCTGCACCCACAAGCACACTGGATTCACATCAACTGATCATCAAACTTCACTCACCCGCAAAAAAAAAATTACTCCTGATGTCCTTCAATCCTTAAAGTGACTAGTCAATGTGTACATGCAATGCACGTTAATTTGGAATTATATTAAGTGCATGCGGATACTAAGTACTCCCTTTGTTCCCAAATATTTGTCTTTCTAGAGATTTCACCAAGTGACTACATACGAAACAAAACGAGTGAATCTACACTCTAAAATATGTCTACATACATATGTATGTTGTGTCCATTTGAAATGCCTAGAAAGACAAATATTTCGGAACGGAGGGAGTAGGATATTATTTACGAGTTATTATGTGATTAGCACTATATTTGGCATGAAATTAACTGCATGCTAAACGTGTTGAGCACTCGACATTGAAGCAGTCTAGGTTGTTGGATTGACATGATTTGATGGCCGAGATTAATTGGATCTACCCCTTTGGGTCTTTTTATATCCTTACTAAAGTGATGAAAAAAAATGACACCATCCGAAGTTTGCAACTAAAGAGTCAAAGATATATATGGACCGCTTCAAGTAAGATAAATCATTTGGAATCAGTTAAAAGATCAGCAGTAATCATGTTATGCTATATGCTTGTGTGCGTTAAGTATAGCAGCTATAAATAAATGCCGACCACAGTGCCAGACAATGAGATACATTTTAACAACAAAGAAGGAACTGGACAGTAACAAATAAAACGCTGAATGGAACATGATAGTACAGTGCTGGTATATCACATCGCGCAGTGTATTATAGTGTCTGTAATAGAATCGCCCTAATTTTCACCTTCAGCTCATCTGGGACCTGAGTTGCTTGTTTGTCAGAAAGCTGCCTCTGTGATGCTTCTGCAGAGCTTCTATCAGAAGTACTTGAGTCCTTGTTAGCACCTCCCCGACCCTTATCATGGCCACCGTCTTGGAGGCCTGAAGAACTGCTATCTTTGCGCTCCATAGACCTTCTGTCTTTCCGTTCTGAACTCCTCCTATCTCTGCGCTCTGAAGAGCACCTTCTGTCTTTGTGATCTGAAGAACCACCACGGGATTTGGACTGCACAGAAAATTCAGCAAACACAATAGAGTGCGGTTACAATTTGCGTTGGTACCAGAGCCACGATATCCAAACAGAATATGGCACCTTAGAAATTTAGAAACAATTCCAGTATTAGACTATCCAAAGTAACAAGAAAACAATAAATCAACGCATATAGGAAATGCCAGAAAACATAGTGATGCAATACAGTTAAACCAAATACTTCAGTACTTGGCTGGAAATATGAATAAAAAGGGAAAAGGCAGTGCATCAGTGATTCATATTGTCCACATAAGAACTTACCTCAAGTTCAGAGATCAAGTGTAAGACATCATGTGCACTTGAAAATTAAGATCAAAGAGAAAAAGCAATCTTGGCAAAAACAGGCCATAAGCATATAAGATGAATATTCATTAAAGCCCGATGGTATACATTCAACAGAAAATATAGAACAACACATATAAAGGAACAATCAGACTAAAGCAACTTATAGTTTACAAAAACACTTATATAAGGAAAATGAGCCAGAATTTTAAAAAACTTTCCAAACTAAGAAGAAAACCATGACATCAATCAAATCATATATATAATTGAAGAGAATTGTATCGATTGGAATTGAATAAATAAGAATAAACTGTGCATCAGGACTGATATAATGTCGACACGAACTTACCTGAAGTTCAGAGATCAAGTGTAAGACATCATGTGCACTTAAGAAATAAAAAAACAAGCAATTTTAGCATGAAAAGTATTCAGAAGTCCAAGCATGGGTAAATAAGTTAATACATTAGTCAGACAAAAGCGAGTGATCTAGAAGAACAAAGGAAACAAAAAATAAACCTCAGAAAGTGAAGAACATTAGACCAAAGCTTATATTAGGTTATTATAGCATTGGTGGCTGCTGCAACTTTAAGTGAACATGCCCAGTGGTTCACAACTAACTCATTTAAACAAAGCATGAATGATGAAATGACCAATTAATGGTGTGAATTCTGACAAATGTTTAGTAACTAACAGAACCCCGAGGTGGTCGGCCACCATAAGTTCGCTCTCTTAGAAATGTAGCATGGTACAAGTAAAAAAGATATGAATTCTTTGGTCACATCAAGATGTGCAAACAACTTACTCTATTCGACTGTACAATATCACATGAACAAGACGACCCCATTTATAAACACCTAAACCACAATCTAACATGTGTACCAAACAACTACACCTATGCTGCCTACCACCTATGCCTACGAGGAGCTAACTGGGACAATGAACTGGTACAGTACTATCCCAATGCCAGGTTGCACGATTGTGATTCATAGCACCGAGGTGCACGGCCACCATAATTTTGCTCTCCCAGAAACACAATGTAGCGACCATACCTCAAACAGTCTGATCTTTGTGCATCAGTGTCATCCCTGGACCGGTAATGCTGACACACACAGTACTTAAAGGATTTATAACAGAGTAGCAATCACACACTTATTACGTCGAATGTCTCAAAAGAGAACTTATTACAATAAATATGGCTTAAGGCCATCTAACAACGATAATAGCGGAAGGCTTGGAAGATAAAGTGAGTCCATCAACTCCAACGGCATAACTAAGTGAAAGATCACGACCTAAGGCACCTTACTCATCGTCTGAAAAGTCTGCAACATGAATGTTGCAGCCCGAAAACGGGTCAGCACATGGAATATGCTGGCAAGGTAACACATAGAGAGTAATGAACAAAATAATGCTATCACTATATGCATATATGGCTGGTGGAAAGCTCTATGGTTACAGTTTTGCATAAAACCAATTTTTCTCTACAACAAAGGAATAAATTATATTTAACTATCATGGTGGTTGTTAAACATTGAGAAGATTCACCCAACTCAATCCCAATTAAGCATCAACATTAACCCAATCAAATTATATTAAGAGTGATGAGATCCACATGATAATCCAAGAACAGATACTCAAGATGTCCATAACCGGGGACACGGCTAACCATGATTAGTTTGTACACTCTGCAGAGGTTTGCGCACTTTTTCCCACAAGACTCGATCTCCTCCGTTGAATTTCTCGCACTACATGGTGTTTGAGAAACGGATGACCGAGACACAGTCTTTCAGAAGTGTTAGCACCTTACGATGGGTAGACAGTACCACCTACATCCCCTACATCTGCTAGTCTATCACTGTAAGAGTTCACACGACTTAATCAACTATGCTAGAGCCATAATAGCTTGTGGCTGCACATGGAAGTTTCTAGCATGAATAATCTTATGATCCCTTTGAGCCTGGGTGGCGGTCCATAAGAAAATCACACGGTACCCCAAGATTTCCAAAAATACAGGTAACACTAAGTTCCCTAGGTGCCTCAATCCACCCAGATGTGTATTTAAGTAGCCACCTTAAGTTGAACCATAATTAACAATCTCACATCTGTCATGAATTCACTCAAACCCAATCCACGTCTACTAGCATAACATAGCAATATAAGCAACGTAGAAGTAACTCCTAATGGTTTGATAATAAACAGGTAATAGGTACTACCTCAACTACTTCCCAAACCCACATATTAATCAGATCCTAACCATGCAATTGTTTGAGGATTGATCTAATGCAATAAAACTGGGTAGTAAAGAGGTATGGATCAAAGTGTTACTTGCCTTGCTGATGATCCGTGAAACCTAGAGACTCATAGTAGCACGCTTCGCACTCCGGTATTCTATCGCAAACAAACAAGCATACAATAAGCACTCAACTGGAAGCACGGGTAAAACTCAAATAAGATATCTAACCAGAAGGTTCAACTTAAGAACTCCAGTTTGCAAAAAGAATCGAATCAAACGAAGCAACAAAACTCAAACTGCAAAAGAAACAAGCTTCGTTTACTAATCTGGACTTAAGTCAAATTTTACAGCAGTAAAAACTTGTTTAAGTTGGTTAAACAGAAGAGGGCTTCGAGACGAAATTCTAGGCGCTTGAATCGCCCGATTCTGATAAACGACGGAAAAGTTATACTAAAACGAAAAACAGGGCAGAAATCACGATCGAAAAATATCACGAAAAAACCCTGGAAAAAGAGAACTGACGAACAGGCTAACAAACGAACTGTCTGCGGCAAAACGATGAAAACCGTTCGTTAAAAGGAACGTATGAACGGGCGTTCGCTAAATAACTAAATTGAAAAAAACGATCTGAAAAAAAACGCATCTAGGTTTTCGAAATAAAACCGAACGGTTTTTAAAAAAAACGGCGGCTACCTTGGCGTTCGTGACGACGGCGGCGGCGGTGGTCAACTCCGGCGATGGCGGCGTCCGGCGGTGACGGCGGGGTCGGCGGCGAGGCGACGGCGGCGGCGGCTAGTGTTTCGAGGCGGGCGGCTGGGCTGGTGGGTGGCCTCGGCCCCTTATAAAGGTCGGCCGGGCTAGTGTCCGGCACGGGCACGGCCCGATTAGGTCGGTTGATTTTAAAAAAAATCATTCTGCACAGAAAAACGAAGAAAAGAAATACTAAACGGACTCCAAAAATCCTGCAATAAATTTTTCCCGTCCTCTAAAAATATAGCTGAGAAAGTGAACATTTATTTGGGCCTATAATGCAATTTTGAAAAATGCATATTTTTCCTAATTCAAATAAAATAGCGATAAAACTCCGAACAAAAATCCTATTTGATTTTAATATTAAATCTCCAATATTTCTTTATTTTGGGAAAGTCATTTTATCCCCTCTCTTTATTTTTATAAAAGAAATATTCAAAGAGAAAATAATTAAAATCAAACGATCCTCTTTTCAAATTTTGAGAAAACTCAAATGTGAAAATAACGAAATCCCCAACTCTCTCCGTGGGTCCTTGAGTTGCGTAGAATTTCTAGGACAAGCCAAAATGCAATAAAATATGATATGCAATGATGATCTAATGTATAACATTCCAAATTGAAAATTTGGGATGTTACACATAACGTGGTACAAGTCATAACATACTTAATTGTTTTTAGAAGTCATAACATAAGTTTTGATGTTTGGTGTACCGGTAGCACAACAACTCTTGGTGCACATGATATACTCTCCACCAATGGTGGGTATGCGAAGGCGGCAACCATGTGAATGCAAATACCAAAGAAATATTATCACACATTCACAAACTTGTTCTTCATCTGCTTTCCATAGCTGTTATCAAGACATCATGAGACATTGAGACTCCTTTTACAACAAACTCCATGTCCGTTTATGTTTGTTTGCAAAGCCAAAGCAGCCTGCATGTTCACGTGACAGGCCGACAGTGCATAATCAACAACTTTCAGTTGACAAGGGTTAGCTAGCAGAAGGTACTTAATATACCCTTTCCAGATTTGTGAAATTTAGTGTCGGGTCCAATGCACCTACTACCAAAGGACACATGAAACTAGCTCAATCTCTTCCATGATAGCATCCTTTCTGATGTGGTATCTCTCTCCAACATGGATGTTTAGAACAATTATGTTCTCGATCATTTGGGATGCTGTTATGACCGGCATATTAGGGGCTTAGCCCAGTGGGCTGTGGCCCAAGTTATCTTATTGTTATTAGAGGCTTAGCCCAATTATCTTATCATTATTAGGGTCGTTTGCTTAGGAGTCAAGTAAACCTCTCTATATAAGGAGAGGAGATGTATTTTTTTTAAAAAAGGAGGATGACCCTCGGCCTCTGCATCTGGAAGATGCATACGACCACTTTATTGATTATTCTTGAGGACCTTACAAAGTATTACAACAATGTGCCTGAATCCACCATCTTGGCAGCATATGCCACTACTCCTATCCAAAATGATGAAGGGGTGCTAGTTGGGCCACTACCCAAACCACTCATCTAAGCTTAACATCAAAAGCCGGAAGCCGAAACTCAATCGGAAGCCCCAGCCGAGCCACATACCGGGTCTGGGGCACAATCCGGTCAGACGCACTCGTGTGTCATTGCCGCCATCTTCCACAGGTCTGTCTTCAGATCATATTGAGGCTTCTACCTTGTCTGGCCACTCTGCCATCGATGTCACCATGACGCCGGACAGCAACCTCCTCCTGCGCGTGTCCATCTCTGTGCATCGGACGCCGAGCCTCCACAGCGCCATGCCGCCGATATCTGCCGCCATCAATGTGTGAGATGAAGCACCGCTCCACCATCCCCCTAGCCAGCACTTACTCCAAAACGATGCCCCCAGGAGGGAAAGCGATAAAACGCCATCATCGTCCGATCCGGAAGACCCAGATCTAGGGTTTCCCCCATAGCATCCCGAGCCTGATGACACAGACTGCAATGACGATGCCTCGACAAGGGAACGACATCCAAGACGCCGCCGTCGTCCGCCATGATCGTAGTCAGCGCGATTTTCATCGGCAGTTGCTCCACCAGACATGCACCGCCGACGTCGCTGGTCCCTTCAACCGGAGCAAACTCCAAAACAATGCCCTAAAGAGGGACTACGACGCAAAAGCGCCGCCATCGTTTGATCCCAAGGAGATCTAGGGTTTCCCCCCGGAGTTGCCCGCGCTGTCAAGGACCAGACAAGGGTAGAATCCCGTGGATCTGCACAGCTGCCGACGAGTCGCACCCACCACCGTGCCGACGGCAGACCAGCGATCAAGGCCCACGCATGGGCATAGATCCGGCCGCGCCGTCGCGAACCGATCCGGTCATGCCGCCGCCGTCCTTGGCGGCCGCAACGCACCAGATCGTGAGACCTCCTGCCACGGGGAAGCGAGGTCGTTGATGCGCCGCCATCCACAGCCTACCGCGTGGCCAATCTGCCGCCGCCTCGAACCGCCGGCGTGCGCCGCGCTGTGGTGCCCCATCGCCGCCACACCACCCCTCGGAGCAGCCACGTCCGCCCGCGAAGAACTGCTGCACGAGGAGGCAAAGGGGGCCCTGCTGCCGCCGGCATCGGCCGAGCTTCGCCCGGTCGCGCCCTGTGGCGGCGGCGAGGGAAGGGACGGGAAACGAGAAGCCTGCCGGCGGGGATTTGGGGGCGCCTCCCGTTCGCCTCGCGGGGGCGACTCAGGAGGGCAGTTTTTTATCCCGATCTTATCAACAAGGGGCGGGAGACCAGAAGAGGAGATGTATCAATCTAATCAAGCAAGAAGTAATCGGTATTTTCTCGGCTTCCCTTAGGGAGCCGGGAGACCTAACCCTAGCTGCCTCTTGCGCCGCCGCCGCCTCTTCTCCATCACGCAAGGACTGCGCCCAGCCACCCCCTCGACCTCGTCTTCCTCCATCTTTCCCCTACAATCTCCGTCCTAGAACCGGCGAAACCCTAGCTCCTAACAGATGCGCTATAATATCAGGGAGACTGACATGGAACACACGGAGTATTAGCAAGACACTTTATGAGTATTGGGGATGCCCTGGTATCAAAGAGGCAAACTCATGGAACTGGATTATCTTAAAATTAGCTTCTTTATTTGATGAACAGAAGGACACAATATTTGCACTAAAAGAAGATTCAAAAAATTAAACATTATCTTAAAATTAGCTTCTTTATTCGACGAAGAGATATGGAAGGACACAATAGCTGCACTAATAGAAGATTTAAAAAATTACACATGATAGGCATGTTTGCACCAAAATAGGACGAGCAAGACAATCTAATACAAGGTCATCAACCTGGTCAGCCTCGTGAACAATGTTCACAAGACTTTCTGATACCCAAGGGATCAGGCACGGAGAGAACATCATAGCAAACAAAATCATCACAAGTAAGATCAGATCTAAAATCAATTTGAGCATCTCGAGAAGCCCTACTATCCAGACATAGGAGTTGGTGCTGATTAGCTATCCATTTATCGTTGCAACTATCGTGGACCCCAAACTTCATTGACTCGAGCACTTTAGCATTCACCGCAAAGAACTTGGTCTGGTAGCGCTTCAGCACCACCTCTGTGAGATGGAGCTCAAGGCATGTGATAGGATCTTGCGGGTTATAACCATGTCCATAATTTTTGCCACACTTCCGCAGAGAAGACGTGATGTACAGTTTCGTCGGGTATGGGAAGCATCTCAGCAAGTCGGTAACATCATCGAGATCAGGTTCACAAGCCTTGAGAACCAAAACCCTCACGTCGCGCATAGTTGTTCTGAAGCTTTCCCGAACCACTTTCCTGAATTTTCTGAATGAGTCCAAGATGTCCAATTTCCGTGCGTGGGGTACCCAGAAGAACATCGGGGTGAAATAAGTGTAATAGGAACTATGAAAGTCCCGAGATGTGATGAGTCTTTCCAGCCGAGGGGCATTCTCGATGACTACTTGAACTGTGTAGCCATTCTCGTTGATCCTGAGAGACGGTGAGTTGATCAGCACCCGGACAATGTCAGGTGTACGGCGAACGTCAGTGTCAATCAGAAGGCTCTCGAGCACAGGGCAGTTAGAGAGCACGCCTTGGAGGTCGTCATTGAGGACGGTCACGTCATGGAGGGCGGGTCTTTTCAGTTGCCTAAAGATGAGCGCGTGGGGCGCCTGCTCAGGGAAGCGGCGGAAGACGAAGGTGGCGGCCCGGACGGTCGGCGCGAAGGGGATCACGGGCAGCGGCAGCGGATCTTGGCCTCTGTAGCTGTAGCTGATGATCTCGATCTCCTCGAGGTTGCTGAGGGCGGGGGACGTGAGCCAGCCGCCGAGCGTGTCATGGATGTCGTTGTAGTGGCGGAGGGAGAGGCGACGGATGGAACCCTAGTGCCTGGACAGGATCTTGGAGATGACGGTGATAAGCTGGGGCTTATTCTTGGAGAGGCAGTTGACATTGAGGCCACGCTGGTATGAGGGGCAGGGGAGGAGGTAATCCCAGCGCTTATCGCCGCTGATGTCGTAGTCGTCGAGGTTGAGCAGGGAGGAGCGCTAGAGGTGGCGCCAGCGACGGGAGAGGGCGGTGGTGCGCGCGCCGTCGTCCGTGGGCAGGAGGGAGATGATGGTGCCTAAGATCTCATCGGGGAGGAGGCTGATAAAATCGTTCTCGTCTAGTTCCGCCGCCATGGCCATGCCCGGTAGCGAGTTAATTGCAAGGAACTACCACACTTCGGCACGTTGTAACGAGTCAGTACCACTAGTTATTTTTTTTTTGCCATGCAGTACCAACTTTAAGCCTAAGTGTTGCATAACGGTCTGACAGCCGTATAAGTGTGTATTGAGCACGTATCTGACCTAAAGGCCCACTGGTCAGGTGCCACCGTGGCTTACCCGCTTGCACCCGCTCGGTCAGTCCTCTCCCTCTCCACTCCCTCTCTGGCGATGGCGGCGGCGACTCCCGGCGGCGCGGGCGGGTACGGGGACCTTCCTGGCCTTGGCCCCGATGACCACTTAGGTCTGGACGACGTCGACGGCTCCAGTTCGTACTACTCCAGCGCAGACGACGAGGGTTTGGAGGAGGAGCCCGCGCTGTCCATGGAGGAGAGGGTGAAGCTGGCAGAGATATGGGTGGCCCACCCTAGTAGTAGCCATTAGTGGACCAGTGGAGCTGCTGGCAGCGTGCTATAAGTCCTTCTCCATCTCTGCTTCTTTCTATATCCAAAACAGGGGGCTAGGGTTAGTGTTTCTGATGACAGTTTAGATGATGTTGTAATTTGTGCTGTCAATTGTAGTTTGGATGATGTTGTTTGGGATGTTCGGATTCATTTTGATGCACAACACAATCTGAATAGGAAGATATGCAGTTCAGATGTCACATTTCTGAACTTATATGCACTGATGCGCACACAAGGTTATTCCTTCTCTGATGAACTGTACCACCTGAAGAATTTAGGCATTGGAGAGGAAAGAGAGCTTGGGTTAGACTTAATTGACACAAACATCAAGCTGCAGCAACTTAAGAAGGAATATCAGCATAGTTTAGTTCTGAATTTGCTAGTGAGGGCAACAACACATTTTGTATGTCAGATAGAACAAGAAGATTTACTGAGATCAAACTATAGCAATTTCTGTCAGAGGAGAGAAGAAAATTTAGCAACTATATTATATAGACCACCTGTTGTGTATGATCTCAGTGAGCCTGCAGTTCTTGCTGTTGATCAACAAGGTGTTGTTTTTCATAGTCAGTGCACACAAGAGAGCAGAAATTTCAGTAAGGGCAAGATGAAAGCTGTAATGGAGGAAGATGCAGTGGTAGAAGAGGGACATAATAACAGTGATGACTCTGAGGCTGTTGCATATGACAGTGACACCAATCCTTTCTGCATGGAGAAGTACAGGATAATTGAAGACACGGAGATAATTGAGGGGAATAAACTAGCAGATCAAGAAGTTGAAGATGAAGATTCAGATGAAGATTCAGATGAGGATTCAGAAGAGGAACAATTACATTATGAGGGTGACACTGAGGTTGAGGACTTATTTGAGATGGACAAGGAGGAGAAGGAACAAGAGAAGGAGGATGAGGTCAAAGTTGTTGCAACAGAAGAAGCACCAATGCAAAAACCTGCAAAAAAGAGGAAGAAGATGGCAGTTAGGAGAGGCCCTACTACTAGGACACACTCAAGTGTGTTGGAGGAGGTGCAACCTGATTTCATTCCTTCATCAGATGAAGAAGATGATGGGTTTCTATTTGAGGATAAAGATGATGGACATGAGCCACTGTCATTTGTTCTGCCCAAAGGGAGGAAGAGTAGGGCCAAGAAAAGGAAGCCAAGGATCTGGTACAATGACAAACTTGAGCAACCACATCAGTAGTTATGTCTGTACATGTGCTTCAAGAATCAACAGCAATTCAGAGATGCTTTGTTGAGCTTGCACATCACACAGGCCAGAGACTTTAGGTATCACAAAAATTCAGACCAAAGGATCATTGCCTGTTGTAAGCAAGAGCACTGCCAGTTTTGCATAGTTGATGCAGTTATCAAAGGGGAGAAAACTTTTGCTATCAAGAAAATAAGGCTGGAGCACACTTGCCCTAGCAACACTGAGACATCTAGGATAAGTGCCAAGTGGCTTGCAAAGACCTATGAGTCCTTGTTCAGGTCTGATCCAACCACCAGCATACACACTCTGATTGACAACTGCAATGAGAAGTATGGTGTTGATGTGCCAAGGCACATGGCCTATAGGGCCAAAAATCTTGTTGTGGAAGCTGTGCTAGGAGAGCACAAGCAGTATCCCAGGCTTAGGGATTATGCTCAGACCATCATGGATACAAACCCTGGTAGTAGAGTTGTAGTTGCAACAGTTACTCCAAGACCAACTACAAAAATACCACATCCAGGACCAAGGTTTCATGCTATGTTCTTCTGCATAAATGGAGCAAGGGAGGGATTTCTTAGTGGATGCAGACCATTCGTTGGTTAGTAATGCTTTATAGTTCTTTGTCAATGGATGTAGTGGTGCTTTACAGTTCTTCATACTTAAATATAAAGTTTAGTAATGCTTTGTAGAAGTTTAAATTGTTATTTGGCTGCAACAACAGGTGTTAATGGATGCTTTATTAAGCTCACCACTGGTGCTCAAATCCTAGCTGCCACTGGAAGAGATGGGAATAATAATATTTTCCCACTTGCATTTCCCGTTGTTGGACAAGAGGACACAGCTAACTGGTGTTGGTTTCTACACCAACTGAAGATATGTCTAGGAGGAGAAGTTGGCAAATTTGGGCCTTATACTATCATGTCTGATAGACAGAAGGTATGCATGCATCTTTCTGTTACTATCTTGCTTTATAGTTCTTCTTCATTAGCATGTTATGTTCTTTGTTTTACTAGTACATCAGCTAAGTCTAGCATGCTATGTGAACAGGGGCTACTAAATGCAGTAAACCAAGTTTTTCCAAATTGTCATCAAAGATTTTGCCTTAGACACCTCTATGCAAATTTCTAGAACGCTGGGTTTAGGGGGGAAGATCTTAAGAAATGCATGGATAATGCCAGCTATGCCTATAACCAGCACAATTTTAACATTGCCTTGAATGACTTGAAAAATGAGAGTGTGGAAGCTTGGAAGTGGCTTAGTGAAATACCTAAGCACACATGGGCTAGGCATGCTTTTGACACTAACTGCAAGACAGACTTGGTTGTTAACAACCTCTCTGAGGTGTTCAACAAGTACATCCTAGATTTTAGGGAAAAAACTATTAGGACCATGATTGATGGTATTAAGGACAAGCAGATGGTGAGGTGGCATAGGAACAGAGAGAAAGGAAGGGAATCTCTGTGGGAGATCACACCACATTATGCTGAGAAGCTTGAGGAGGAAAGGGAAAGGGCCAGATTCTGCAAACCTATCCAAGCTGGTGTAAATCTTTGGCAAGTGACCAGTGGCCAGCAAACACATGTTGTAAACTTGGAAGTTTATACATGTGGGTGCAGAAAGTGGGACCTGTCTAGAGTACCATGCAACCATGCCATATCAGCAATTAACAAGGCAAAAAGATTTCCAGAGGACTATGTTTGCAATTTCTTCAAAAAACCTTTTTACCTTGCTGCATATGAACCAATGATATATCCGGTTCCTGGTGAACATGATTGGACAAGGACAAGTGGACCAGACATAGAGCCACCCCAATTTCATGTGAAGAAGGGGAGAAGGAAAGAGAAGAGAATAAAGGGCAAATTTGAGGTGCCTAAACCAAAGGACAGTTCAAGAATGGCCACTATAACATGCAGCAACTGTGGCCTCCAAGGCCATAGGTACACCAACTGCAAGAAAGAGTTGAGACAAGAGTTGGCTATGAGGAAAAGCAAGCATGTGGTAAACCCTTGTGAATGACTTTTTTAATTAGTCTTCTTTCCTTCTTAGTTTTTTGTTATAAACCTTTGTGACTAACTAGCATGTTTCTTTTATGTTTGCAAGGCACCTGCAAGATCAAGGAATGAAGGTAGTCAAGCTGCAAGATCAAGGACTGAAGGTACTCCATCAGGATCACAGCAGCCACCAGCAAGGTCTGCTTCTGCAAGGTCTTCTTCTGCAAGAACTACTTCTGCAAGAACTGCAAGTGCAAGTGCTAGAGGTTCAGCTAGTGCAAGTGCAACATTTGCAAGGCCTTTCATTGCCCCAAGATTTTCTGCAGGAGCTTCATCTTCTTGTGCTCCTTCTTCCAGTGCCCCAGGGAAATATACTCGTTTGATGTCATTCTTCACTGCTAGTGGTAACACCTGAGTGAGAGAATTGTTGCTACTTTGGTATGATGGAGTACCAGAATTGAGTTCTAATGGAGTACCAGAGTTGAGTGTTAGAAAACTAAGTTATTTGTGCTAGAAAACTAAGTTATTTGTGCTACAAAACTGATGTATGTTGTAATGGAGCACTAAGTTTGTGTGCTTAGGTCATTTCTGAACTTATAATGCTCCTGTGAACAAATTATGCCTGCAATATCTGCAATATTTGGTCATTTGGCACTTGTGAGCAACTCAATGCTTTTTGTCATGTTCATTTGGTCATTTGGCACTTGTGAACAACTCAACTCAATGTATATTTGCTCATTTGGCAATATTTGGTCATTTGGCACTTGTGAACAACTCAACTCAATGCTCATTTGGCATTTGGCATCTCTGAGGTGTTCAACATTTGGCACTTGTGAACATTTGCACTTGATTACTAGGATGAACATACCAATTTTTTATTACAAAGACACCTGACACATTACTAGGATCAACAATAGTAGGATGAAACCTGGCACTAACTTGCAACACCTGACACTAACTTGAAAAGATCAACCTGACACTTACTTACTGCAGCAGCATCTTGGCTATGACTAAACCTACCACAAAGACAAGAAAAAGGAAGACAGCATTCTGATATTTCCCCTTCAGTGCATCTAGCTCTGCATTTTTCTCCTTGAGCTGGTCTTCCAAATCTAGCACCTCTCTTCCTCTTTGAGCTTCAGGTAGAGCAACAACTGCACTGTATTCTTCAAACACAGCAACACTTGATTCACCTCTCAGCCTACGCACTTCATCTCGCAAATCTCCAATCAAATCACTCAAAAACTTCGGCAGAGGATCATCATGTCATTCAACGTAGCCACAACCACCTTGATGTACCAACAGAAATTAGGGTTTGAGAGGGGAGAAGATCTAATGAACAGAAAAGTAGAACAAGAATGAAACTTACCATGGCATCCACGCAGGCGTAGTACCTCCGGCCTGGGTTTTGACGGCTCCATGAGATCCAACTTGGCGCCTTCCTACGCGGCCTGCACTGAAGGAAATATGCCCTAGAGGCAATAATAAAGTTATTACTTATTTCCTTATTTCATGATAAATGTTTATTATTCATGCTAGAATTGTATTAACCAGAAACAAAATACATGTGTGAATACATAGACAAACATAGTGTCGGTGTCAAAACCGGCGGATCTCGGGTAGGGGGTCCCGAACTGTGCGTCTAGGCGGATGGTAACAGGAGACAAGGGACACGATGTTTTACCCAGGTTCGGGCCCTCTTGATGGAGGTAAAACCCTACGTCCTGCTTAATTGATATTGATGATGTGGGTATTACAATAGTAGATCTACCACGAGATCAAGGGGGCTAAACCCTAGAAGCTAGCCTATGGTATGATTGTTGTTATTGTTGTTGTTGGGTCCTACGGACTAAAACCATCCGGTTTATATAGACACCAAAGAGGGCTAGGGTTACACAGAGTCGGTTACAATGGTAGGAGATCTACATATCCGTATTGCCAAGCTTGCCTTCCACACCAAGGAAAGTCCCATCCGGACACGGGACGAAGTCTTCAATCTTGTATCTTCATAGTCTTGGAGTCCGGCCGATGATGATAGTTTGGCTATCCGGACACCCCCTAGTCCAGGACTCCCTCGGTAGCCCCTGAACCAGGCTTCAATGACGACGAGTCCGGTGCGCATATTGTCTTCGGCATTGCAAGGCGGGTTCTTCCTCCGAATAATTTATAGAAGATTGTGAACACCAGGATAGTGTCCGGCTCTGCAAAATAAATTCCACATTCCACCGTAGAGAGAATAATATTAACACAAGTTCAATCTGCTGACGTATTTCGTGGCGTGACGTTACACCACAACCAAGCCTTTACTTGAATCGTTTATTATACCACCTCAGCGCGTTTAGCGAAGCGGTTTCCTTGGCACGTCTTGTCGAAGCAGAGATCGTGTTCCCCTTATTCCGGGATTCCCATCAATACGAACGTGGGTAACCCAACCGCGCCATTGATTGCGGTGCTTGGGAGAAAAGCGAGTTTTATCAGGCCGGTGGGGACGCATAGCTTCGTCCGCCCATATATAAGGGGATAAGGATCCACCTTTTTACCTACGCCTTCTTCCTCCTTTGCTTATCCATCTCCGCGCACTCGAGCTCCAGCACCCAAGTTCACACATCTCACCTCAACCTCCTCCAACTATGTCCGGAGCGGGAGGCAAGTGGATGGCCTCCTCCGTTACGGAGGGGCACATCAAGAAGCTGCACAGTGCCGGATATCTGTCCAGCGACATCGCGCACCGGCTCCCCGACGAGGGGCAGCCCATCCCCACCCCCAGGCCCCATGAGAGGGTTTTATTCCTTCCCCATTTCCTCCACGGACTGGGCTTCCCACTTCACCCCTTTGTCCGGGGGCTCATGTTCTACTACGGCCTGGATTTCCATGATCTGGCCCCGAATTTCATCCTCAACATCTCGGCGTGTATCGTCATGTGCGAGGCTTTCCTCTGCATCCAGCCCCACTTCATCTTGTGGCTAGAGACCTTCAATGTCAAGCCGAAGGTTGTGAAGGGCAGTCAAGCGGAGTGCAGAGGCGCCATAGTGGGCAAGATACCCAATGTTACTTGGCTCGAGGGCGCCTTCATGGAAACCATCAAGGGGTGGCAATCGGGGTGGTTCTACATCACCGAGCCGCATGACCCTAAATGGGCAGCGGCCCCCGAATTCTGATCTGGCATCCCCACATGGCTCACCTCTTGGAAAGAGAGTGGCCTGGCTTGGGGCGATTCGGAGGAGCTGACCGGACTACAAGCCTGCATCCAAAAGCTGGTGAACAAGAAGCTCAAGCTTGTCAACATAGTCCAGGTCATGCTCATCCACCGGATTCTCCCGTGCCAACAATGGGCCTTCAAATTGTGGGAGTTCGATTCGGCTCAGCACCGAACCTTGAGCGGGCTCTTCGACACTAGGTACGAAGAGGCCTGGAAGGTGCTGTTTAAGGGCGCCGAGGCTCCAGCATCCGCTACCGAAGATCGCGGATTCAGCTCGCTGCGCCAGGCTAGCGAGGTAAGTGATTCTACCCTTTATGGGACACTTGTTTTTCATAGTTTGACTCTATGTGGGATCTAAACTCCCTCTCCTTTGACAGGACTGGCTGAAGAAGGACGAGCAGACTAACTGTCCGGCCCCCTTGCCAGAAGACCCAGCGGACGCCCGTTTAACGGGGCTGCTGGTTGCGGCACCCCATGTGGTGCCGGAGAAGAAGGCCAAGAAGGAGGCAACGGGCACTCGAAAGAGTTTCCGTTTTCAGGTGCCCGATGACTCCGGGGCGGACTCCTCCCCCGAGGACGAGGAGGAGAAGAAAAAGGCCTCTCCCCCAGCGGGGGGAGGGAAGAAAAGGAGGGCCTCCCCAACGAGGGAGGCCGAAGGGTCCAAGAAGGGATGAACTCTTCCCCCGGACTGTTCCACCAACACCGGTGACGACGACGAGGATTGGCCTCCAAGGGCCAAGCCCCTGGCGAGATCGTAAGTATCCGGACTCCCGAATGACTTCATGATTTTTCTTTTTGCCACATGGTGTCTTTCTAACGCCGCATACAACCCTGCAGTCCGCCCAAGGACGATCTTCCCGCTTCATTGAGCGGGTCCTTGGGCACGTCGGATATGAACAGTACTTCACTTCCAACCGCCTCGTCCCCCCGTGACGCTGACGACGCTGAGGTGGGATCCCAGAGAGGGACCCACCCGGAGGAGGAGGACCCGGAGGTGCCACAGGGCGACCTCCCGGACTTTGTGCCGGACTCCGCACCGGAACCTGCAGTGGTTCCGGAGTCCGGCGGGCGGCCCCTTCACAAGAAGGGCAAGACCGTGGCGTCGGCGGCCTCCGTCCAACCGGAGGCGCCGGATAACTTGCTGGAGGCGCTCAACGGTGCTTCCATCGAGGAGGAACACCACACTGTCATGAGTGCGGTGATTCAGAAGGTCCAGCTCGCCAAAGTGGGCTGACCGAAGCCTGCAGCAGCCTTCCATCAGGCTTTGAGGTAAGAACATTAATATATGTAAAATAGTACCGCATAGACAGTAGCCCCTGATGCTCGGTTCGGTGTTCGGAAATAAAAGCCGGACTAAGGATCTAAAAAGATATATGTAGGAGTCTTAATAAATATGTCAATATGGGATTGCAGGCTGCGCTGCTGACCTCTGCCGCACTGACTGTGGAGGTCAATGCTTTGAAGCAAAGCCTCAAGCGGTCCGATAACGAGCTCGGCCGTGGCAAGAAGCAGCTCGAGGACAAGGAAGGTGAGTAACACCTTATTAAAGTTGTACCTTACAGAAAAGGATTTGGTTGCAACATAAATGACAAGGATAACGTGGGTACTTCAGGGGCCACGAACGAGGTGGCGACCTTGAAGGAGGCGGTGTCCGCGGCCGAACGTAATGCGGCCGTGGAGCGTGCTGGGCGAGAGAAGCAGGAGGCGCGGGTGGCGGAGGTACAGCAAGAGCTCCAGGCTCTCATGGAAAAGTATGAGAGTTTGGAGCGCGACTCGAAGACTCGAGAGTCCGAGCTTGCATCGGCTCTTGAGAGCGCCAAAGCCGCTAAGGCCGAAGCCCACAAGGCCCTTCAGGAGATCGAGGCGTTGAAGAAAATAGCGGCGGGTAAGGCATTTTTTATGCAAAGCAAGCATGTGAATGTGAATTACCTGTTACTTACCCGAATTCGGAGCTCTCCAGGAGCGTTCGCAGATCTGCCCCGCAGCGTGTCCGATGCTGCCGCTTTCTACAGGGCCGAGGAGGGGAGCTCGACGGAGAAGGTCTTCTGGTCTCAGTATGCTGAGGCCGGACATCCGGTGCCCCTTAGCGACCAGCTGAAGCAGCTGGTCAAGCTCCACAAGGTGGCCGAACAGGCCATGAAGGGCCTCATAGTTCGGTTGTGGCCCAATGAGGCCATGCCTGGGAGCTACTTTGGCCTGGTGCGGCGGCTGGTGGATGCTTGTCCATGGGTTGAGGTCATCAAGCGATCCGCCTGTATTGAAGGTGCCTGTCGGGCCCTTGCCCGTGCTAAGGTGCACTGGGGCAAGATGGATGCTGAGAAGCTTGTGATGGACGCGCCACCGCCGGGCAAGGAGTATCGCACGCCCGAGATGTATTACAAGAGTGTCCTGAAGGGTGCCCGCACTATTGCGGGTGAGTGCTCCAATAATTTAATATTTGAGTAGACTCGCATTTTGTTATCCTGTGCGCAGACAACTTTGTTCATATGCGCTAAGCAACGCTTGTTGATTTAAAATATTACCTTCTGTGCGGCTGTTTATCAAATCTGAGAGATGGCAAGTCGTCGGCTTCAGCCCCCATGCCACGAGTGCTGGGGTGTTCGGGATAAATTTGAGCACTCTTGTTCCCATATTTGGGTCCATCTAGGGAGGCGCTCAACACAACGAACTAGGCAACCGGACTTATAATGCTTGAACACTCTCACTTAGCCATAGAATTCTATAATTTTAAATTTCGGCGAAGCCCCTAGTGTTCGGAAGGCGAATTTGGGGCGCTATCCATGCCTGGGCCGGACAAAGCCGGTTCCTTGCTCTAAGCGGCATAAGTCTTTAGGGACTCGAAAAAATCTCTCGAACAGCGACCGGCTCTCGCCTCATCATGACGGTCAGTTTTAGCTTTCTCCACTGAGGCGCTCGCCCAGCTCAACCGGGGCGCAATCGCAGTGGTTCTCCCAGTGCTACCTTAGCCGATAGAACGGAACGTAAGGTACCAAAACATGGGAGCCGGGCAAACCCAACTATTGACCAAAGACATGATTCGAAGCCGATGCATACAATGCTATAAGTTCGGGGTGCCGCACTTGTGAAAGTATTCGGACTTATCACATCATAATGTGGGGAACTTAAGCCCTAGTGTATTTAGCCATACCAAAGTGTACGGATGCGACATGTCATAAATGAACATATGTATAAAAAAGGAATGTGATTAGAAGCAAAAAGGTGTTGCATTGTTTATTCAAGAAATACTACCATGAATGCAGAACGATACAAGTAGTGTGATAAGCAAGGGATGGGACTATTAAACATGTCCCCCTCCAGGGGTAGGCTGCGGAATGGTGTGTAAAACAGATTTAGTGCTCGTAATTGAGACCACCTGGATATTCGTCGTAGCCTTTCACCTTCCCTGGCTGTTGCATCGTGAGTTCGGCCGATCTAATGCTGGACAGGGCCTCTGGTGAACGGAGTCCTGTGGGTAAGAAAGAAAAAGAAAAAAAAGGAATGACACATTTGGGAGCCCCTGATGTGGTTGAGCCGCATTCTGGGCCTGTCGTGGTCGTGCCCCTTCCCCTATGCCCATGGTATCTCCAGAGCGTAATGATGTACGCGAAGGACCAGTCTTGCGATCTTGCGAGGGCTGCGGTTGGGGCCGCATTGCTACGCGTGCTCAGAACGTGCTAGGTGGTCTTGTTGTAGGTTACTCCGGGCGCGTTTAGCCGTGTCCAGTCGCTTAACGGCCGGACTCGAGGATTGCCTTAAGAGGCTGCATTGTACTTCTGCCGCGAGAGCCGCTGTATGTTCCTCCGTTCAGAGGGAGCGTTCGGTGTTTCCGTTGACCGTGATGACTCCTCGAGGGCCTGGCATCTTGAGCTTCAGGTATGCGTAGTGCGGCACCGCGTTGAACTTTGCAAACACGGTCCGTCCGAGCAGAGCATGATAGTCGCTGCAGAACGGAACTATGTCGAAGATTAACTCCTCGCTTCGGAAGTTATCCGGGGATCCGAAGACCACTTCCAGTGTGACTGAGCCCGTACAATTGGCCTCTACACCTGGTATGACGCCTTTGAAGGTCGTCTTTGTGGGTTTAATCCTTGAGGGGTCTATGCCCATCTTGCGCACTGTGTCGGCTGCTGCCGCCGTCCATCAGGACTCTGGTGAGGTGAAATCCATCGACGATTGGGTCTAAAACCAATGCGGTGAATCCGCCGTGGCGGATGCTGGTGGGGTGGTCCCTTCGATCAAAAGTGATCGGGCAGGAGGACCATGGGTTGAACTTCGGGGCAACTGGCTCCATCGTGTATACGTCCCTGAGTGCACGCTTCCGCTCCCTCTTGGGTCTGTGGGTTGCGTATATCATATTCACCGTCCGCACTTGTGGGGGGAAACCCTTCTGTCCTCTATTGTTCGACGGTCAGGTCTCTTCTTCGTCATCGCTATGCAGCCCCTTGCCATTATTTTCGGCAATTAGCTTGCCTGCCTGCTTGAATACCCAACAGTCCATGTTGGTGTGGTTGGCTAGCTTTTCGAGGGTGCCATGTATCTGGCACGAGCGATCGAGTATTTGGTCCAAATTAGACGGACCCGTAGTAGTTCTTTTGAATGGCTTTTTTCCGCTGACCGGGTTTGGAGCCTCTAAATCCGGCATTGACTGTCGTATCCTCATTATTGTTGTCGTTAATGCGGCGTTTGTTCTTGTTGCGACGCGACCTGCCATTGCGGTCCTTTTTATCCGGACTGCCAGATTTTTTGCTGAGGTTGTTGCTGCGGGCTAGCCAGCTGTCCTCTCCCGCACAGAAGCGGGTCATGAGTGATGTGAGGGCTGCCATGGATTTCGGCTTTTCCTGTCCCAGGTATCGGGCAAGCCACTCGTCGCGGATGTTATGTTTGAAGGCCGCGAGGGCCTCCGCATCCGGACAGTCGACGATTTGATTTTTATTATTTAAGAACCATGTCCAGAATTGTCTGGCCGATTTGTCTGGCTGCTAAATTATGTGGCTTAGGTCGTCAGCGTCTGGTGGTCGTACATACGTGCCCTGGAAGTTATCCAGGAATGCGGCTTCCAGGTCCTCCCAACACCCAATTGATTCTGCTGGCAAGCTATTAAGCCAATGCTGAGCTGGTCCTTTAAGCTTGAGTGGGAGGTATTTGATGGCGTGAAGATCGTCACCGCGGGCCATGTGGATATGAAGGAGATAGTCTTCGATCCAAACCGCGGGGTCTGTTGTGCCATCATAGGATTCAATATTCATGGGTTTAAACCCTTCGGGCATTTGATGATCCATTACTTCATCTGTGAAGCATAGTGGGTGTGTGGCGCCTCTGTATTGGGCTATATCGCGACGGAGCTCCAACGAGCTTTGTCTATTGTGTTCGGCCCGGCCGGACTTACTGTGTCCGGCACGACGGTTGTCGTCACGTATCATGGGGCGCCCACGCGATCTGTAGATCGATCTTGATTTTCTTGCCTTATCCTCCAATATATCTCGCAAGTCCGGAGCGTTCCCCTATGGCCTTGTGCTTTTCGAGCGATGCCGGGGTACGGTTCTAGTGGAGGGCTTAGAGACCTCTCTGTCGCGGCCACGAGGTGGCCGGTCAGCCGTATTGTGCTCTGGTGATGCAGGTTTATATGCCTCCTCCTCTAATCGGGGGAGCAACTTGCGTTTGGGGTAGCTTTTGGAGGGGCGTTCGAGCTCATGCTCTTCGGCCGCAAGGACTTCAGTCCATCTGTCGGCTAGCAGATCCTGATCAGCTGTAAGCTGTTGCTGCTTTTTCTTGAGGCTGTTTGTCGTGGCCATAAGCCTGCGTTTAAAATGCTCTTGTTCGACGGGATCCTCAGGCACGACAAATTCGTCGTCGTCGAGGCTTGCCTCGTCTCCGGAGCGAGGCATGTAATTATCATCATCTACCTCTTCGCCTGCCGCTCTCTCATGAGGGCTGGCATCTCCGTCCTCCTGCGCTGAATCTTGCTGGAGGGGTTTGTCTTCGGCACTGTTTGGGGTATTATTATCTCCGGTGCCGGAATCGCCATTCTTGCTATGGCGGGATTTAGAGCGGCGCCGCTGACGCCGGCGCTTGGGCTGTTTCTTGGAGGGGTCTTCCTCCGCTGTTCCTTCGCCATTCCCATCCTTTGGGATATCCACCATGTATATGCCGTATGACGAGGTGGTTTTCCAATGCCTAGTAGGCGCTGGTTCTTGGTCGTCTCCGGCATCGTCGTCCATACCATCGATGTCTTCGGAGTCGAAGTCTAGCATGTCGGTTAGATCGTCGATAGCGGCTACTAAGTGGATGGTGGGTGGGTCTTGAATTTCTTCATCGTCCGCATCCCAACCGTCCTGACCGCAGTCCGGCCAGGGCTCTCCTGATAACGAGAGATACTTTCGAAAACTTAGGATGTCGCCGAAAGGTGAGTGTTGAAAGATGTCTGCAGCAGTGAACTCCATAATCAGCGCCCAATCGGATTCGATTGGAGGGGGTGCGGGAGGTTCGGAGTCCGGCAAGGAGTCCGGCACCTTGGAGTCACGAGCTTCAGAAGGGACAAAGTCAGTATTCGGCTCTATCGCCGTAGAGGTTGGAGCCCTCGAGGCGGTGTCTAACCACCCGTCCTCGATCTGCACAGCCGGCTCCGAATCGAGGGTCGGAGCGGACTCATGTGCGGCCTCCAGGGCACTGTCTGGCAGCAGAGCTAAATCATGCCCATCGTGACAGTGCGGCGTGCTCGGTTGTGGCTCGAATCCATTGAAGATCAAGTCTCCGCGGATGTCAGCCATGAAGTTAAGACTTCCAAATCTGACCTGACGGCCAGGGGCGTAGCTTTCGATCTACTCCAGATGGCCAAACGAATTGGCCCGCAGTGCAAAGCCGCCGAATATGAAGACCTGTCCGGGGAGGAAAGTCTCACCCTGTACCGCGTCGTTGTTGATGATCGAAGGAGCCATCGAGCCTATCGGTGACGACACAGAGGAACTCTCAATGAAAGCACCAATGTCGGTGTCAAAACCGGCGGATCTCGGGTAGGGGGTCCCGAACTGTGCATCTAGGCGGATGGTAACAGGAGACAAGGGACACGATGTTTTACCTAGGTTCGGACCCTCTTGATGGAGGTAAAACCCTACGTCCTGCTTGATTGATATTGATGATGTGGGTATTACAAGAGTAGATCTACCACGAGATCAAGGGGGCTAAACCCTAGAAGCTAGCCTATGGTATGATTGTTGTTATTGTTGTTGTTGGGTCCTACGGACTAAAACCATCCGGTTTATATAGACACCAAAGAGGGCTAGGGTTACACAGAGTCGGTTACAATGGTAGGAGATCTACATATCCGTATCGCCAAGCTTGCCTTCCACGCCAAGGAAAGTCCCATCCGGACACGGGACGAAGTCTACAATCTTGTATCTTCATAGTCTTGGAGTCCGGCCGATGATGATAGTTCGGCTATCCGGACACCCCCTAGTCCAGGACTCCCTCACATAGTGTCACTAGTATGCCTCTACTTGACTAGCTCGTGAATCAAAGATGGTTAAGTTTCCTAGCCATAGACATGAGTTGTCATTTGATTAACGGGATCACATCATTAGGAGAATGATGTGATTGACTTGACCCATTCCATTAGCTTAGCACTTGATCATTTAGTATGTTGCTATTGCTTTCTTCATGACTTATGCATGTTCCTATGACTATGAGATTATGCAACTCCCGTTTACCGGAGGAACACTTTGTGTGCTACCAAACGTCACAATGTAACTGGGTGATTATAAAGGAGCTCTACAGGTGTCTTCGAAGGTACATGTTGAGTTGGCATATTTCGAGATTAGGATTCATCACTCCGATTGTCGGAGAGCTATCTCTGGGCCCTCTCGGTAATGCACATCACTATAAGCCTTGCAAGCAATGTAACTAATGAGTTAGTTACGGAATGATGCATTACGTAACGAGTAAAGAGACTTGCCCATAACGAGATTGAACTAGGTATTGCGATACCAATGATCGAATCTCGGGCAAGTAACATACCGATGACAAAAGGAACAACGTATGTTGTTATGCGGTTTGATCGATAAAGATCTTCATAGAATATGTAGGAGCCAATATGAGCATCCAGGTTCCGCTATTGGTTATTGACCGGAAACGTGTCTCGGTCATGTCTACATAGTTCTCGAACCCATAGGGTTCGCACGCTTAAGGTTTCGTTGACAGTTTTATTATGAGTTTATGAGTTTTGTTGTACCGAAGGAGTTCGGAGTCCCGGATGAGATCAAGGACATGACGAGGAGTCTCGAAATGGTCGATACATAAAGATTGATATATTGGATGACTATATTCATACATCAGAAAGGTTCCGAGTGATTTGGGTATTTTTCGGAGTACCGAGGAGTTACGGGAATACGAGGAAGAGTATTGGGCCTTAATGGGCCTTAGTGGGAAGGAGACAGGAGGTGGCGCGCGCCCCTCCAAAGCCCAGTCCAAATTGGACAAGGGGTTTGGGGCGCGGCCCCCCTCTCCCTTCCTTCTCCACTCCCCTCCTTTCCCCCCTTCTCCTAGTTGGACTAGGAAAAAAGGAAACCTACTCCTACTAGGAGTAGGAATCCTACTCCCTTGGCGCTCCCCTCCTAGGGCCGGTGTCGGTGTCAAAATCGGCGGATCTCGGGTAGGGGGTCCCGAACTATGCGTCTAGGCGGATGGTAACAGGAGAAAAGGGACACGATATTTTTACCCAGGTTCGGGCCCTCTCGGTGGAGGTAAAACCCTACTCCTGCTTGATTGATATTGATGATATGGGTATTACAAGAGTTGATCTACCACCAGATCAGAGAGGCTAAACCCTAGAAGCTAGCCTATGGTATGATTGTTGTTCGTCCTAAGCATTAAAACTCTCCGGTTTATATAGACACCGGAGAGGGCTAGGGTTACACAAAGTCGGTTACAATGGGAGGAGATCTTCATATCGTATCGCCAAGCTTGCCTTCCATGCCAAGGAAAGTCCCTATCCGGACACGGGACGAAGTCTTCAATCTTGTATCTTCATAGTCCGGGAGTCCAGCCAAAGGTCATAGTACGGCCATCCGGACACCCCCTAATCCAGGACTCCCTCAGTAGCCCCTGAACCAGGCTTCAATGACGATGAGTCCGGCGCGCAAATTGTCTTCGGCATTGCAAGGAGGGTTCCTCCTCCGAATACTTGATAGAAGATGTTTGAACACAAGGATAGTGTCCGGCTCTGCAAAAATAAGTTCCACATACCACCGTAGAGAGAATAATTTCCACACAAATCTAATCTGCTGACGTATTCCGCAACATGACATCATGCCACAGTCCAGCCTTTATTCGAATTGTTTTACTGTTCCACCTCAGCGTGTTTAGCGAGGCGGTTTCCTTGGCACGTCTTGTCGAAGCAGAGATTGTGTCCCCTTATTCCGGGATTCTCATCAATACAGGCGTGGGTAACCCAACCGTGCCTTTTGGTATGACTCTCTAATTGAAAGCGAGCCCCCAAACGGTTAGGGGAGGGTCTTGGTATTCAACTCCTTTATAAAGAGACCAAGGCTCGACTCCCTTTTCTTTCAATCCAATCGAATCCGCCTCTCGCCTCGAGTTCCAACACTCAAAGCTTCTAGTTTTAGGCGCTTCGGACTTTCGACGATGTCCGGTTCTGACCTTCAAGGCCGGTGGGTGCCTTCCTCTGTTACGGAAGAGCACGTGAGAAAGCTGAGAGATGCCAGGTATCTAACCGGCGAAATCTCGCATAGGCTGCCTGCTCAAGGGCAGGCCATCCCTTCTCCCCAGCCCGGTGAGAGCGTGGTGTTCGCATCTCACTTCCTTCAGGGGCTAGGCTTCCCGATTGATCCCTTCGTGAGGGGGCTGATGTTCTATTACGGGCTGGAATTCCACGACCTAGCTCCGGAGTCCATCCTCCAAATTTCATCATTCATTGTTGTGTGTGAAGCCTTCCTCCATATTGCCCCTCACTTCGGATTGTGGCTTAGAACCTTCAAGGTGGAGCCGAAGATGATCGAGGGGCAGCACGCAGAGTGCGGAGGAGCCATCATAAGCAAGATAGCCGGCGCTCCATGGCCCGAGGGCACTTTCCAAGAAGAGTTTGGCTTATGGCAACGGGACTGGTTTTACATCGCAGCCCCTAGGGGCACCACATGGGTGGCGCTGCCTGCTTATCGCTCGGGTCCCCCACCACGGCGAGCATCATGGGTCAATGAAGGGCTTATCTGGGGACCGTCCAAAGACGTGCCCCTTCTGCAGGACCGCATTCGACATCTCCTAGAAAGAGATATTAACTTGACCGTGGTGGCGCAAGTTATGCTGATTCTCCGCACGCTGCCCTACAAACGTCACCTTCTTCGCCTGTGGGAATTTAATCCGGAGGGACCGCGAGTCCTCCAACAATTTATGGGCGCGACGCCCGTGGAGATGTACAAATTGTTCTTCGGACCACAAGCAAGGTGTCCGGACTTGTCCGAGGACGCAGGCCTGAGTTGTAATCGCCAGGATGCTAAGGTAAGTAGCCCCGTGTTTGGACACACCGTCCGTATTTTCATTATAAAGTTGCCCTTTAACAGAGCTTATCCTTTGAACAGGAGTGGATAGCAAAGGCAAAGCTTATCAGGTATCCAGCCCCCTGCCCGAGACCGCGTCGGATCCTGTGTTAACAAGGATGCTGGAGATTACGCTTTCAGCAGAGGGCGAAGAGGGGAACCAAGGAGCTACCGCCTCCACGAAGGAGACTGTCAGGAAGGAAGGAATCGAGAGTCCCCCCAACCTGGGAAAGAAAAGGAGTGCCTCTGAAGACCCAGAGGGGATAGCCTCGAAACGGGGGAAGAAATCTTTGTCAGAGGACCCGGCGCCGGAGACTGCCCCGGCCGCATTGCGCCCTCAAGGGGATCAGTTTTCCTCCGAGCCGTAAGTAAAGAGAGGGATTCAAAAATTAGTGGTATCCCTGTTTTATTTCTGAGGAAGACAACCAAAATATTACCTTGCAGTTCGGACCTCAACCCTTCTCAGCAGAGCCCGTCTTCTGGGGATCTTCGTCCGGAAATGATGGAGAGCGAAACGCCTCCCCTAGCTGCACCCACTTACGAGGCAGGCGACCCCGAGGTGTCGTCCCGGCGGGTTTCTCCAAGTCCGGATCCTGAAAAAGGTCGTCGGGCTAGTCCGGTGCCCTCTGGTGCGCAGTCAGAGAGGCTGAAGGATCTGCTTGGGCGAGCGTCCATCTCAGAAGAACACCGTATGTTGATGAACATGGTGATAGGAAGGATTTCATCCGCGGAAAGCGGGTTGTACGAGGCCGCCAGGAGTTTACTGGCAGGCTTTGAGGTACGCGAGAGGTGTACCTTTTGGTAGAGCCGCATAAAATGCGCCCTGTATAAATAGTAGCCCCTGAGACTCTGTGTGTCGTCAAGAATGATGGCGCACAGAGGATCAAAACCCCAGGTATAAAATGTCACCTTTTTATGAAGGTGGCGAGGCGTTCGGTGGCTAGCCGGCTGATGAATCTGCCGAGCTGAAGCGGCAACTTGACGTGGCGGATGCCGACATCGCGCTTGTAAATAAGCGGCTAGACGAGGCACAAGGTATGCTCCACAGATATCTGATAAGAGGAGTTCGATGCTCGTGCCTTACAATATATGTGCTTATTGCAGATGGTGCTGCTGCCGTGGAGAACCTGCGGGCGGAACTTGCCCGAGTCAAGGAGCGAGCAAGGAAAAGTGATGTGGCTGCCGTTAAGGCGGCTGAAGAGCTGAAAGCCGAACAGGCTGCTCACTGCCAGAGTAAGAAGGTAATAGCCGAGATGGCCATAAAATTGAAGGATGCTACCGGCCGCTGTAAATTTCTTGAACAAGAAGGAAGGACGGCGCAGGAGGACCTTGAGAAGATCACTGCGGAGACCAAGGATGCTCGCTCTGCCATGAGAGCTATGAAGGAGGAGCTGCGTCAGGCCGGAGATATCACGGCTGGAAAGCCCTATATGCTGCGGATGAAGTTCGGGGATCCTAGGTATGCTCTGTTAGACAGGCAGTGGAGTGTGGAAAACACTTATCTGGATGTGGCAGCGAGTGCGGCGGACGCAACCGAGCACTTCCGAGGCCGAGGAGACCATAAATTGGAAGAACTTTTTGGTCGCAGTACCATAATCCAGAACGCCCACTTCCGGTATTCGACCGTTTGGCCGCCTTTGCGGAGCTGAACAGGTTATCCAGACTCGCCATGAAGTATGTTGCAAGTCGTTTGTGGCCGGGGGAGCCAGAGCCGAAGAGTTATTTTGGATTGGTGCAGCAGTTCCTTGGTTCTGTGCCGCATGTTTATGCGATGAAGAGGTCGGCGTGCATAGAGGGTGCACAAATGGCTCTTGCCCGTGTCAAAACATACTGGGCGGATATGAAGGCCAGTATTGTTGCATCCCGGGATTCGGACGAAAGCCGAGTACCTGCCAAGCACTTCTTTGAGGAAGTTCTTCCGGGCGCTCGTTTAATAGAAGCGCAGTGCTCGAAGGATGTAGTGTTCGAATAGCATGTGCTATTGTAAAAGGAATATTTTAATAGAATATAAAAGCTTTTTATACTTGTGCTTGCAAGAATTATAATACCTCCTGTGCGGCCGTTTTTAATGTATATGTGTATATAACCTGAAAGATGGCAGTTGTTGGCTTCAGCCCCACGCATATAATGCGGGGGTGTTCGCAAAAAGGCGATTTTTCACACTTAATCCAACGTCTTGGTCCTACAAAGGAGGTGATAGCGTGGCGAACTAGGCAACCGGACTATAATGCTTTATCACTTTCACTTAGCCATAGGAGTTTGACAGTGGGGCTACTTAATAGCCCCTAGGGGTACCGCGCTCGCCCGAATTTGGGGCGCATGTGTGCCTGACCGGGAAGCGGCCCTTCGTTAATGCGGAGGAATCCTAAAGATTCCGAGAGTCATCGAGTGGTTGACCAGTCTCTCGCTATATCATGACAGTCAGTTTTCGGCTTTCTCTACTGAGGTGCTCGCCTGGCCGAATCGGGGCACAATCGCAGCAGTTCTCCTAGTGCCGCCTTAGCCGATAGAGCGGAACGTAAGGCAGCAAAACATAGGAGCCGGGCAAACCCAACATTTGACCAAAGACATGATTTGGAGCTGATGAATATAAGGCCAAACTCGCGACGCCGAACACTCCCTAAGGTATTCGGTCTTTATGAAGACGGGCCGAAGTAGAGCCCTTGGTAAAAAAGCCCCTGGTGTCCAGGTACGCGCAAAATTCTGGCGTGGCCACATGCCAAGACGCCAGCCTCCTCCTCGGTCATAGCAAAAACCGGGGGATTTTGTCAACAAGAGACAGTAAAAAAGGTTTACGCAGGGTCTTAATCTGAAAAGAATCCTTGAAACGGGTCCCTACTGCACATATGTGCCTGTGTCTCCGTTGTGCCGTATCCTGGACGGGCGTAGCACGGTGTTCGTCTGCGAGAAAGAGGAACTTTAGTAAAGAAAAAATAAACGTGCGAGAAATCTATATTAGAATAAACAAAATATAGTTGGAACAATAAGTGAGCCGTATTGTCTCCTGGCGTGAATACGCGGAGTCCCTTGTACAGGGTTATGCGGCTATTAAGCCCATGTATGTTGACGCCGGACTCGTCGAGCCGTCTCCGGGATAGTAGGGCTAAATTAGTGTGCGGCTGTCCAGGCTGCCGCACCATGACCCGTACTTTGGGGGTCAATTGATATTCCCCTGTAATGAGATGATGCCTCGTGGGCCGGGCATTTTAAGTGTAAGGGATGCGTAATGCGGTATTGCGTTAAAGCGGGCGAAAGCTTCACGTCCCAGTAGCGCTTGATAGCGACTCACGAACGGGGCGATGTGGAAGGTTAGCTTTTCGCTTCGGAAGTTGTCAGGTGAGCCGAACATGACTTCTAACGAAAGGGAACCCATGCTCTGGGTATCTGGGCCCGGCGTGACTCCTTGAAAGGAAGTGTTGCCATGGCGGATTATAGCTGGGTTTACCGCTAGTTTGCAGATTGTGTCCTGATACAACAGGTTTAAGTCACTGCCGCCGTCCATAAGGACTCTTGTAAATTGCAGTCTGTCAATAACCGGATTTAAGACCAAGGCAGTCCAGCCTGCGTTCCGGGCCCCTCTGGAGTAATCCTGACAATCAAAGGTGATTGGTTGTAACAACCAGTGGCGGTGCTCCTCTGAGGCAGGCCGTTTGGCGCATGTCTTCGTGGGCGTCGTTTTGTTTTTCCTTTTTGTCATCTGAAGTGAATTTACTGCTTTGACTTCTTGTGGGAACTTCTTTTGTTCTCCGGTGTTCTACTTGTGGGGGCGTCGTCATCCTCACTAGGTGTGTCAAGCCCCTTGTGTTCGGCGTTGAGTTTACCGGACTATTTGAAGACCCAACAATCTCTGTGGGTATGGTTTGTAGGTCTCCCAGGGGTACTGTGGATTTGACATATTTTGTCCAGGATTTTGTTGAGGTTAGACAGCTCGTCCCTGTCATCTTTGGGTGGCGGTTTTTTCTGATTTTGCCAAGAGCTTTTGAATCCTGCGTTGACTGTCGTGCTCATCGGGCTATTATCCTTTATCCGTCGTTGTTCTTTGTTACAGCGCAGTTTCCCGTTTCCATCTCTGAGTTTGGATGTACTCGGGTCACTGGTGCTACTTCTTGCCAACCAGATATCCTCTCCTACGCGAAAGCGGGTCATGAGGCTTGTTAATGCAGCCATTGTTCTTGGCTTTTCTTGGCCGAGGTTTCTGGCGAGCCATTCGTCTCGGACACTGTGTTTGAAAGCTGCTAGGGCCTCAGCGTCCGGACAGTCGACTATCTGATTCTTTTTAGTAAGGAATCTGTTCCAGAGTTTCCGGGCTGACTCTCCGGGTTGCTGAGTTATATGACTCAGATCATCTGCGTCCAGAGGTCGGACGTAGGTCCCTTGAAAATTTGCCCGGAAAGTGTCCTCGAGCGCTTCCCAACTTCCTATGGTGTTTTCGGTAAGGCTTTTAAGCCAATGCCGGGCTGGCCCTTTGAGCTTAAGGGGTAAGTATTTTATGGCGTGAAGGTCATCTCCTCTGGCCATGTGTATGTGGAGGATATAATCCTTGATCCAGACTCCGGGGTCTGTTGTTCGGTCGTATGCTTCTATGTTCACGGGCTTGAATCCCACTAGAAATTCATGATCCAGCACCTCATCGGTAAAACATAGGGGATGTGCGGCTCCCCTGTATGTAGGTGTGCCGCGATGTTCGGATATTTTTTGTGTTGCACTGCTCGCTGGAGCTTGCTTTCTTGGCCCATATATGGATCTGGCTGGGCCAGTTCTTTGATGCGAATCCTTAGGAGGATTTCGCGTCGAATTGGGTGTGGTGCCCTTTGTCGCTTGAGACCGATTGTGGGGTCGTCTATCTGACCTGGTGGCTTCCTTATTTTTTGACTGTGGGGGCTTTATGGCCTCTTCATCAAATTCCGGTAGTAGTTTCCGCTTTGGATAGCTTTTTGTGTGACGACTGGTGCCGTACTTGTGTGCGGTATTGAGTACTTTGCCCCATCTGATTCTGAGTGCATCTTCCGCTGTTTTGAGCCTCCACTTCTTCTTTTTCAGGCTACGTGCAGTGGCAAGGAGCCTTTGGTGGAGGTTCTGATGTTCCAGCGATTCGTCCGGCATGAGGTCGTCCGAACTATTATCCTTCCCGGAGATTGGTTGTTTGAATTGTCCGCCCTGTTGGACGGTTGCTCGATGGCATGTTCGTCTTCCATTAATTCGCCATGCTCTATGGCTGGGTCTTTGTCGAGGTGGGGCTTGGCGTGGCGCTTACGTCCCCGCTCTGATTGTTTATCGAGAGAGCGATCCCTGGTTGCGCCCTTTTGATCCTCGTTATCATTTCTCTTAGGTTTGTCCACCATGTATACATCGTATGATGAGGTGGCTTTCCAGTGCCCTATAGGTGCTGGTTCTTGGTCGTCTCCTCCATCGGCGTCCATACCGTCGATGTCTTCGGAGTCGTAGTCGAGCATGTCGGTTAGATCGTTGACAGTGGCTACAAAGTGGGTGGTGGGTGGGTTTTGAATTTCCTTGTCGTCCGTATCCCAACCCTGCTGACCATAGTCCGGCCAGGGCTCTCCTGACAAAGAGAGAGACTTTAGTGAATCTAGGATATCGCCAAAGGGCGAGTGCTGAAAGACGTCCGCGGCAGTGAACTCCATGATCGGAGCCCAATCGGGTTCGATCGTGAGAGGTGCAGAATATTCGAAGTCCGGAATGGGGTCCAGCACCTTGGAGTCACGGGCCTTGGAAAGGACTAGGCTGGTATTCGGCTCTATCGCCGTAGAAATTGCGGCTCCTGGGGCGGCGTCCAACGGTCCGTCCCTGACTAGCGCAGTCGGCTCCGAGTTAATGGTCGGAGCGGACACCTGAGCGGCGCTCCGGGCGCTGTCTGGCGGCAGAGCTAGATCATGCCTATCGAGACAGTGTAGCACGCTCGGCCGTGGCTCGAATCCATCGAAGATCAAGTCCCCACGGATGTCGGTCGTGTAGTTTAAGCTTCCAAACCTGACCTGATGGCCAGGGGCGTAGCTTCCGATCTGCCCCAGATGGCCAAGCGAGTTGGCCCGCAGTGCGAAGCCGCCGAATACGAAGATCTCTCCGGGGAGAAAAGTCTCACCCTGGACTGCGTCGCGGTTGACGATCGAAGAAGCCATCGGGCCTAACGGTGACGACACAGAGGAACTCTAAATGAAAGCACCAATGTCGGTGTCAAAACCGGCGGATCTCGGGTAGGGGGTCCTGAATTGTGTGTCTAGGCGGATGGTAACAGGAGACAAGGGACACGATGTTTTTACCCAGGTTCGGGCCCTCTTGGTGGAGGTAAAACCCTACTCCTGCTTGATTGATATTGATGATATGGGTATTACAAGAGTTGATCTACCACGAGATCAGAGAGGCTAAACCCTAGAAGCTAGCATATGGTATGATTGTTGTTCGTCCTACGGACTAAAACTCTCTGGTTTATATAGACACCGGAGAGGGCTAGGGTTACACAAAGTCGGCTACAATGGGAGGAGATCTTCATATCGTATCGCCAAGCTTGCCTTCCACGCCAAGGAAAGTCCCTATCCGGACACGGGACGAAGTCTTCAATCTTGTATCTTCATAGTCTGGGAGTCCGGCCAAAGGTCATAGTCCGGCCATCCGGACACCCCCTAATCCAGGACTCCCTCAGCCGGCCTCCTCCTCCCTAGCTCCTTTATATATGGGGGCAGGGGGCACCCCATAGACAACAATTGATCTCTTGATCTCTTAGCCGTGTGCGGTGCCCCCCTCCACCATAGTCCTCGATAATATTGTAGCGGTGCTTAGGTGAAGCCCTGTGATGGTAGAACATCAAGATCGTCACCACGCCGTCATGCTGACGAAACTCTTCCCTGACATTATGTTGGATCGGAGTACAGGGAACGTCATCGAGCTGAACGTGTGCTAGAACTCGAAGGTGCTATAGTTTCGGTGCTTGATCGGTCGGGCCGTGAAGACGTACAACAACATCAACCGCGTTGTTCTAACGCTTCCGCTTTCGATCTACGAGGGTACGTGGACAACACTCTCCCCTCTCGTTGCTATGCATCACCATGATCTTGCGTGTGTGTAGGAAATTTTTTGAAATTACTATGTTCCCCAACAGTGGCATCCGAGCCTGGTTTTATGCGTAGATGTTATATGCACGAGTAGAACACAAGTGAGTTGTGGGCGATACAAGTCATACTTCTTACCAGCATGTCATACTTTGGTTCGGTGGTATTGTTGGATGAAGCGGCCCGGACGGACATTACGCGTACGCTTATGCGAGACTGGTTTTACCGTCATGCTTTGCACACAGGTGACTAGCGGGTGTCAGTTTCTCCAACTTTAGTTGAACCGAGTGTGGCTACGCCCGGTCCTTGCGAAGGTTAAAACATCACTAACTTGACGAACTATCGTTGTGGTTTTGATGCGTAGGTAAGAACGGTTCTTGCTCAGCCCGTAGCAGCCACGTAAAAATTGCAACAACAAAGTAGAGGACGTCTAACTTGTTTTTGCAGGGCATGTTGTGATGTGATATGGTCAAGACGTGATGCTATATTTTATTGTATGAGATGATCATGTTTTGTAACCGAAGTTATCGGCAACTGGCAGGAGCCATATGGTTGTCGCTTTATTGTATGAAATGCAAACGCCCTGTAATTGCTTTACTTTATCACTAAGTGGTAGCGATAGTCGTAGAAGCAATAGATGGCCTAAACGACAACGATGCTACAATGGAGATCAAGGTGTCGCGCCGGTGACGATGGTGATCACGATGGTGCTTCTGAGATGGAGATCACAAGCACAAGATGATGATGGCCATATCATATCACTTATATTGATTGCATGTGATGTTTATCCTTTATGCATCTTATCTTGCTTTGATTGACGGTAGCATTTTAAGATGATCTCTCACTAATTATCAAGAAGTGTTCTCCCTGAGTATGCACCGTTGCGAAAGTTCTTCGTGCTGAGACACCACGTGATGATCGGGTGTGATAGGCTCTATGTTCAAATACAACGGGTGCAAAACAGTTGCACACGCGGAATACTCAGGTTAAACTTGACGAATCTAGCATATAAAGATATGGCCTCGGAACACGGAGACCGAAAGGTCGAACGTGAATCATATAGTAGATATGATCAACATAGTGATGTTCACCATTGAAAACTACTCCATCTCACGTGATGATCGGACATGGTTTAGTTGATTTGGATCACGTGATCACTTAGATGACTAGAGAGATGTCTGTCTAAGTGGGAGTTCTTAAGTAATATGATTAATTGAACTTAAATTTATCATGAACTTAGTCCTGGTAGTATTTTGCAAATTATGTTGTAGATCAATAGCTCCCGTTGTTGCTTTCATATGTTTATTTTGATATGTTCCTAGAGAAAACAGTGTTGAAAAATGTTAGTAGCAATGATGCGGATTGGATCCGTGATCTAAGATTTATCCTCATTGCTGCACAGAAGAATTATGTCCTTGATGCACCGCTAGGTGACAAACCTATTGCAGGAGCAGATGCAGACGTTATGAACGTTTGGCTAGCTCAAAATGATGACTACTTGATAGTTTATTGCACCATGCTTAAAACAACTTAGAATCGGGACTTCAAAGACGTTTTGAACGTCATAGACCATATGAGATGTTCCAGGAGTTGAAGTTAATATTTCCAGCAAATACCCGAGTTGAGAGATATGAAGTCTCCAACAAGTTCTATAGCTAAAAGATAGAGGAGAATCGCTCAACTAGTGAGCATGTACTCAGATTGTCTGGGTACTTCAATCGCTTGAATCAAGTGGGAGTTAATCTTCCAGATAAAATAGTGATTGACAGAATTCTCTAGTCACCATCACTAAGTTACTAGAACTTCATGATGAACTATAGTATGCAAGGGATGACGAAAACGATTCCCGAGCTCTTCGTGATGTTGAAATCGACGAAGGTAGAAATCAAGAAAGAGCATCAAGTGTTGATGATTGACAAGACCACTAGTTTCAAGAAAAGGGCAAAGGGAAAGAAAGGGAAACTTCAAGTAGAATGGCAAACAAGTTGTCACTACCGTGAAGAAGACCAAAGCTGGACCAAAGCCTGAAACTGAGTGCTTACATTGCAAAGGAAATGGTCACTAGAAGCGGAAATGCCCTGAATATTTGGTGGATAAGAAGGATGGCAAAGTGAACAAGGGTATATTTGATATACAGGTTATTGATGTGTGCCTTACTAGTGTTTATAGTAGCCCCTGTTTGATACTTGTTCGGTTGCTAAGATTAGTAATTCGAAACAAGAGTTACAGAATAAACAGAGACTAGTTGAAGGGGAAGTGACGATGAGTGTTGGAAGTAGTTCCAAGATTGATATGAACATCATCGCACACTCCCTATACTTTCGAGATTAGTGTTAAACCTAAATAAATGTTATTTGGCGTTTGTGTTGAGCATGAATATGATTTGATCATTTTTATTGCAATACAATTATTCATTTAAAGTCAGAGAATAATTGTTGTTCTGTTTACATGAATAAAACCTTCAAATGGTCATACACCCAACGAAAATAGTTTGTTGGATCTCGATCGTAGTGATACACATATTCATAATATTGATGCCAAAAGATGCAAAGTTAATAATGATAGTGCAACTTATTTGTGGCACTGCCGTTTGGGTCATATCGGTGTAAAGCGCATGAAGAAACTCCATAAAGATGGATTTTTGGAATCACTTGGTTATGAATCATTTGATGCTTGCGAACCGTGCCTTTTGGGCGAGATGACTAAAACTCCGTTCCCCGGAACAATGGAATGAGCTACTGAATTATTGGAAATAATACATACCGATGTATGCGATCTGATGAGTGTTAAGGCTCGCGGCGTGTATCGTTATTTTCTGACCTTCACAGATGATTTGAGCAGATATGGGTATATCTACTTGATGAAACATAAGTCTGAAACATTTGAAAACTTCAAAGAATTTCAGAGTGAAGTGGAAAATCATCGTAACAAGAAAAATAAAGTTTCTACGATCTGATCGTGGAGACGAATATTTGAGTTACGAGTTTGGTCTTCATTTGAAACAATGTGAAATAGTTTCACAACTCATGCCACCTGGAACACCACAATGTAATGGTGTGTCCGAATGTCGTAATCGTACTTTACTATATATGGTGCGATCTATGATGTCTCTTATCGGTTTACCACTATCGTTTTTGGGGTTATGCATTAGAGACAATTGCATTCACGTTTAATAGGGCACCATCTAAATCCGTTGAGACGACACCGTATGAACTATGGTTTAGCAGTATACCTAAGCTGTCGTTTCTTAAAGTTTGGAGTTGTGATGCTTATATGAAAAAGGTTTTCAACCTGATAAGCTCGAACCCAAATCGGAGAAGTGCGTCTTCATAGAATACCCAAAGGAAATTGTTGGGTACACCTTCTATCACAGATCTGAAGGCAAAACATTCATTGCTAAGAATGGATCCTTTCTAGAGAGGAGTTTCTCTCGAAAGAAGTGAGTGGGAGGAAAGTAGAGCTTGATAAGGTAATTTGTACCTTCTCCCGAATTGAAAAGTAGTTCATCACAGAAATCAGTTCAAGTGATTCCTACACCAATTAGTGAGGAAGCTAATGATGATGATCATGAAACTTCAGATTAAGTTACTACAAAACCTCGTAGGTCTTCCAAAGTACAGTCCGCACCAGAGTGGTACGGTAATCCTGTTCTGGAAGTCATGTTACTAGACCATGATGAACCTACAAACTATGAGGAAGCGATGATGCGCCCAGATTCCGCGAAATGGCTTGAGGCCATGAAATCTGAGATGGGATCCATGTATGAGAACAAAGTGTGGACTTTGGTGGAGTTGCCCGATGATCGGCAAGCCATATTGTATAAATGGATCTTCAAGAGGAAGACAGACGCTGATAGTAGTGTTACTATCTACAAAGCTCGACTTGTCGCAAAAAGGTTTTCCACAAGTTCAAGGTGTTGACTACAATGAGATTTTCTCAACTGTAGCGATGCTTAAGTCTGTCTGAATCATGTTAGCAATTGCCACATTTTCTGAAATCTGGCAAATGGATGTCAAAACTGCATTCCTTAATGGTTTTCTTAAAGAAGAGTTGTATATGATGCAACCAGAAGGTTTTGTCAATCCTAAAGGTCCTAACAAAATGTGCAAGCTCCAGCGATCCATCTATGGACTGGTGCAACAATCTCAGAGTTGGAATATACGCTTTGATAAGTTGATCAAAGTATATAGTTTTATGTAGACTTGTGGTGAAGCCTGTATTTACAATAAAGTGAGTGGGAGCACTGCCGCCTTTCTGATAAATATATGTGAGTAACATATTGTTGATCAGAAATGATGTAGAATTTTTCTGGAAAGCATAAAGGAGTATTTGAAAGGAGTTCTTTAAAATAAAGACCTCACTAAAGCTACTTACATATTGAACATCAAGATCTATTGAGATAGATCAAGATGCTTGATAAGTTTTTCAATAAGTACATACCTTGTCAAGATTTTGAAGTAGTTCAAAATGGACAGTCAAAGAAAGAGTTATTGCCTGTGTTGCAAAGGTGTGAAATTGAGTAAGACTCAAATCCCGACCACGATAGAAAATAGAAAAGAGAATGAAAGTCATTCCCTATGCCTTAGTCATAGGTTCTATAAAGTATGTTATGCTATGTACTAGACCTATTGTATACCTTGTTCTGAATTTGGTAAGGGAATACAATAGTGATCTAGGAGTAGATCACTGGACATTGGTCAAGAATATCCTTAGTGAGGACTAAGGAAATATTTCTCAATTATGGAGGTGATAAAAGAGCACGTCATAAAAGAGCTACATTGGTGCAAGCTTTTACACCGATCCAGATGACTCTAAGTCTCAATCTAGATACATATTGAAAGTGGGAGCAATTAGCTAGAGTAGCTCCATGCAGAGCATTGTTGACATAGAGTATTTGCAAAATACATACGGCTCTGAATGTGACAGACCCGTTGACTAAGCTTCTCTCACAAGCAAAACATGATCACACCTTAGTACTCTTTGGGTGTTAATCACATAGCGATGTGAACTAGAATATTGACTCTAGTAAACCCTTTGGGTGTTGGTCACATGACGATGTGAACTATGGGTATTAATCACATACAGATATGAATATTGGTGTTAAATCACATGGTGATGTGAACTAGATTATTGACTGTAGTGCAAGTGGGAGACTGAAGGAAATATGCCCTAGAGGCAATAATAAAGTTAATATTTATTTTCTTATTTCATGATAAATGTTTATTATTCATGCTAGAATTGTATTAACCGGAAACATAATACATGTGTGAATACATAGACAAACATAGTGTCACTAGTATGCCTCTAGTTGACTAGCTCATGAATCAAAGATGGTTAAGTTTCCTAGCCATAGACATGAATTGTCATTTGATTAACAGGATCACATCATTAGGAGAATGATGTGATTGACTTGACCCATTCCGTTAGCTTAGCACTTGATCGTTTAGTATGTTGCTATTGCTTTCTTCATGACTTATACATGTTCCTATGACTATGAGATTATGCAACTCCCGTTTACCGGAGGAACACTTTGTGTGCTACCAAATGTCACAACGTAATTGGGTGATTATAAAGGAGCTCTACAGGTGTCTCCGAAGGTACATGTTGAGTTGGCATATTTCGAGATTAGGATTTGTCACTCCGATTGTCGGACAGGTATCTCTGGGCCCTCTCGGTAATGCACATCACTATAAGCCTTGCAAGCAATGTAACTAATGAGTTAGTTACGGAATGATGCATTACGTAACGAGTAAAGAGACTTGCCAATAACGAGATTGAACTAGGTATTGATGTTGGGGAACGTTGCAGAAAATAAAAAATTTCCTACGGTTTCACCAAGATCCATCTATGAGTTCATCTAAGCAACGAGTGATGAGAGTGCATCTACATACCTTTGTAGATCGCGAGTGGAAGCGTTCAAGAGAACGGGGATGATGGAGTCGTACTCGCCGTGATCCAAATCACCGATGACCAAGTGCCGAACGGACAGCACCTCCGTGTTCAACACACGTACGGAGCGTATGACGTCTCCTCCTTCTTGATCCAGCAAGGGGGAAGGAGAGGTTGAGGAAGAAGGCTCCAGCAGCAGCACGACGGCGTGGTGGTGGTGGAGAGGCAATACTCCGACAGGGCTTTGCCAAGCACTTAACGGAGGAGGAGAGGTGTTGGGGAGGGGAGGGGCTGCGCCTTGGATGTTGTGTGCAGCCCTCCCCTTCGCCCCTCTATTTATAGGGGAAGGGGGAAGGGGGTTGGCCCCCTCTAGATGAGATCTAGAGGGGGGGCGGCGGCCAAGGGAGGGGGCTTGCCCCCCAAGCAAGCGGGGCGCCCCCATTAGGGTTTCCCCCCCAACCCTAGGCGCATGGGCCCAAGGGGGGGCGCCCAGCCCTCCAGGGGCTGGTTCCCTGCCCCCTACGGCCCATGAGGACCTCCGAGAGAGGTGGCCCCTCCCGGTGGACCCCCGGAACCCCTCCGGTGGCCCTGGTACAATACCGATATGCCCCCCGAAACTTTCCGGTGACCGTATGACAACTTCCCATATATAAATCTTCACCTCCGGACCATTTTAGAACTCCTCGTGACGTCCGGGATCTCATTCGGGACTCCAAACAACATTCGGTAATCACATATAAGTCTTCCTAATAACCCTAGCATCACCGAACCTTAAGTGTGTAGACCCTACGGGTTCGGGAGACATGCAGACATGACCGAGACGGCTCTCCGGTCAATAACCAACAGCGGGATCTGGATACCCATGTTGGCTCCCACATGCTCCTCGATGATCTCATCGGATGAACCACGATGTCGAGGATTCAATCAACCCCGTATACAATTCCCTTTGTCAAACGGTACGTTACTTGCCCGAGACTCGATCGTCGATATCCCATTACCTCGTTCAGTCTCGTTACCAGCAAGTCACTTTACTCATACCGTAATGCATGATCCCGTGACCAAACACTTGATCACTTTGAGCTCATTATGATGATGAATTACCGAGTGGGCCCAGAGATACCTCTCCGTCATACGGAGTGACAAATCCCAGTCTCGATCCGTGTCAACCCAACAAACACTTTCGGAGATACCTGTAGTGCACCTTTATAGTCACCCAATTATGTTGTGACGTTTGGTACACCCAAAGCACTCCTACGGTATCCGGGAGTTACACGATCTCATGGTCTAAGGAAAAGTTACTTGACATTGGAAAAGCTCTAGCAAAACGAACTACACGATCTTGTGCTATGCTTAGGATTGGGTCTTGTCCATCACATCATTCTCCTAATGATGTGATCCCGTTATCAACGACATCCAATGTCCATAGTCAGGAAACCATGACTATCTGTTGACCAACGAGCTAGTCAACTAGAGGCTTACTAGGGACGTATTGTGGTCTATGTATTCACACGTGTATTACGATTTCCGGATAATACAATTATAGCATGAATAAAAGACAATTATCATGAACAAGGAAATATAATAATAATCCTTTTATTATTGCCTCTAGGGCATATTTCCAACAGTCTCCCACTTGCACTAGAGTCAATAATCTAGTTACATTGTGATGAATCGAACACCCATAGAGTTCTGGTGTTGATCATGTTTTGCTCGCGAAAGAGGTTTAGTCAACGGATCTGCGACATTCAGATCCATATGTACTTTGCAAATATCTATGTCTCCATCTTGAACATTTTCACGGATGGAGTTGAAACAACGCTTGATGTGCCTGGTCTTCTTGTGAAACCTGGGCTCCTTGGCAAGGGCAATAGCTCCAGTGTTGTCACAGAAGAGTTTGATCGGCCCCGACGCATTGGGTATGACTCCTAGGTCGGTGATGAACTCCTTCACCCAAATTGCTTCATGCGCTGCCTCCGAGGCTGCCCTGTACTCCGCTTCACATGTAGATCCCGCCACGACGCTCTGCTTGCAGCTGCACCAGCTTACTGCTCCACCATTCAACATATACACATATCCGGTTTGTGACTTAGAGTCATCCAGATCTGTGTTGAAGCTAGCGTCGACGTAACCCTTTACAGCGAGCTCTTCGTCACCTCCATAAACGAGAAACATGTCCTTTGTCCTTTTCAGGTACTTCAGGATATTCTTGACCGCTGTCCAGTGTTCCTTTCCGGGATTACTTTGGTACCTTCCTACCAAACTTACGGCAAAGTTTACATCAGGTCTGGTACACAGCATGGCATACATAATAGATCCTATGGCTGAAGCAATGACACTGATCTCTTCTTTATCTTTTGCCGTGGTCGGGCATTAAGCCGAGCTCAATATCACACCTTGCAATACAGGCAAGAACCCTTTCTTGGACTGATCCATTTTGAACTTCTTCAAAATCTTATCAAGGTATGTGCTTTGTGAAAGACCTATGAGGCGTCTCGATCTATCCCTATAGATCTTGATGCCTAATATGTAAGCATCTTCTCCAAGGTCCTTCATCGAAAAACACTTATTCAAGTAGGCCTTAATGCTGTCCAAAAGTTCTATATCATTTCCCATCAAAAGTATGTCATCTACATATAATATGAGAAATGCTACAGAGCTCCCACTCACTTTCTTGTAAACGCAGGCTTCTCCATAAGTCTGCATAAACCCAAACGCTTTGATCATCTCATCAAAGAGAATGTTCCAACTCCGAGATGCTTGCACCAGCCCATAAATGGATCGCTGGAGCTTGCATACTTTGTTAGCGTTCTTAGGATCGACAAAACCCTCCGGCTGCATCATATACAGTTCTTCCTTAAGATGTCCGTTAAGGAATGTTGTTTTGACGTCCATCTGCCATATCTCATAATCATAGTATGCGGCAATTGCTAACATGATTCGGATGGACTTCAGCTTCGCTACGGGAGAGAATGTCTCATCGTAGTCAACCCCTTGAACTTGTCAATAACCCTTAGCGACAAGTCGAGCTTTATAGATGGTAATATTACCATCTGCGTCTGTCTTCTTCTTAAAGATCCATTTGTTTTCTATCGCTCGCCGATCATCGGGCAAGTCTCTCAAAGTCCATACTTTGTTTTCATACATGGATTCTATCTTGGATTGCATGGCATCAAGCCATTTGTTGGAATCTGGGCCCGCCATCGCTTCTTCATAGTTCGAAGGTTCACCGTTGTCTAACAACATGATTTCCAGGACAGGGTTGCCATACCACTCTGGTGTGGAACGTGTCCTTGTGGACCTACGAGGTTCAGTAGCAACTTGATCCGAAGTACCTTGATCATCATCATTAATTTCCTCTCCAGTTGGTGTAGGCACCACAGGAACATTTTCCTGAGTTGCACTACTTTCCGGTTCAAGAGGTAGTACTTCATCGAGTTCTACTTTCCTCCCACTTACTCCTTTCGAGAGAAACTCTTTTTCCAGAAAGGATCCGTTCTTGGCAACAAAGATCTTGCCCTCGGATCTTAAGTAGAAGGTATACCCAATGGTTTCCTTAGGGTATCCTATGAAGACGCATTTTTCCAACTTGGGTTCGAGCTTTTCAGGTTGAAGTTTCTTGACATAAGCATCGCATCCCCAAACTTTTAGAAATGACAGCTTAGGTTTCTTTCCAAACCATAATTCATACGGTGTCGTCTCAACGGATTTAGACGGAGCCCTATTTAAAGTGAATGTAGTTGTCTCTAGAGCGTATCCCCAAAATGATAGCGGTAAATCGGTAAGAGACATCATAGATCGCACCATATCCAATAGAGTGCGATTACGACGTTCGAACACACCGTTATGCTGAGGTGTTCTAGGCGGCATGAGTTGTGAAACGATTCCACATTTCCTTAAGTGTGTACCAAATTCGTGACTTAAGTATTCTCCTCCACGATCTGATCGTAGGAACTTTATCTTTCGGTCACGTTGATTCTCTACCTCATTCTGAAATTCCTTGAACTTTTCAAAGGTCTCAGACTTGTGTTTCATCAAGTAGACATACCCATATCTACTCAAGTCATCAGTGAGAGTGAGAACATAACGATATCCTCCGCGAGCCTCAACACTCATTGGACCGCACACATCGGTATGTATGATTTCCAATAAGTTGGTTGCTCGCTCCATTGTTCCGGAGAACGGAGTCTTGGTCATTTTACCCATGAGGCATGGTTCGCATGTGTCAAATGATTCATAATCTAGAGACTCTAAAAGTCCATCAGCATGGAGCTTCTTCATGCGCTTGACACCAATGTGACCAAGGCGGCAGTGCCACAAGTATGTGGGACTATCGTTATCAACTTTACATCTTTTGGTATTCACACTATGAATATGTGTAATATTACGTTCAAGATTCATTAAGAATAAACCATTGACCATCGGGGCATGACCATGAAACATATCTCTCATATAAATAGAACAACCATTATTCTCGGATTTAAATGAGTAGCCATCTCGTATCAAACGAGATCCAGATACAATGTTCATGCTCAAACTTGGCACTAAATAACAATTATTGAGGTTTAAAACTAATCCCGTAGGTAAATGTAGAGGTAGCGTGCCGACGGCGATCACATCGACCTTGGAACCATTCCCGACGCGCATCGTCACCTCGTCCTTCGCCAGTCTCCGCTTATTCCGCAGCTCCTGCTGTGAGTTACAAATATGAGCAACGGCACCGGTATCAAATACCCAGGAGTTACTACGAGTACTGGTAAGGTACACATCAATTACATGTATATCAAATATACCTTTAGTCTTGCCGGCCTTCTTGTCTGCTAAGTATTTGGGGCAGTTCCGCTTCCAGTGACCCTTCCCTTTGCAATAAAAGCACTCAGTCTCAGGCTTGGGTCCATTCTTTGACTTCTTCCCGGCAACTGGCTTACCGGGCGCGGCAACATCCTTGCTGTCCTTCTTGAAGTTCTTCTTGCCCTTGCCCTTCTTGAACTTGGTGGTTTTATTGACCATCAACACTTGATGTTCTTTCTTGATTTCTACCTCTGCTGACTTCAGCATTGAAAATACTTCAGGAATAGTTTTCACCATCCCCTTCATATTGTAGTTCAACACAAAGCTCTTGTAGCTTGGTGGGAGCGACTGAAGGATTCTGTCAATGATCGCCTCGTCCGAGAGGTTAATGTCCAGCTGGGACAGGCGGTTGTGCAACCCAGACATTTTGAGTATATGCTCACTAACAGAACTGTTTTCCTCCATCTTACAACTATAGAACTTGTCGGAGACTTCATATCTCTCGACCCGGGCATGAGCTTGGAAAACCATTTTCAGCTCCTCGAACATCTCATATGCTCCGTGTTTCTCAAAACGCTTTTGGAGCCCCGGTTCTAAGCTGTAAAGCATGCCGCACTGAACGAGGGAGTAATCATCAGCACGTGACTGCCAAGCGTTCATAACGTCTTGGTTCTCTGGGATGGGTGCTTCACCTAGCGGTTCTTCTAGGACATATGCTTTCTTGGCAGCTATGAGGATGATCCTCAGGTTCCGGACCCAGTCCGTATAGTTGTTGCCATCATCTTTCAGCTTGGTTTTCTCTAGGAACGCGTTGAAGTTCATGTTGACATGAGCGTTGGCCATTTGATCTACAAGACATATTTGCAAAGGTTTTAGACTAAGTTCATGATAATTAAGTTCATCTAATCAAATTAATATAATGAACTCCCACTCAGATTAGACATCCCTCTAGTCATCTAAGTGTTACACGATCCGAGTCGACTAGGCCGTGTCCGATCATCACGTGAGACGGACTAGTCATCATCGGTGAACATCTCCATGTTGATCGTATCTTCCATACGACTCATGTTTGACCTTTCGGTCTCTGTGTTCCGAGGCCATGTCCGTACATGCTAGGCTCGTCAAGTTAACCCTAAGTGCTTTTGCATGTGTTAACTGTCTTACACCCGTTGTATGTGAACGTAAGAATCTATCACACCCGATCATCACGTGGTGCTTCGAAACGACGAACTTTAGCAACGGCGCACAGTTAGGGGGAACACATTCTTGAAATTATTATAAGGGATCATCTTATTTACTACCGTCGTTATAAGTAAATAAGATGCATAAACATAATAAACATCACATGCAATTATATAATAGTGACATGATATGGCCAATATCATATAGCTCCTTTGATCTCCATCTTCGGGGCTCCATGATCATCTTCGTCACCGGCATGACACCATGATCTCCATCATCATGATCTCCATCATCGTGTCTTCATGAAGTTGTCACGCCAACGACTACTTCTACTTCTATGGCTAACGCGTTTAGCAATAAAGTGAAGTAATTTACATGGCGTTCTTCCATGACACGCAGGTCATACAAAAAATTAAAGACAACTCCTATGACTCCTGCCGGTTGTCATACTCATCGACATGCAAGTCGTGATTCCTATTACAAGAACATAATCTCATACATCACAATATATCATTCATCATTCATCACAACTTCTGGCCATATCATATCACATGACAATTGCTGCAAAAACAAGTTAGACGTCCTCTAATTGTTGTTGCATCTTTTACGTGGCTGCAATTGGGTTCTAGCAAGAACGTTTTCTTACCTACGAATAACCACAACGTGATTTTGTCAACTTCTATTTACCCTTCATAAGGACCCTTTTCATCGAATCCGCTCCAACTAAAGTGGGAGAGACAGACACCCGCTAGCCACCTTATGCAACTAGTGCATGTCAGTCGGTGGAACCTATCTCACGTAAGCGTACGTGTAAGGTCGGTCCGGGCCGCTTCATCCCACAATACCGCTGAAGCAAAATAAGACTAGTAGCGGGAAGCAAGTTGACAAGATCTACGCCCACAATAGATTTGTGTTCTACTCGTGCAATAGAGAACTAGGCATAGACCTAGCTCATGATGCCACTGTTGGGGAACGTTGCAGAAAATAAAAAAATTCCTACGGTTTCACCAAGATCCATCTATGAGTTCATCTAAGCAACGAGTGATGAGAGTGCATCTACATACCTTTGTAGATCGCGAGCGGAAGCGTTCAAGAGAACGGGGATGATGGAGTCGTACTCGCCGTGATCCAAATCACCAATGACCAAGTGCCGAACGGACAGCACCTCCGCGTTCAACACACGTACGGAGTGGATGACGTCTCCTCCTTTTTGATCCAGCAAGGGGGAAGGAGAGGTTGAGGAAGAAGGCTCCAGCAGCAGCACGATGGCGTGGTGGTGGTGGAGAGGCAGTACTCCGACAGGGCTTCGCCAAGCACTTAACGGAGGAGGAGAGGTGTTGGGGAGGGGAGGGGCTGCGCCTTGGATGTTGTGTGCAGCCCTCCCCTTCGCCCCTCTATTTATAGGGGAAGGGGGAAGGGGGGCGGCCCCCTCTAGATGAGATCTAGAGGGGGGACGGCCAAGGGAGGGGGCTTGCCCCCCAAGAAAGGGGGGCACCCCCACTAGGGTTTCCCCCCCAACCCTAGGCGCATGGGCCCAAGGGGGGGGCGCCCAGCCCTCCAGGGGCTGGTTCCCTGCCACCTACGGCCCATGAGGCCCTCCGAGAGAGGTGGCCCCTCCCGGTGGACCCCCGGAACCCCTCCGGTGGCCCCGGTACAATATCGATATGCCCCCCGAAACTTTCCGGTGACCGTATGACAACTTCCCATATATAAATCTTCACCTCCGGACCATTCCGGAACTCCTCGTGATGTCCGGGATCTCATCCAGGACTCCAAACAACATTCGGTAATCACATACAAGTCTTCCTAATAACCCTAGCATCACCGAACCTTAAGTGTGTAGACCCTACGGGTTCGGGAGACATGCAGACATGACCGAGACGGCTCTCTGGTCAATAACCAACAGCGGGATCTGGATACCCATGTTGTCTCCCACATGCTCCTCGATGATCTCATCGGATGAACCACGATGTCGAGGATTCAATCAACCCCGTATACAATTCCCTTTGTCAAATGGTACGTTACTTGCCCGAGACTTGATCGTCAGTATCCCAATACCTCGTTCAGTCTCGTTACCGGTAAGTCACTTTACTCGTACCATAATGCATGATCCCGTGACCAAACACTTGATCACTTTGAGCTCATTATGATGATGCATTACTGAGTGGGCCCAGAGATACCTCTCCGTCATACGGAGTGACAAATCCCAGTCTCGATCCGTGTCAACCCAACAAACACTTTCGGAGATACCTGTAGTGCACCTTTATAGTCACCCAATTATGTTGTGACGTTTGGTACACCCAAAGCACTCCTACGGTATCCGGGAGTTACACGATCTCATGGTCTAAGGAAAAGATACTTGACATTGGAAAAGCTCTAGCAAAACGAACTACACGATCTTGTGCTATGCTTGGGATTGGGTCTTGTCCATCACATCATTCTCCTAATGATGTGATCCCGTTATCAACGACATCCAATGTCCATAGTCAAGAAACCATGACTATCTGTTGACCAACGAGCTAGTCAACTAGAGGCTTACTAGGGACGTATTGTGGTCTATGTATTCACACGTGTATTACGATTTCCGGATAATACAATTATAGCATGAATAAAAGACAATTATCATGAACAAGGAAATATAATAATAATCCTTTTATTATTGCCTCTAGGGCATATTTCCAACAATTGAGATACCAACGATTGAATCTCGGGCAAGTAACATACCGATGACAAAAGGAACAACGTATGTTGTTATGCGGTTTGACCGATAAAGATCTTCATAGAATATGTAGGAGCCAATATGAGCGTCCAGGTTCCACTATTGGTTATTGACCGAAAACGTGTCTCGGTCATGTATACATAGTTCTCGAACCCATAGGGTCCGCACGCTTAAGGTTTCGATGACAGTTTTATTATGAGTTTATGAGTTTTGATGTACCGAAGGAGTTTGGAGTCCCGGATGAGACAGAGGACATGACGAGGAGTCTCTAAATGGTCGAGATGTAAAGATCGATATATTGGATGACTATATTCGGACATCGGAAAGGTTTTGAGTGATTCGGGTATTTTTCGGAGTACCGGAGAGTTACGGGAATACGGGGAAGAGTATTGGGCCTTAATTGGCCTTAGTGGGAAGGATCCAGGAGGTGGCGTGTGCCCCTCCCAAGCCCAGTCTGAATTGGACAAGGGGTTTGGGGTGCGGCCCCCCTCTCCCTTCCTTCTCCATTCCCCTCCTTTCCCCCCTTCTCCTAGTTGGACTAGGAAAGAAGGAAACCTACTCCTACTAGGAGTAGGAATCCTACTCCCTTGGCGCGCCCCTCCTAGGGCCGGCCTCCTCCTCCCTTGCTCCTTTATATACGGGGGCATGGGCACCCCATAGACAACAATTGATCTCTTGATATCTGAGCCGTGTGCGGTGCCCCCCTCCACCATAGTCCTCGATAATATTGTAGTGGTGCTTAGGCGAAGCCCTGCGACGGTAGAACATCAAGATCGTCACCACGCCGTCGTGCTGACGAAACTCTTCCCTGACATTCTTCTGGATCGTAGTACAGGGAACGTCATCGAGCTGAACGTGTGCTAGAACTCGGAGGTGCCGTAGTTTCGGTGCTTGATCGGTCGGGCCGTGAAGACGTACGACTACATCAACTGCGTTGTTCTAACGCTTCCGCTTTCGGTCTACGAGGGTACGTGGATGAAAGGGCATTTCCCTACCTTATGTTTTGGATGATGATGACAAACCTTTGTTGGTCTAATCCTGTGCTAAATGTTTCAGGTTCTCGATGATTAGGCTTACATCGGATAGTTGTTCTCTCTCGAAGGAAACGATTGAAGACGGAGTCCTCTATGCTTTTTATCTCTTTGGTCCTAGGGAACCCGTACTATCAAGAGGGAATCCACATTGGAAAGAGTAGGGGAATCCGTTCACGTACACCTCCATCACCCCTCTTTTGTCTTCCTCTGGTGTGAGAGAGAGTGCCTCCCTCTTGATTTGACTTCTGCTGTGTTTTCCCAGCGGTTGTACCGCTCGTCCGAGCGGTTGTACCGCTGGCTCTTGGCGCTTCCCTGTCTTTGTCGAGTGGTGGTACCGCTGCCTCCGGGCGGTGGTACTACCACCAGGCTCTGCAAAGACCTGCGGCGGTTGTTCCGGCCATGCACCGCCCATGTACCGGTCAGGCTTCTGTTTTGATGCGGTTCCCGGACGGTGGTGGCCCGGTTGGTCCGGTTGTTCTCATCAACCGGTACTACCAGAAGTTCGAGCGGTTCTTCCGCTCTTACCTTAGCCGCTCAAGCGCTCAAGGCCAAGCGGTTGCACCGGCCCCGCACCGCCCAACTACCGCCCTAAAGGGTGACTCCGTTCTGTTTCAGTGCGGTAGTTGTGCGGTGGCTGGGCGGTTGGTCCAGTTATTTTCTAATAACCGGTACTACCGCCTAGTGGCCCGGTTGTACCGCCTGGTAGAGTTCTGCCGTTACATCGTGAGCCCCGGTTGTACCGGGACAAGGAGCGGTTGTACCGCTGTAGTGCTGAAAACGCAGTAACGGTTGGATTTATTAGGGTTGCTATATAAGGTGGTTCTTCCACCTACCACTCTCACCTCTTACCTCTCTCACTCCACCATTAATGCTCTCAAGATCTCTTGCCCGATCTCTCTCTCTAGCCACTCAAACTTGTTGATTTGCTAGGGATTGAAGGAGGAGACCTAGATCTACACTTCCACCAAAGGATATTTGCTTCCCCCATACTTTCTAGTGTGGATTTTGTTACTCTTGGGTGTTTGAGCACCCTAGACGGTTGAGGTCACCTCGAAGCCATATTCCATTATGGTGAAGATTCGTGGTTTCATTGGGAGCCTCCAATTAAGTTGTGAAGAGAGCCCCAACCTTGTTTTGTAAGGGTCCGGTTGCCGCCTTCAAGCGCACCAATAGTGGAATCACGGCATCTCGCATTGTGTGAGGGCGTGAGGAGAATACGGTGGCCCTACTGGCTTATTGGGGAGCATTGTGCCTCCACACCGCTCTAACGGAGACGTACTTCCCCTCAAAAGGAAGGAACTTCGGGAACACATCCTCGTCTCCACCGGTTCCACTCTTGGTTATCTCGCACCTTTACTTTTGCAAGCTTACTTGTGTTGTTTCCTTTGCTTGCTCGTGTGCTTGTTGTTGTTGCATCATATAGGTTGTTCACCTAGTTGCATATCTAGACAACCTACTTTGATGCAAAGTTTAATTTGGTAAAGAAAAGCTAAAAATTGTTAGTTGCCTATTCACCCCCCCCCCCCTCTAGTCAACTATATCGATCCTTTCAGTGGACAACACTCTCCCCTCTCGTTGCTATGCATCACCATGATCTTGCGTGTGCGTAGGAAATTTTTTGAAATTACTACGTTCCCCAACATGCACCAGCAGAGCTTCTCTGTCTCATACGCCATCGGGCTCTCACGGTAGGGCACCGGAGACCTGGATTCGTCCCCTCTCCTTCCAGAGGCTCGACGGAAGCTGGGGGCCTGAGAATGACCCGAAGACCACGACATGGACATTGACTTGGACACAGCCGCCGCCGCCGCCGACTGCGAGATCGCCTCCGCCGCTGGCCCGCTCAGGAATCGCCTCCGCCATCGTCTAACCCTAGTTTTTTTTCCCAAATGCACAAACCGTTTCCTGTTCCGCCCCGCGCATTGCTTTAATAACCAGGGCCACCACTGTTGAGCATTTTTGCTCTGTTTTTTTTCTTTGTTTAATAACCAGGGCCAGAGTTTGATTTTAGTTTGTTGTGAGGGCAACAGCAGCTTTTTTTTGCTCTGTTGTTTGATTTGGCCAGAGTTTCATTAGCTAAATAACTTGAGCCATCTAACTTGAGCATTAGCTAATTATTTCATCACAGGTTGAAGAGGAGATAACTTGAGCATACAGGAGTTCAACATGACCATGGATTCTTACATAATTACTAGATTCTTACAACATTAGCTAAAGATCATAGCATAGTGGAGTCTCCAACATTGTTCACAACTACTACATCCATACATTACACTTAACTAAACCACCCTTCACAAAAGATTAGCAAAGCCTTCTATCAAACCAACTTATATCATGATAGGTATGCTCTGCCTCATCTACCCAGATCATCTTCATCTACCTCATTCCTTCAAGATGTCATGGATTAACTTCAACTTCTCTTTGCTCTTCTCAAGTGACTTGAACTGCACAGCAAGCTAGAGCTTTAACTCATCCCTGAGTTTTATCAGATTCTCATGTCCCTTCTTGAACTGCACATTCTCTTTCGTGAGTTTTTTCACAGACTGGGTGAGCTCATCAACCTGAATCTTTAAATTGTTGTTGCCTTCAGCTAGCTTTTCCTTCTCTTTCAAATGATTCATCTTCAGGTTCCTAATGACACTGCCTTGAGCTTCTACCAGGTTCATCAACACTTTGTACTTCTCTTGCATCTTGAAGTTCTCTGCTTCTTTCTTCTCCATCTCATTCTTCATGGCAGCCACAACTGATGCAGTAGCAGCCTCAGCTTTCTTCTCCTTAGCCTGCACATAACTTAAATCCAACACCATGTCCTCCTGGGCATTGAGAAGTTGATGGACATCTTCAACTAGTTTGTCATAGTTGGCATCCAGATTCCTTTTCTCTTCTTTAAGGTGGTGGATAGTAAGTGAACTTTCCAGGTTATCCTTCCTCCTAGCAGTCTTGCTGTCTTCAAACATTTCCCAAAGCTTCAACAATGCATTTTGCATTGTGGGAGGCCACTCTAGGTCAACCCAAGCAAGGAAATTTGACAGCTTCCTGCAATATAGCAAACAATTATATTGTTACTCTCTGAAGAATTACCACTTTTAAAAAATCAACTAACAACATAAGAAGTACAACCTATACATGTGGCCAACCAAACAATGCTACTTCTACTGCAACCTATACTGCCTCAATTAAACTATTAGCATCTACACTGCCTCAATCAACTAACAGTACATGCCTACACAACATGTTGTTGTGAGCTTCAGTACTAATAACTAACTAAACTATGAGCTTCTCCACTACCAACTAAGCTGCTGCCCATATAAATATTACAGTCAACATAAGCATGAAACTTATATATATTACAGTGAACATAGCCAACTAAACTATTGCAGTGACCATCAGTACTATAAGCATCATAACTACTAAATGGTAAAAACAATATGCTTCATCATCAGTAGTAGTAACTATATTACAGTGAACATGAGAGAGCCAGTCTCAAATGATTCAAAAGCTACACGGCGCTCAGTTGGCAGCCAATGCTCCACGCAGAGCCCCTTTGGTGCCTTCTCCAAGCCATTGTAGTCTTGGTCTTCAATGCTAGCAGGAATCTATAGGGAGCAAATACTCAAATCAGAAAACCAGATCATGAAATCCCCAAATCACCAAATCACCTAACCCTAATCCTAGCTCTACCACTGACCTGGTAATGCATCCCGTCGGAGGAGGAGGAGATCTGCAGGCTGGACAAGTCGTCGCTGCTCTCATCCTCGAAGACCATGGCGCGGCGGGGGCAGACGCGGCGGTCTGCGCGGCGAGCGGCGGCGGCGGCGGCTGGAGAGACGGGGGCGATGCGGCGAGGAGAGGGACAGAGTGGAGTGTCAAGTGCGGCTGGCTGCGTACGGGTTCGACCGGACCAGGCTACATGGAGCGACCGAGACGAATGCGAAACTTACCGAGCGGGTGCGCGCGGGTAAGACACGGTGGCACCTGACCAGTGGGCCCTTTAGGTCAGATACGTGGTCAATACACGCTTATATGGCTGTCAGACCGTTATACAACACTTAGGCCTAGAGTTGGTACTGCATGGCAAAAAAAGTGACTAATGATACTGACTCGTTACAACGTGCTGAACTGTGGTAGTTCCGTGCAATTAACTCCCCGGTAGCGCTGGAAGCTGGTAGGGTTTTGAGTTGTTGTAGCTCAGGGGTTGTAGATTTTCCATCATATGGATTTATTATGGTCAGTGTTTTTTTTAATTATTGATGGTGAAGTTTATTGGCACGCGATGGACTTGGGCGCCCAGGTTTGGTCGTTAGCTTACCACCAAAACAAACATGCTGGGTTTCTCTAACAACGCTTTTTTTAGGATAACTACGTTTAAGATCGTAAGTTTGTAACAACTTAAAACTATGTCTGGTAGTAGTCCCTAATTTTCCGGCAAGTGAAAATGCTTTCCAAGTAAAATTTGATGTCCCTGTTCTTTAGGAAGATCGACAAGATAGAACGCAGGCTCCGTCCCCCTCGGCTAACATTGTTAACGGTGCAACATTTTCTTCAGGAAACTTGGTCGAGTGGTTCAAGTAACCAATCTGCACCCACAAGCACACTGGATTCACATCAACTGATCATCAAACTTCACTCACCCGCAAAAAAAAATTACTCCTGATGTCCTTCAATCCTTAAAGTGAATAGTCAATGTGTACATGCAATGCACGTTAATTTGGAATTATATTAAGTGCATGCGGATACTAAGTACTCCCTCCGTTCCCAAATATTTGTCTTTCTAGAGATTTCACCAAGTGACTACATACGAAACAAAACGAGTGAATCTACGCTCTAAAATATGTCTACATACATCTGTATGTTGTGTCCATTTGAAATGCCTAGAAAGACAAATATTTCGGAACGGAGGGAGTAGGATATTATTTACGAGTTATTATGTGATTAGCACTATATTTGGCATGAAATTAACTGCATGCTAAACGTGTTGAGCACTCGACATTGAAGCAGTCTAGGTTGTTGGATTGACATGATTTGATGGCCGAGATTAACTGGATCTACCCCTTTGGATCTTTTTATATCCTTAATAAAGTGATGAAAAAAATTGACACCATCCGAAGTTTGCAACTAAAGAGTCAAAGATATATATGGACCGCTTCAAGTAAGATAAATCATTTGGAATCAGTTAAAAGATCAGCAGTAATCATGCTATGCTATATGCTTGTGTGCGTTAAGTATAGCAGCTATAAATAAATGCCGACCACAGTGCCAGACAATGAGATACATTTTAACAACAAAGAAGGAACTGGATTGTAACAAATAAAACGCTGAATGGAACATGATAGTACAGTGCTGGTATATCACATCGCGCAGTGTATTACAGTGTCTCTAATAGCATCGCCCTAATTTTCACCTTCAACTCATCTGGGACCTGAGTTGCTTGTTTGTCAGAAAGCTGCCTCTGTGATGCTTCTGCAGAGCTTCTATCAGAAGTATTTGAGTCCTTGTTAGCACCTCCCCGACCCTTGTCATGGCCACCGTCTTGGAGGTCTGAAGAACTGCTATCTTTGCGCTCCATAGACCTTCTGTCTTTCCGTTCTGAACTCCTCATGTCTCTGCGCTCTGAAGAGCACCTTCTGTCTTTGTGATCTGAAGAACCACCACGGGATTTGGACTGCACAGAAAATTCAGCAAACACAGTAGAGTGCGGTTACAATTTGCGTTGGTACCAGAGCCACGATATCAAAACAGAATATGGCACCTTAGAAAATTAGAAACAATTCCAGTATTAGACTATCCAAAGTAACAAGAAAACAATAAATCAACGCATATAGGAAATGCCAGAAAACATAGTGATGCAATACAGTTAAACCAAATACTTCAGTACTTGGCTGGAAATATGAATAAAAAGGGAAAAGGCAGTGCATCCGTGATTCATATTGTCCACATAAGAACTTACCTCAAGTTCAGAGATCAAGTGTAAGACATCATGTGCACTTGAAAATTAAGATCAAAGAGAAAAAGCAATCTTGGCAAAAACAGGCCATAAGCATATAAGATGAATATTCATTAAAGCCCGATGGTATACATTCAACAGAAAATATAGAACAACACATATAAAGGAACAATCAGACTAAAGCAACTTATAGTTTACAAAAACACTTATATAAGGAAAATGAGCCAGAATTTTAAAAAACTTTCCAAACTAAGAAGAAAACCATGACATCAATCAAATCATATATACAATTGAAGAGAATTGTATCGATTGGAATTGAATAAATAAGAATAAACTGTGCATCAGGACTGATATAATGTCGACACGAACTTACCTGAAGTTCAGAGATCAAGTGTAAGACATCATGTGCACTTAAGAAATAAAAAAACAAGCAATTTTAGCATGAAAAGTATTCAGAAGTCCAAGCATGGGTAAATAAGTTAATACATTAGCCAGACAAAAGCGAGTGATCTAGAAGAACAAAGGAAACAAAAAATAAACCTCATAAAGTGAAGAACATTAGACCAAAGCTTATATTAAGTTATTATAGCATTGGTGGCTGCTGCAACTTTAAGTGAACATGCCCAGTGGTTCACAACTAACTCATTTAAACAAAGCATGAATGATGAAATGACCAATTAATGGTGTGAATTCTGACAAATGTTTAGTAACTAACAGAACACTGAGGTGGTCGGCCACCATAAGTTCGCTCTCTTAGAAATGTAGCATGGTACAAGTAAAAAAGATATGAATTCTTTGGTCACATCAAGATGTGCAAACAACTTGCTCTATTCGACTGTACAATATCAAACAACTACACCTATGCTGCCTACCACCTATGCCTACGAGGAGCTAACTGGGACAATGAGCTGGTACAGTACTATCCCAATGCCAGGTTGCACGATTGTGATTCAGAGCACCAGGTGCACGGCCACCATAAGTTTGCTCTCCCAGAAACACAATGTAGCGACCAGACCTCAAACAGTCTGATCTCTATGCATCAGTGTCACCCCTGGATCGGTAATGCTGACACACACAGTACTTGAAGGATTTATAACAGAGTAGCAATCACACACTTATTATATCGAATGTCTCAAAAGAGAACTTATTACAATAAATATGGCTTAAGGCCATCTAACAACGATAACAGCGGAAGGCTTGGAAGATAAAGTGAGTCCATCAACTCCAACGGCATCACTAAGTGAAAGATCACGACCTAAGGCACCTTACTCGTCGTTTGAAAAGTCTGCAACATGAATGTTGCAGCCCGAAAACGGGTCAGCACATGGAATATGCTGCAAGGTAATACATAGAGAGTAATGAACAGAATGATGCTATCACTATATGCATATATGGCTGGTGGAAAGCTCTATGGTTACAGTTTTGCATAAAACCAATTTTTCTCTACAACAAAGGAATAAATTATATTTAACTATCATGGTGGTTGTTAAACATTGAGAAGATTCACCCAACTCAATCCCAATTAAGCATCAACATTAACCCAATCAAATTATATTAAGAGTGATGAGATCCACATGATAATCCAAGAACAGATACTCAAGATGTCCATAACCGGGGACACGGCTAACCATGATTAGTTTGTACACTCTGCAGAGGTTTGCGCACTTTTTCCCACAAGACTCGATCTCCTCCGTTGAATTTCTCACACTACATGGTGTTTGAGAAATGGATGACCGAGACACAGTCTTTCAGAAGTATTAGCACCTTACGATGGGTAGACAGTACCACCTACATCCCCTACATCTGCTAGTCTACCACTGTAAGAGTTCACACGACTTAATCAACTATGCTAGAGCCATAATAGCTTGTGGCTGCACACGGAAGTTTCTAGCATGAATAATCTTATGATCCCTTTGAGCCTGGGTAGCGGTCCATAAGAAAATCACACGGTACCCCGGGATTTCCAAAAATACAGGTAACACTAGGTTCCCTAGGTGCCTCAATCCACCTAGATGTGTATTTAAGTAGCCACCTTAAGTTGAACCATAATTAACAATCTCACATCTGTCATGAATTCACTCAAACCCAATCCACGTCTACTAGCATAGCATAGCAATATAAGCAACATAGAACTAACTCCTAAGGGTTTGATAATAAACAGGTAATAGGTACTACCTCAACTACTTCCCAAACCCACATATTAATCAGATCCTAACCATGCAATTGTTTGAGGATTGATCTAATGCAATAAAACTGGGTAGTAAAGAGGTATGGATCAAAGTGTTACTTGCCTTGCTGATGATCCGTGAAACCTAGAGACTCATAGTAGCACGCTTCGCACTCCGGTACTCTATCGCAAACAAACAAGCATACAATAAGCACTCAACTGGAAGCACGGGTAAAACTCAAATAAGATATCTAACCAGAAAGTTTAACTTAACAACTCCGGTTTGCAAAAAGAATCGAATCAAACGAAGCAACAAAACTCAAACTGCAAAAGAAACAAGCTCCGTTTACTAATCTGGACTTAAGTCAAATTTTACAGCAGTAAAAACTTGTTTAAGTTGGTTAAACAGAAGAGGGCTTCGAGACGAAATTCTAGGCGCTTGAATCGCCCGATTCTGATAAACGAGGAAAAAGTTATACTAAAACGAAAAACAGGGCAAAAATCACGATCGAAAAATATCACGAAAAAACCCTGGAAAAAGAGAACTGACGAACAGGCTAACGAACGAACTGTCTGCGGCAAAACGATGAAAACCGTTCGTTAAAAGGAACGTACAAACGGGCGTTCGCTAAATAACTAAACCGGAAAAAACGATCTGAAAAAAAACGCATCTAGGTTTTCAAAATAAAACCGAACGGTTTTTAAAAAAAAGATGGCTACCTCGGCGTTCGTGACGACGGCGGCGGCGGCGGTCAACTCCGGCGATGGCGGCGTCCGGCCGTGACGGCGGGGTCGGCGGCGAGGCGACGGCGGCGGCGGCTAGGGTTTCGAGGCAGGCGGCTGGGGTGGCCTCGGCCCCTTATAAAGGTCGGCCGGGCTAGTGTCCCGCTCGGGCACGGCCTGGTTAGGTCGGTTGATTTTTTTAAAAAAAACCATTTCGCGCAGAAAAACGAAGAAAAGAAATACTAAACGGGCTCCAAAAATTCTGAAATAAATTTTTCCCGTCCTCTAAAAATATAGCTGAGAAAGTGAACATTTATTTGGGCCTATAATGAAATTTTGAGAAATGCATATTTTTCCTAATTCAAATAAAATGGCGATAAAACTCCGAACAAAAATCCTATTTGATTTTAATATTAAATCTCCAATATTTCTTTATTTTGGGAAAGTCATTTTATCCCCTCTCTTTTAGTTTTATAAAAGAAATATTCGAAGAGAAAATAATTAAAATCAAACGATCCTCTTTTCAAAATTTGAGAAAACTCAAATGTGAAAATAACGAAATCCCCAACTCTCTCCGTGGGTCCTTGAGTTGCGTAGAATTTCTAGGACAAGTCAAAATGCAATAAAATATGATATGCAATGATGATCTAATGTATAACATTCCAAATTGAAAATTTGGGATGTTACACATAACGTGGTACAAGTCATAATATACTTAATTGTTTTTAGAAGTCATAACATAAGTTTTGATGTTTGGTGTACCGGTAGCACAACAACTCTTGCTGCACAGGATACACTCTCCACCAATGGTGGGTATGCGAAGGCGGCAACCGTGTGAATGCAAATACCAAAGAAATATTATCACACATTCACAAACTTGTTCTTCATCTACTTTCCATAGCTGTTATCAAGACATCATGAGACATTGAGACTCCTTTTACAACAAACTCCATGTCCGTTTATGTTTGTTTGCAAAGCCAAAGCAGCCTGCATGTTCACGTGACAGGCCGACAGTGCATAATCAACAACTTTCAGTTGACAAGGGTTAGCTAGCAGAAGGTACTTAATATACCCTTTCCAGATTTGTGAAATTTAGTGTCGGGTCCAATGCACCTACTACCAAAGGACATATGAAACTAGCTCAATCTCTTCCATGATAGCATCCTTTCTGATGTGGTATCTCTCTCCAACATGGATGTTTAGAACAATTATGTACTCGATCATTTGGGATGCTGTTATGACCAGCATATTAGAGGCTTAGCCCAGTGGGCTGTGGCCCAAGTTATCTTATCGTTATTAGGGGCTTAGTCCAATTATCTTATCATTATTAGGGTCGTTTGCTTAGGAGTCAAGTAAACCTCTCTATATAAGGAGAGGAGATGTGTTTTTTTTTAAAAGGAGGATGGCCCCCGGCCTCTGCATCTGGAAGATGCATACGACCATTTTATTGATTATTCTTGAGGACCTTACAAAGTATTACAACAATGTGCCTGAATCCACCATCTTGGCAGCATATGCCACTACTCCTATCTAAAATGATGAAGGGGTGCTAGTTGGGCCACTACCCAAACCACTCATCTAAGCCTAACATCAAAAGCCGGAAGCCGAAACTCAATCGGAAGCCCCAGCCGAGCCACATACCGGGTCTGGGGCACAATCCGGTCAGACGCACTCGTGTGTCGTCGCCGCCATCTTCCACAGGTCCGTCTTCAGATCATATTGAGGCTTCTACCTTGTCTGGCCACTCTGCCATCGATGTCACCATGACGCCGGACAACAACCTCCTCCTGCGTGAGTCCATCTCTGTGCATCGGACGCCGAGCCTCCACAGCGCCATGCCGCCGATATCCGTCGCCATCAATGTGTGAGATGAAGCACCGCTCCACCATCCCCCCAGCCAGCACTTACTCCAAAACGATGCCCCCAGGAGGGAAAGCGATAAAACGCCATCATCGTCCGATCCGGAAGACCCAGATCTAGGGTTTCCCCCGTAGCATCCCGAGCCTGATGACGCAGACTGCAATGACGATGCCTCGACAAGGGAACGACATCCAAGACGCCGCCATCGTCCGCCATGACCGTAGTCGGCGCGATTTTCATCGGCAGTTGCTCCACCAAACATGCACCGCCGACGTCGATGGTCCCTTCAACCGGAGCAAACTCCAAAACAATGCCCTAAAGAGGGACTACGACGCAAAAGCGCCGCCATCGTTCGATCCCAAGGAGATCTGGGGTTTCCCCCCGGAGTTGCCCGCGCTGTCAAGGACCAGACAAGGGTAGAATCACGTGGATCTGCCCAGCTGCCGACGAGTCGCACCCACCACCGTGCCGACGGCAGACCAGCGATCAAGGCCCACGCATGGGCATAGATCCGGCCGCGCCGTCGCGAACCGATCCGGTCACGCCGCCACCGTCCTTGGCGGCCGCAACGCACCAGATTGCGAGACCTCCTGCCACGGGGAAGCGAGGCCGTCGATGCGCCGCCATCCACAGCCTACCGCGCGGCCAATCTGCCGCCGCCTCGAACCGCCGGCGTGAGACGCGCTGTGGTGCCCCATCGCCGCCGCACCACACCTCGGAGCAGCCACGTCCGCCCGCGAAGAACTGCTGGATGAGGAGGCAAAGGGGGCCCCGCCGCCGCCGGCACCGGCCGGGCTTCGCCCGGTCGCGCCCTGTGGCGGCGGCGAGGGAAGGGACGGGAAACGGGAAGCCTGCCGGGGGGGATTTGGGGGTGCCTCCCGGTCGCCTCGCGGGGGCGACTCGGGAGGGCAGTTTTTTATCCCGATCTTATCAACAAGGGGCGGGAGACCAGAAGAGGAGATGTATCGATCTAATCAAGCAAGAAGCAATCAGTATTTGCTCGGCTTCCCTTAGGGAGCCGGGAGACCTAACCCTAGCTGCCTCTTGCGCCGCCGCCGCCTCTTCTCCATCACGCAAGGACGGCGCCCAGCCACCCCCTCGACCTCGTCTTCCTCCATCTTTCCCCTACAATCTCCGTCCTAGAACCGGCGAAAGCCTAGCTCCTAACAGACGCGCTATAATATCAGGGAGACTGACATGGAACACATGGAGTATTAGCAAGACACTTTATGATTATTGGGGATGCCCTGGTATCAAAGAGGCAAACTCATGGAACTGCATTATCTTAAAATTAGCTTCTTTATTTGATGAACAGAAGGACACAATAGTTGCACTAAAAGAAGATTCAAAAAATTAAACATTATCTTAAAATTAGCTTCTTTATTCGATGAAGAGATATGGAAGGACACAATAGCTGCACTAATAGAAGATTTAAAAAATTACACACGATAGGCATGTTTGCACCAAAATAGGACGAGCAAGACAATCTAATACAAGGTCAGCAACCTGGTCAGCCTCGTGAACAATATTCACAAGACTTTCTGATACCCAAGGGATCAGGCACGGAGAGAACATCATAGCAAACAAAATCATCACAAGTAAGATCAGATCTAAAATCAATTGGAGCATCTCGAGAAGCCCTACTATCCAGACATAGGAGTTGGTGCTGATTAGCTATCCATTTATCGTTGCAACTGTCGTGGACACCAAACTTCATTGACACGAGCACTTTAGCATTCGCCACAAAGAACTTGGCAAAATTCACATCCGGCTGCTTGCCCTCGTAGCGCTTGAGCACCACCTCTGTGAGATGGAGCTCAAGGCATGTGATAGGATCTTGCGGGTTATAACCGTGTCCATAATTTTTGTCACACTTACGCAGAGAAGACGTGATGTACAGTTTCGTCAGGTATGGGAAGCATCTCAGCAAGTCGATAACATCATCGAGATCAGGTTTACAAGCCTTGAGAATCAAAACCCTCACGTCGCGCATAGTTGTTCTGAAGCTTTCCAGAACCACTTTTCTGAATCTTCTGAATGAGTCCAAGATCTCCAATTTCCGTGCGTGGGGTACCCAGAAGAACATCGGGGTGTAACAAGTGTAGGAGGAACCACGAAAGTCCCGAGATGTGATGAGTCTTTCCAGCCGAGGGGCATTCTGGATGACAACTTGAACTCTGTAGCCATTCTCGATGATCCTGAGAGACGGTGAGTTGATCAGCACCCGGACAATGTCAGATCTACGGTTAACGTCAATGTCAATCAGAAGGCTCTCGAGCACAGGGCAGCCGGAGAGCACGCCTTGGAGGTCGTCGTTGGGGAAGGTCACGTCATGGAGGACGAGCCTTTTGAGTTGCCGAAAGATGAGCGCAGGGGGCGCGTCCTCGGGGAAGCGGCAGAAGTCGAAGGTGGCGGCCCGGACGGTCGCCGCGAAGCGGATCACGGGCAGCGGCAGCGGATACTGGCCTCTGTAGCTGATGATCTGGATCTCCTCGAGGTTGCTGAGGGCGGGGGACGTGAGCCAGCCGCCGAGCGTGTCGTGGATGTCGCTGATGTAGAAGTAGTCGTGGCGGATGGAGAGGCGGCGGATGGAGCCCTGGTGCTTGGATAGGATCTTGGAGATGACGGCGATAAGCTGGCGCTCACTCTTGCGGAGGCGGTTGACGTTGAGGCCGCGCCGGTCGGAGGGGCAGGAGAGGAGGTAATCCCAGCGCCTATTCCTGACGATGTCGCAGTCGTCGAGGTTGAGCGGGGAGGAGCGCCAGAGGTGGCGCCAGCGACGGGAGAGGGCGGTGGTGCGCGCGCCGTCGTCCGTGGGTAGGAGGGAGATGATGGTGCCTAGAATCTCGTCCGGGAGGAGGCTGACAAAGTCGTGCTCCTCCGGTTCCGCCGCCATGACCATGCCCCGTAGGCCGTAGCGCTGGACGGCTGGACGCTGGTAGGGTTTTGACTTCTTGTTAGCGATAGCGCAGGTATTGTACTAGCAAAACTTTGGCAACAAATCGAGCAATGGCTTAAATAATAAGCGTTTTTCTTTTCTTTTTTTGAAACGGAAAATAATAAGCTTTTCAGGTATTGTATTGTATTGCAGGATCGGCACAAAATAAATACCGAGTGCCGGGTTGTAGCAAAATCAGTATTCGATCTGGTGCCGTTAGCATACGAACAAAACAAACACGCTGGATATGGTGTTCAGATAGAAGCAGACTACGTTTGAGATCGTAACAACTTGAAACTATGTCTGGTAGTCCCTAAATCACGGTTGAGTGAAAAATGCTCTCCAGTAAAATTTGCTATCCCTGATGTTTCTTTACATATCAACAAGATAGAACACAGGCTCTACCCACACTCCCTTGGTAGGTATAGTTCCCTAGAAATGTATACTAAACAATATGTTGCGGTGCAACATTTTCTTCAGGAAACTAACTCTAGTAGTTAAAATTCACATCAACTGGTAATCTAACTTTACTCCTGATGTCCTCCAATCCTGAAAAGTGGTACTGTTTCGCAGCTAGAGTCAAAGATATATAACCACTTCAAGCAAGATATACTCCCTCCGGCCCAAAACTATCGTAGTGTCAAAAAATATACTCTTACATTTTGGGACTGAGGAACTATCATTTGAAAACGGTAAAAAAAAGTTCGCACTAATCATGCTATGCTATAATGCTTCTGGATGCGCCAGCAGACGGAAAGTAGGCGCTATAAATGCAGACAACAGTGCCAGACAATGGGATATTTTAACAAGACAAATGCTTGAACAAAATAAAGGAACTGGACTGTAACAAATAAGGCGCCGAATGTAAAAGAACATGATAGTACAGTGTTACATCACATCGCACAATGTATTACAGTGTCTCTAATAGCATCGCCCTAATTTTCGCCTTCAGCTCATCTGGGACCTGAGTTGCCGCCTGCGAAGATTGAGCAGTGTCGCTAGGGGGCTGCTCTGATCCATGCCTGTGCTCAGGCGTGCTTTGGGAGGCTTCAGCGCGGCCAAGAGTTTGCTCATTGAGATCTCCGTCATCCTTGTGTTTCCTTTTGGAACCAGAGCGATGGCTCCTCCGGTGCCTCCTATGCTCGTCATCTTCAGCGTAGTGATGATCGTCCCTATGTCGATGCCTTGACTTGGAACTGCGTAGCTCATCTTCCGAAGAGCTATGATCCCTATACTCCCTTTCCTTGGAGTGATGCTTGTGCTTACGTTTGTGTGCATCCTTACTGTGGCCTCTTGAACGCTCCGAACGATGCCTCTTCCTTGAGTGTTTATAACTTCCCTCCTCCAAATCATGTTTGTCCTCATCGGATTCTGGATGATGCTTTCTGTACTTGCGTGCCCTGTTCTGCTCGTCATCAGAGTCTTTCTCCTGCTTGATCATATTCGAACCTTCCCGTTCGAAACGCACAGAGCTACCTTCCCGTTCAAAACGCAGAGAGCTACCTTCCCGTTCAAAATGCACAGAGCTACCTTCCCGTTCACTAGCCAAAGGTTCTGGAGGCACGGGGAGGTTCGAATTAGCAGGAGCGGCCCTTGCAGATTCATTAGTTATCTCCTGTGTCACCAGATCATTCTTGTTGCCACCACCCTTAATAATTGAAGTGAACATCTTTGCACGCCGAAGCCTCTCAGCCTTCAGCTTCTGCTCATTTGTCATGGAAGCTTCAGAAGAATCTGCCTCTTTAGAGGCGGCAACAGCAACTGCTTTTGCGATTGTATTTGTGATCCAATCATCATCGATAATTCCAATACCTTCCTTCTTTAGCTGATCACTACTTGTGACTGATATGCCAGGCTCACTATTTGAAGCAGGTTTGGACACTGCACCTGAGCCCTGTATATGGCGAATGTCAACCGTGTCTTTTAGCGTGTTAGGTTGAGGATTGGCAGGCCCCAGTCCACGAGTAGCCGCCATAACAATAGCAGCAGCTTCATCTGCAGTGACCGTCCGAGGAAGTTCCTTCTTGGCACCACCAGTGACCAACTGGAACTTCCCCTCCCCTTGTTTGTCAGAAAGCTGCTTCTGTGATGGTTCCGCGGAGGTTCTATCAGAAGTGCTTGAGTCCTTGTTAGCACTTCCCCGTCCCTTGCTTTTAGTTACTTCCTTGTCGTGGCCACTGTCTCGGAGGTCTGAAGAACTTCTATCTTTGCGCTCCATGGACCTTCTGTCTTTACGTTCTGAACTCCTCCTGTCTCTGCGCTCTGAAGAACTCCTCCTGTCTTGGCGCTCTGAAGAGCTCCTTCTGTCTCTGTGCTCTGAAGCACCACCACGGGACTTGGACTGCACAGCAAATTCAGGAAACACAGTAAAGAGCGGTTACAATTTGCATTGGTGCGAGACACGATATCCAAACAAAGTCTTGTATCTTAGAAATTTAGAAACAGTTCCAGTATTAAACTTCAAAAATAACAAGAAAACCATATATCAATGCTTATAGGCAATGCTAGAAAACGTAGTGATGCAATACAGTTAAACCAAATACTTCAGTACTTGGCTGGAAATATGAACAAAGAGGAAAAGGCAGTGCATCAGTGATTCATAGTGTCCACATAAGAACTTACCTGAAGTTCAGAGATCAAGTGTAAGACATCATGTGCACTTGGAAGTAAAGACCAAGGAAACAAGCAATCTTGGCATAAACAGGCCATAAGCATATAAGATGAATATTCACTAAAACCCGATGATGGTATACATTCGACAGAAAACATAAAACAGCACATATAGAAGAAACAATCAGACCAACGCAACTTATAGTTTACGAAAACACATGTGTAAGGAAATGAAGTGCACCAGAATTTTAAACAACTTTCTAAACTAAGAAGAAAACCATGACATCAATCAAATCATATACACAGTTGAATAAAATATCTGTGTACCGATTGGAATTGAATAAATAAGAACAAATTGTGCATCAGGATTGATATAGTGTCCACATGAACTTACCTGAAGTTCAGAGATCAAGTGTAAGACATCATGTGCACTTAAGAAAGAAAAAAAACAGGCAATTTTAGCATGAAAGGTAATCAGAAGTTCAAGCATGGGTAAATAACTTAATACTCATTCTACAAGACGTCCAAACTTTAAGTGTCAGTGTGTCACAGAGAATGGAAGACAAAGCAGTAGCCGGACAAAAGCGAGTGATCCAGAAGAAAGGAAACAAAAAATAAACCTCAGAAACTGAAGAACGTTAGACCAAAGCTTATATTTATTTCATTACAGCATTGGCGGCGGCTGCAACTTTTAAGCGAACATGCCCATTGGTTCACATCTCACTCGTTTAAACAAAGCATGAATGATGAAACAACCGATTAATGGTGTGAATTCTGACAAATGTTTAGTCAAATAGAACTCCGCAAAATATGGGTGTGAAGGGAAGGAGTACAAGTTGCAAATGTTTAGCCCAACTAAACTATCTGACAAATGTCTAAAAAAATTGATTTCTATAGAACAGGTCAGGAAAGGGAAAGTTATGCAAATATTACGTCCTAAAAAATAAAAGATGAGTGTGATCCAAATTACCTCTTGGGTTTCCTGAAGCATCTTGAGATAGTAAGAGTGATATGGATTAGACGGCAGAAGAAATGGAAACCTCCCTGTCATCCTGTCTTGCTCAATGAGCTTTTGTTCAAACTCCTTCCCGTTCCTGAGAATAAACTCGACTATTTTCTCCATTGTGCCCTTCAAAATGGATGGTGGTTCCAGTATCATTTCTTTTGTGTCAGACACACCTAATTTAGAGTTGTCAGACTTGGTAGAAGTGGTTAACACTGTCGTGGCATCTTTAACCTTCTCCCGCTGAGCAGCAACAATGCTGTTTCCAGCAATTGTTGGGTTCTTCTTGGTGAAAATAGGTTTATCCTTTACTAAAGTGGATGCTTCTATTGTTACTGTCTGATCTTTTTTCACTTCGTTGTCATGTACAAGGAATGATGAGCCTTTGTGGGCATTGTCATGCAAAGCTTCATTTCCAGGATCCTTGCCTTTTGAACTAGCTGGAAGCACGCCTTCATCCTCATCTCCAGACTCATAGACGGCCCCAAGCAATGATAAAGCTCCGCTTGACGAGGCAGCAATCTCACTCTCACCCATAACAATTTTGTTGCCTTTATTGGTGTCAGCATCAGAGCCATCTTTCAACAGCTGAGGATGATCAACAATGTAGCGGAAGTAGCTGTGGAGATGATGGTCAGGCATCAAGAACCCAAATGTTGGATTATTTCCCTGCTTCACCCTTAACACAATCTCTGATTGTCCCCCATGCTCACTGACAAATAGAGCAGTTCTTGCAATTATCTGATGCACCTTCTCGGAGGGAGGCTGCAAATTAGAAATTATGACAAGAAAAGTGTCTCAGTAATGGTATGAGAGCAGAAATCGCAACCATATGACTTAAACACAACTGTAGTACAGAACTGGTACAGCACAGTAAAATTAAGAAAGCTATCCCGTTGCAGTATTCTCTTCTTTTATTATATGTACCATTTACATCATTCTAATCCCACCTGCCTATTCCTTACGTCAAGATAGATCGTAAGGAAACAATGTGGATCACTAGTAGGAACTTCATCTCTGCTCCAACCATCTGAAATAGACATTTAATCCTTAGAAGAACATATGCACCTTGGACAATTATTGCTGGATCAACTGAAGAAGATTAATAACAATGTATGAAGTGGAAAAATAATAAGACAGAATGCATATATGATGAGAGCAGACAGTAGGCTTTGCACACTCACCAGCTTATTCAACAGGCTTTCTGGCACAGGAAAAGATGGGCGATAAGAAGAGACTGAATCATTCGGATCATCAGAACCAGCAGGTCCCCCGTATGAGAAAGCGACGGCATTATAACCGGCCTGCCCAGTATCTGTCCCGTTTCCTGCAGAAAGAAAAGATGCCAGTTTGGGTATTGTTACATAACAATCCAGACACAGAAACTAAGATTGAGTGGAGAAGAAAAATGCAGATCCAAAGATACATCTCAGGAGACATCAGAGAAGGCCCCTTACTTTGAACAGATTAAAGATGTTCATCAAATAAAATCAAGCATCCTTCCTGCAAACTTACAAAAAAATATGACAAGAAATATAATAGGAGTTCAACTAGCACCACTACCTTTGCCACATGTGCCAGTTTCATTAGGTAAAACTGCAAAAAATTATACCAACTACTGTTGCTCATATACGTGGTAGACAGTACAGCTACTATAGGAACCCAACAGATGCAATAATAACTTTGTTGCAGACAAACAATAGGAAGAGACCACCGAGTTATTTTACATTCTTAGCATCTCAGTGTCATAGCGTATCAAATTCAACATTTACTCCAACTAAGCCACCCAAACTTCAGCTCATACAGACCAACTCTCTTCTGACATCATAGGCAAATAGCAAATGGGGACATTTGAAAAGAAAACACTATTTGGCATCAACCTTCTATAAGATACGATGGTTCCATTTCCCTAGACCCCTCTCAGAATGCTAAAAGTCCGCAGACTTACGCTAACAGCGCCCAATTACATAAAAATGGTAAAAAGAGTTGTTGGCGCCAGAGAGTAGCGTCATATACAATAAGCACAGAGGGTAGAGGGGTTTATACCTGAAGGAGACGCGTCTCCGGTGCCGACGTCGGCGGTGAGGTCGAGGAAGCGCTCGCGGTCAAGCTCGGCCTCGGACACGCCGTCGGGAGAGGGGGTGGAGAGGAGGGCCACGGAGTAGGCGCGGTTTGAACGAGGAGGGACGCGGTCGAGAAGGTGGCGGACGTCGTGGCGGTCAAGGAGGAGATCGGCCGCGCCGGCGGCGGACCAGGGGACGAGGGAGCCGCCGGAGTTTACGACCTCCGCCGCCGCGTCGTCGTCAAAGAGCAACGCGTGCCGTCCCACGATCTGCAGATCCATTGGTGATGGTTTCGTCTGCCTTCGCCTTCGCCTCCGCTCGGAGTCTGCTCAGCGAGGCGGCGGGGCCGTATTGGTAGAGCTAGATGGAGAGCTCGTCCGCTAGGGTTTCGATGGAAAGACGTGCACAAGCGAAAAAGGTGTGACCCAGTTTTACCTTTTTGCAAATTGCACCTCGTATCTCTACGAATATAAATAACGAACACGGAATTGATTTGTTTAGCTAGAAAGAGTTCAGGCTAGTCGCGGTGGGGATACGATACTAATGTACTTCTTCCGTTTGTAAATGTAAGTCTTCGTAGATATTTCACTATGGACTACATGCGGAACAAAATGAATAAATCTACACTCAAAATGCGTCTATATATATCTGTATGTGGTTCACAGTGAAATCTCTACAAAGATTTATATTTAGGAACGGAGGGAGTACTTGTCACAAAAATGAACGTATCTACAACTAAAATACATTAAAATATATTCATTTCTTCGGCGAGTAATTCCGAACGAAGGGGGTTTGTGCCAACTTGCGCCTCCAACCGCCTCCTGTACTCTCGTACCCGGCGGCTGCAACCCTAGCCGCCGCCGGGGGCCGATCTTCCAACGCCGTTCTCCGGCGGCTCGCCTCCGCCAGCAACTTCGGTCGTCGGTGGTGAGGAGGGTCGCCGGATCCACACGTGTGGATCGTTTTTACTCATCCGTAGTCTAGGTTTTTAGGTTGTTCATCGTTTTTGCTTCGGCGGCGACGATGACGACACTGAATAAATATTCTTCGGATCCTTTCGTGACGAGGCCATCGGTCCTATGGTTGGGGATGGGTCTGGAAATCAGTCTGTTCAAGCAAGGATAGCGTGGCGGCGGCGGCATCCTCGTGGTGGACCTGTGTCCTCGGACTCCATCGTTGCGACGACGTTTGCTCCAGCATCGGCGTGGAGCTTGGGAGGTAGTCCAGGAGCGGATGCAGATTGTGGTCTGCATCGACGACATCTGGAAGACGGAACATGTGTTGGGTTCGTGGTTCGTGGATGGCAGGTATGGTTTCCTCCTTCGGCATCTTAGTCGTGGTGGGGTGCCAGATCTGGAGTTCGATGGCGTGTCCGGGGTGTTGCCCCAGTCTGATCCGTTCAACGGCAATGGCTTCACTTTTGGTGAGCCACCTTGGAGGTCCGCAAAGCTGCATATCAGCGATGGAGCCGCGTCGAGCTCGGGTGAGGAGGTGATCCGTCATTCTTTTTTTCGGTGGCTGCTGTGGTGGTGCCGGAGGCAGTTGACGGGCGTTAGTGTCAAGCTCAGAGATGTTCTGCTATCTTTTCAGTTTTGTCATGTCGGTTATTACGTGACTTGTACTTTGTTCTTTATGATATGAATGAGACACGTATTACCATGCAAAAAAAATCCAAACGAAGGGAATATGTATGATACTCCCTCCATTCCCTTATACAAGGTCACTATCAAAAATACATTTTGCATCTATACAAGACGGTCAACAATAATCGAGACAAAAATTAATGATCTTTTTTCATACTAGCAACTTGTTTAATACTTACATGCATATAGTCATAATGGCAGCCAGCTACTTTCTTCCTATTCCTTCTTTGCATGCGGATGGCATATTAATGATCCCGGTTAATAAAAAGAAAAGTTGGCTTGCAAAGTTGTCATTAAATTTTACTTTGATACCTGTAATTTGAGTTTGTGGCGTTATATAAGGGAATAGAGGAAGTACTACATTCGTAGTGCATAGTATTGTATATGTTAGTGATATAGAGAACTTCATTTATTGTCATGCATCACACATACTAGCACATCATTTAATATGATACGGATTATGCTAGATACTCAGTCATCTCTTTCATTTAATTCTATGACACATCATCAAATTTTCCTAGTTGGCATGCATGATACTACTTATGATACTCCCATTACGGGCAACCTCATTCAGAGTATGGCATTTTGGAACTCAGCCTTTTTGAAAAAACCAAAATTCAACATTTTAGGTTTTAGAAAAATCTGAAAAAAAAATTGTACAAACAAACAAGAAAAATATTTGGGACGGTCTCACCGCGACCGCAATCACCACGTGGGTCCATGCACCGCTTCGAACAACCTTTTCCTTCGCGAGCAGCACCCATCCATTTTCCACCACTACTTTTTCTTTCTCCCCACCACAACCTCTGTCGCATGTTGCCGCAACAACAACGCCCAGCGGGAGCTGCATTGCAGCTTGGGGGGCTAACCACCATGAGGGGGGCACAGCGAGCACCAACGGAGCTGCGGCGGAGGATGCAGCAAATCGACGCGGTTGCAACTTTTGGGGGTGAACCACGGCGCGGTGGCGTGACGTCGATGCTGGTTTTTTGTTGCAACAAGCACTAATAGAGCTACGACGGCGATGCAGCAAACCTGCACCGGCATGGTTACAACACCCCGCATGGTGTGAAACGGTGGCGTCCATCAAAATGTTGGAACCGGCGCCGCGATTGCTACTAGCACGGTCACCATTTGATGGAATTGCCAATATCGCTTTTTTATACGGACCAGAAGCACGTTCCTGGAACCGGCATCAGCGTCCGCTGCAACCGGTGAGGGACACGCTGGAGCTAGCGCCCATTGGTGTTGGAACCAGAAAGCATCTTCATGTTGGGGAACGTAGTAATTTCAAAAAAATTCCTACGCACACGCAAGGATCATGGTGATGCATAGAACCGAGAGGGGAGAGTGTTGTCCACGTACCCTCGTAGACCGAAAGCGGAAGCGTTAGACCAACGCGGTTGATGTAGTCGTACATCTTCACGATCCGACCGATCCAAGTACCGAACGTACGAAACCTCCGAGTTCAGCACACGTTCAGCTCGATGACGATCCCCGGACTCCGATCCAGCAGGGTGTCGGGGAAGAGTTCTGTCAGCACGACGACGTGGTGACGGTGATGATGTTCTACCAACGCAGGGCTTCGCCTAAGCACCGCTACGATATGACCGAGGTGGAATATGGTGGAGGGGGCACCGCACACGGCTAAGGAACGATCACGAAGATCAACTTGTGTGTCATGGGGTGCCCCCCTGCCCCCGTATATAAAGGATGGAGGGGGAGGTGCGGTCGGCCCCTAGGGGTGCGCCTGGAGGAGTCCTACTCCCACCGGGAGTAGGACTCCCCCCTCTTGACTTGTTGGAGAAGGAAGGGGGAAGGGAGAAAGAGGAAAGGGGGGCGCCGCCCCTCGCTTCCTTGTCCTATTCGGACTAGGGGGAGGGGGCGCGCGGCATGCCCTGGCCGGCCCTCCTTTCTCCCTTAGGGCCCATGTAGGCCCATTAATCCCCGGGGGGTCCGGTAACCCCCCGACACTCCGGTAAAATCCCGATTTCACCCGGAACGATTCCGATATCCAAATATAGGCTTCCAATATATCAATCTTTATGTCTCGACCATTTCGAGACTCCTCGTCATGTCCGTGATCACATCCGGGACTCCGAACAACCTTCGGTACATCAAAAACTATAAACTCATAATATATCTGTCATCGTAATGTTAAGCGTGCGGACCCTACGGGTTTGAGAACTATGTAGACATGACCTAGAACTATTTTTGGTCAATAACCAATAGCGGAACCTGGATGCTCATATTGGCTCCTACATATTCTACGAAGATCTTTATCGATCAAACCGCATAACAACATACGTTGTTCCCTTTGTCATCGGTATGTTACTTGCCCGAGATTCGATCGTCGGTATCTCAATACCTAGTTCAATCTCGTTACCGGCAAGTCTCTTTACTCGTTACGTAATGCATCATTTCGTAACTAACTCATTAGTTACATTGCTTGCAAGGCTTATAGTGATGTGCATTACCGAGAGGGCCTAGAGATACCTCTCCGACAATCGGAGTGACAAGACCTAATCTCGAAATACGCCAACTCAACATGTACCTTTGGAGACACCTATAGAGCTCCTTTATAATCACCCAGTTACGTTGTGACGTTTGGTAGCACACAAAGTGTTTCTCCGGTAAACGGGAGCTGCATAATCTCATAGTTATAGGAACTTTGTATAAGTCATGAAGAAAGCAATAGCAACATACTAAACGATCAAGTGCTAAGCTAACGGAATGGGTCAGGTCAATCACATCATTCTCCTAATGATGTGATCCCGTTAATCAAATGACAACACATGTCTATGGTTAGGAAACATAACCATCTTTGATTAATGAGCTAGTCAAGTAGAGGCAAACTAGTGACATTAAGTTTGTCTATGTATTCACACATGTATCATGTTTCCGGTTAATACAATTCTAGCATGAATAATAAACATTTATCATGATATGAGGAAATAAATAATAACTTTATTATTGCCTCTAGGGCATATTTCCTTCACTTCATTGACGACGTTTTTCTTTTGCTGGAACGGGCTTAATTTTTTGTTGGAACCGACTAGCTTGTTTGCTACAATCAAGCTTCTTTGAGTTTGCTACTATGGTGTTTTTGCTGGAATGGGCTTATGTTTTTGCTAGAACCGACTTGCTTTTTGGCTACAATTAGACTTCTTTGAGTTTGCTGCTATGGTGTTTTTGCTGGAACAGACTTAATTTTTTTGCTAGAATCGATTAGCTATTTTGCTACAATCATACACCTTTGAGTATGCCTCTATGGTGTTTTTGTTGGAAGCGGATTTTTGTTTTGATTCAGACCATCCTGAGATTTTTGTTCGCTGAGTTTCACTTGGATACGGTAGTGCTAGTAGACAACAACGGCAAGCCGAAGCCGGTGGCGCGCGAGATGCTGCAAGCATGGCGACTCCATGCTGGAACCACCCGACATTAGAGCGCATCCATGGTGCCCGTGCGCTGGTTGCAATCCCACCGACCACGAGGGTCGAGATCTTGTCGGTGCTCATCGGCCATGGCGACGACAGGGCAGACAGTACCCTTTCAGGTATGGAAGCGGCAAGAGGGGGATGATGCTTTGCGGGATGATGAGCGTGGGGGAAGAATACCACATGGGGAAGGTGTAACACCCCCTGTATTATGAGCTATAGTGATCCTTAAATTAATGCTATGCTACTTTGTTTTGCAAAGAATGATCATAGTGAAATCATATATCATTTCAAACTCCTTCACTGAATTCAAATTCAATTTGCAAGTGAAATATGAAGTTTCACAAAAGTTGCTGCAAAATAGTTCATCATTTAGCAAAAAATCCATACCAAATGATTGTTAAGGAAAACAACATCACCTCCAAGCCAAGATGGTCTATAGCTATTAATACAGTGCCATTTCAGCATTTTAAAATGATATTTAGTTTGTGAAAAATCCAAAATGGATTCGGTTGCCCCTCAAACTTTTTGTGGCAATGCCAGATGATACGTCTCCAATGTTTCTATAATTTTTTATTGTTCCATGCTATTATATTATCTGTTTTGGATGTTTTATATACATTAATATGCTATTTTATATCATTTTTGGGACTAACCTATTAACCTAGTGCCTAGTGCCAGTTTCTGTTTTTCCTTGATGTGGCTTTTTCAGAAAAGGAATATCAAAGGGAGTCCAAATGAAATAAAACTTTCGCGATGATTTTTCTTGGGCCAGAAGACACCTACGAGACTTGGAAAGGGGGGCAGTAGACCCCCTGGGCTTGTGGGCCTCTCGGGAGTCCCCTACACCGCCTCTGAGTTCTATATATATCCATATATTCCACAAACCCTAGAGGAGCCGCAAAAATACTTTTCCATTGCCGCAAGCCTCTATTCCCGTGAGATCCCATCTTGGGGCCTTTTCCGGTGATCTGCCAGAGGGAGATTCGATCATGGAGGGCCTCTACATCAACCTTGTTTCCCTACCAATGATGTGCAAGTAGTTTACCACAGACATACGGATCCATAGCTACTAGCTAGATGGCTTCTTCTCTCTCTTTGATCTTCAATGAAAAGTTCTCCTCGATGTTCTTGGAGATCTATTCGATGTAATCTTCTTTTGCAGTGTGTTTGTCGAGATCAGATGAATTATGGATTTATGATCAGATTATCTATGAATAATTTTGAGTCTTCTCTAAATTCTTATGTGCATGATCCGATAGCTTTGTATTTCTCTCTGATCTATCGATTTGGTTTGGCCAACTAGATTGGTTTTTCTTGCATTGTGAGAGGTGCTTTGCGATGGGTTCAATCTTGCGGTGTCCTCACCGAGTAACATAGTAGGGGTAGCGAGGCACGTATTGTATTGTTGCCATTAAGGGTAAAAAGATGGGGTTTACAGCATATTTCCTGAGTGTATCCCTCTACATCATGTCATCTTGCTTAAAGCGTTAGTCTGTTCTTATGAACTTAATACTCTAGATGCAGGCGGGAGTCAATCGATGTGTGGAGTAATAGTAGTAGATGCAGAATCATTTCGGTCGACTTGTCACGGACGTGATGCCTATATTCATGATCATTGCCTTAGATATCGTCATAACTTTGCGCTTTTCTATCAATTGCTCGACAGTAATTTGTTTACCCACCGTATGTTTTCTTTCAAGAGAGAAGCCTCTAGTGAAACCTATGGCCCAAGGTTCTATTTTCCATCATATATTTTTAGATCTATAAAACCAAAAACCCCAAAAATACCTCGCTGAGTTTTATTTACTTTTATTTGTTTTATATATCTCTATTAGATCTCACTCTTGCAAGTGACCGTGAAGGGATTGAAAACCCCTTTTTCGCGTTGAGTGCAAGTGTTTGTTAGTTTGTGCAGGTGCATATATTGGAGACTTGCTGAAAGTGCAACTATCCCTAGGTGGTTTTGGTAATTCATAACAACATATAGCTCATTGAGCTAATGCTATTCCAAGACTATTATTTCAGGAAAGCTCAATGAATGGCATGGCATGGATGATGAAAGTGGACCCCTCAAAATACTAATGACAAAGGATTGGCTCAAGCTCAAAAGCTCAAGACTCTTCATTTTACATTTTAGTGATCCAAGATCACATTGAGTCTATAGGAAAAGCCAATACTATCAAGGAGGGATGAGGTGTTGCTTAATGAGCCTCTTGCTTCATGTGCTTAGTGATATGCTCCAAATACCCTCAACTACTTTCTCATATCCACAAATGACCTAAACCTAAAGTCAAACTCGGCCCCACCGATTCTTTCTATCCGGCGCCACCGAGTTTTGATGTCATAGCCACTGCCACAAACCCTAGGCAAATCGGTCCTACCGATAGGGATCTCGGTCTCACCGAGATGGGATTGTAATCTCTCTATTTCCCTTCGTAACGTTTCGGTCTAACCGAAGTGAGCGATCGGTCCCACCGAGATTGCAATGTAAACTCTCTGTTTCCCTTTTGTAACATTTCGGTCTCACCGAAAAGAGCAAATCGGTCCCACCGAGTTTACCTGACCAACTCTCTGGAAAGATTATTACCAAAATCGGTCTCACCGAGTTTGTGAAATCGGTCTTACCAAGATTACATTATGCCCTAACCCTAACCATACCGGTCTTGCCGAGTTGCATGTCGGTCCCACCGAAAATCCTAACGGTCACTAGGTTTACTAAATCGGTCCGACCGAGTCTATTGAATCGGTCCCATCGAGTTTGGTAAATTGTGTGTAACAGTTAGATTTTGTGTGGAGGCTATGTATACCCATCCACCTCCTCTTCATTCGTGGAGAGAGCCATCAGAACAAACCTACACTTCCAACTTACCATTTACGAGAGAGAACCACCTACTCATGTGTTGAGCCCAAGATATTCCATTCCTACCATATGAATCTTGATCTCTAGCCTTCCCCAAGTTGCTTTCCACTCAAATCTTCTTTCCACCAGATCCAAAACCTATGAGAGAGAGTTGAGTGTTGGGGAGACTATCATTTGAAGCACAAGAGCAAGGAGTTCATCATCAACGCACCATTTGTTACTTCTTGGAGAGTGGTGTCTCCTAGATTGGCTAGGTGTCACTTGGGAGCCTCCGACAAGATTGTGGAGTTGAACCAAGGAGTTTGTAAGGGCAAGGAGATCGCCTACTTCGTGAAGATCTACCGCTAGTGTGGCAAGTCCTTCGTGGGCGACGACCATGGTGGGATAGACATGGTTGCTTCTTCGTGGACCCTTTGTGGGTGGAGCCCTCCGTGCACTCGCGCAACTGTTACCCTTCGTGGGTTGAAGTCTCCATCAACGTGGATGTACGATAGCACCACCTATCGGAACCATGCCAAAAACATCCGTGTCTCCAATTGCGTTTGAATCCTCCAAACCTTTCCCTTTACTTTCTTGCAAGTTGCATGCTTTAATTTCCGCTGCTCATATACTCTTTGCGTGCTTGCTTGAATTGTGTGATGATTGCTTGACTTGTCCTAAGATAGCTAAAATCTGCCAAACTCTAAAATTGGGAAAAGGCTAAGTTTTTAATTGGTCAAGTAGTCTAATCACCCCCCCTCTAGACATACTTCAAGGTCCTACAAGTGGATCAGAGCTTTGGTCTCCATTTGCTTTGATTTCCATAGCTTTTGGTGATCATAGCCTTGGTTTCACAACCTAGGAGAGTATGGCGTCTAGCGAGGGAAATTATCACCGTAGAGGTCCTTACTTTGATGGTACTAATTTTGCTAGTTGGAAGCATAAGATGAAAATGCATATTCTCGGACATAACCCCGCCGTTTGGGCAATTATTTGTATTGGCTTACAAGGTGAATTCTTTGATGGGAGAGAGCCGAACCGTGAAGCTAATGCGGAAGAATTGAAGATGCTGCAATACAACGCTCAAGCTTGTGATATCATCTTCAATGGATTGTGCCCCGAAGAATTCAACAAAATCAGCCGTCTTGAGAATGCAAAGGAAATTTGGGATACTTTGATTGATATGCATGAAGGTACCGACTCCGTCAAGGAATCCAAGTTGGATGTGCTCCAAAGTCAGCTTGACAAGTTCAAAATGAAGGATGGTGAAGGTGTCGCTGAAATGTACTCTAGGCTTGCACTTATCACAAATGAGATTGTCGGCTTAGGGAGTGAAGAGATGACCGACAGATTCATCATCAAGAAGATCCTAAGAGCATTGGATGGAAAGTATGATACTGTGTGCACATTGATCCAAATGATGCTAAACTACAAAGATCTCAAGCCAACGGAAGTCATTGGAAGAATTGTTGCTCATGAGATGTCACTCAAGGATAAGGAGGAACTTCGCAACAAGTCAAGTGGTGCTTACAAAGCCTCAAGTGAAGCCCCCACATCATCAAGTGAGAAACAAACCTTCAATGAAGAATTGAGCTTAATGGTGAAGAACTTTAACAAATTCTACAAGAGTAGAAGCAAAGAAAGAAGCTCCAAGTCAAGGTCCTACAATGACAAAAGATCTTCTAGTCGAGAGCGAAATTGCTACAATTGTGGGAGACCCGGACACTATTCCAATGAGTGTACGGCACCCTACAAAAGAAGAGAAGATTCTCCAAAAAGAAGAAGCAAAAGATAAGAATCACCACCAAGAGAGAGGAGGAGTAGAGATGATTGTTATGAACGAAGACCCTCACGGAGAAGCAAGGATTCAGAAAGGAAGGACAAGTCATCAAGGAGCTACACAAAACGAAGACATCAAGCTCATGTTGGTGAGTGGGTATCTGGCTCCGACTCCGACAATCACTCCGAGAGAAGCTATCACTCCGACTCTGAATATACTCAAGATGAAGGTGTTGCCGGTCTAGCACTTGTGTCAACCAACTCCTACGACATATTTGACTCACCAAATGAAGGAATTGGAAGATACTTCATGGCCAAAGGTCCAAAGGTAACACATCCCGAGTATGTTGATTTCAATAGTGATGAAGATGACTTGCTAGGTGATGATGATTTACTTGTTGAAAACTCTAGTGATGAATACTATGATGAAGCATCAATTAATCATGCTAATCAAGATAAAATGAATGACAATGATAAGGAGAAGATTGAGCTTCTAACTAAAGAACTAAACACTCTTAAGTTAGCTCATGAAACTATCTTCGAAGATCATCGAGAACTTTTAAGGGCTCATGAGAAGTTACGCTTTGAAAAGCTCAATCTTGAGCAAGAGCATGAGTTCTTAAAGGCAATCAATGATGATCTCCGTAAGAAAAGTTCTTCTTACATTGCCAAGCGTTTACTCTTATCTACTTACATGCCTCAAGTCAAGTCTAGTAACAAGTACAAGAAAGATCCTTCCTCTAGTAGTAACAATAATAATGTCAAATCCAATATTGTTGCTTCTAGTAGTTCTCTTGATTCCACTAATGATTCTCTTAGCCAAGTTACACTTGAGCAAGAAAATAGCTTATTGAAGGGAATTATAGAGAAAGGTGTTTACAAGAGCCTTGCCGGGAGTAAGCAATTCGAGGAAATTGTACGCAAGCAAGGAAGGCACCGGAAGAATCAAGGTGTTGGTTTTGAACGAAAGTTCAATGCCAATGGAGTTGAGTGGGAAGAAGATCAATACCCCAAGACGAAGTTTGTTCCTCAACAAGAGAAGTATGATCCTACTTCCTTCAAAGGAACACAAGCACAAGATGATCTTCCACCACAAGACCACAAGAACAAAGGCAAGGACAAGCTTCAAGAAGAGATTGATGCATTTGAAGAAGCACCTAAGGCCTTGGTTAAGTGGGTTCCCAAGACTACTTCAAACTCTACTTCATCGAGTACAACTACAACTCCAAGGATTCCCATCAAGATGATGTGGATCCCGAAGAAGAAGAACTAGAGAGTTCTTGAGGGTGACTCCGCCAACACTCTTCACTCATATCTTTTTGGCAACGACAAGTGCAATCAACTTTCACATCTTGCACTAGTTCAAGGAGTCACAAACCCTCATGTTGGTAAGGCAAGGGACAAGGTAACCTAATGATTTCATGGACATCATCATGTGTGTGTGTCACTCCATGTCTATGGATATTCTTGTTTGTTCCTTGTGGGACTAACCCATGTAGGTATGTTGAAAGTGCAACTCACTCCAAAGGATTGCTCCAAATGATCTACATCAACATTGAGAATCCACAACACCTACATGAAGTCATCATCGACAAAACCCAAGGTTAGTTCACCCCCTCTAAAAGGGGATCTCACATCTAGGGGGGGCTTAACTCTAAGAATTGAGTCAAAGCAACTCTAATGGTGTGAACACATCAATGCATTATGTAAAAGTGGTAACCCCACTTGAGCTTAAACGATGAGTATGACCTATGATCAAATGTTTTCATTTGACTCCTAAGTCAATATACTCATATATAGATGACCTAGTCATCGCCAATTGTTTGATAGATGCTAGAATTGGTTGTGCATGCTTTGCCACATATTTCATTTGCCATCTTATTGTGTGAGCATGTTGGTGCATATTTTACTCATTCGAGGACATCCACTTGTTGTTTTGATTGATTGGCTTCTTTTTCTTTTTGCCAAGTGGATGGAGAAGAATGCCTAAGAACCTTCTCTAGCTATCTATGTTTTTCTCATCTCAAACTCTATTCATGCTACATCACAAAATTTGATCAAGTCAGATTCGAACCACTCTGTGTGAGGAGCACTCGGAGTCCCCGATTCGTCATAGACTTAAACTTCCAAAACTTCTTTGTGATCCTCGGTCTGACCGATTCCTCCATTTCGGTCCTACCGAGATCACTAAGTCGATCTAGGTTTTCAATCTCGGTGCAACCGATTTGAACTTTTCGGTCACACCGAGTTGCTATAACTATATACAGTTATGCATCTCGGTGCCACCGAGTTGTTCCACTCGGTCACATCGACAGGGTCATGCTATATATACTCACGGGCAAAAATTTGGAAATTTCTCCGAACCTCTTCGCCCGCGCAATAGCTCGCTCTGCCACCAGGGTCTCCGGATCGTCTCCTCTCGCCAGCCGCCTCCTGTTGCTGGTCTCCGCCGCTGTCAACGGAATTCACCCCTGCCATTGCCGCCGTAGCGAGTTCATTGCCAAGCTAGGGTATGGACTCGATAACAGTGCTATCCTCGTCCGATTCCTAGCACATCGTGTTCTTAATGATTCTTGCCACGATTGAAACATTCCTATCCAGTCAATACAATCCTTAGATTAGATGGGATTTGAAAATTTAGGGTTAGGTTTCCGCCGAAACCATCTCGGACCCACCGAGTTGAAAAACTCGGTCCCACCAATTTGGATAACGCCATTGCACTAGTAACTCTCGGTCTGACCGAGAATTGCTAATCGGTGAGACTGATTTTAGGACTTTGTGAAACCCTAGCAGTCTCGGTGCCACCGAACTGTGATTGGGTCTAACCGAGTTCACCAGTTTAGGTTCCAAAACTGCTTCGGTATCACCGAGTTTGAAAATCGGTTGATCCGAAATGCTTTATGTGGAAAACTAAAACTGAATTTTTGAATCATTCTTTTGCAAATATCTCTGCATTTTGTGATGCTCATCCACTCTATCTCATCTATAACTATTCACAGGGCCAGCAGTCAGTGATTTGCAGCATGTCAGACCAAAGTGATAGTCAGAACAGGTCAGAAGAGAAGATGCACATGAGTGAGGGCACTAGTCCCTCTAGCACTTCAAATGAAGGCTACAGGAGCACCCCTAGCAATCTGCCTAAAGCTGCCACCAGGACAAGGAAGAAGAGAACCTCAGAGTCTGAGGATGAGGTTATTTGGCAGAAGAAGATGAGGCTACCTCCAAGAAGGTAGTGCTCAAAAAGGAGTATGCCTCAGCAAAGAACACTAAACCTGGACTCAATAGGAAGGTTCCTGCCAATAGGACATCTATGCTGAAGGTCAGAGGATTTACTCAAGTGCCTGAAAAGACCGAACTCAAAGAGGCACCTGCTCAGAGAGCCACAACTTCCAAACCCAAGAAAGTTCCCACTAGAGAAACTATGAAGTTTACCATTGAATCAGAAGATGAAGCTGCTGCCCAGAATAAGAAGAAGAAAAGAGCCAGAACCACTACTGCCCAGGTTCTTGGAAATCCGTCAATGAGGAGAGACTCTAAAGAGGAAGAAGAGGTTGTTGCACCAGCACCCAAGGCACAAAAGCTTATGGGTGATGCTATTAAGTCAGGGGCTGCAACATCAAAGCCCAAAGGAAGCACCCAAAGCTGCCCCCAAGCCCAAGCTTGCACCAAAGAGGAATACCAGGAGTATTCCAGCTACTGAAAAGAACAAGGCCCCAGTGCCTGAAGTTGTTGATGAGGAAGATGAAGAAGGACAAGTCCTGAGGAAGCTCAAGCCCAAGATACCAGGCCACAATGATGCTCATCCTGTGGCTGAGGACATGAACATCAGAAGAGACTCAGGGTTGAGGCTATGGAGGATGACAGATCCATATGCCACAAGGAGAAGGACTGCTGTTGACTACAGGTTCCACACAAAGGAACAATAGGACTTCTATGAGACAATCTTGTTGGACAAGAAGCCCATAGTGTGTGATATGAGGTGGGTCGACTGGACCTACATGAAAGAAAATGAAGAACACTATCCTGGAGTGCAAGACAGTTTTGTTGCTTGTGGAGTTGCAGATTTTGTTGGGCAGAAGCTCACCAACTGGAATGATGAACTCATTATGCAATTCTACTCCATAGCACACTTCTATCCAGATGGAAGGCTAGTTTGGATGTCTGAAGGTACAAGGTACCAGTCAACCGTTGAGGAATGGGCAAAACTGATCAATGCCCCAAAGGAGAGTGAAGATGACTTGGATGTCTATGCCAAGAAGAAGATGGACCACAATTCCATGGCACACATGTACAAGGAGATCCCAGACAAAGCTATTGAGACACATAAGTTTGGGTCAGTCCACTTTCTTCTGTCAGGGCTGCCAACAATCAACTGGATCTGAAGGCACACTTTGTTGCCCAAGTCAGGTGACCACAACATGATTAGAGGGCATGCAATCAACATGTTTCATTTGTTTGATGTGCCACAGAAATTCAAGGTCATGAGCCTTATGGTTGAGACCATTAAGAGGACTGCAATAGACCAAAAGAGAAGTTGTGGATATGCCCCACAGATTCAGGAGTTGATTAACTCAAAGGTGGGCACAGGAAAATATCTATTGGATAAAGAACATTTTGCTCTCTATCCAGACTTTGAGGACAATCAGGTTGTCATGAATGAAAATGAACCATCATCAATACAAGCTCAAGAGAAGAAGGAGAAAGCAAAGAGAGAGAAGGCTGCCAAGATGCCAACTCAAGAGGAGGCATCTGTGTACTTTTTGAAGAACAAGCAGGAGCAGCTTGGTTACTTGATAGCATCAACTCTGAGGATTGAGAAGGGATTGGCCACCCTCACTCAAAATTAGGAGAGCTTGGAAAGAATCATGGAACAAAAATTCTATGATCTAGATGTCAAAGTAACTGAGATTCAGTCAGTTGTGGAGCAGCTACAGGATGACATGCAGGAGAGGAAGGGAAGACTACCACTAATGTATTTGCCAGAGTGCCTAGAGCTCAGAGGTCAGCTGCAGTGCCTGTGACAGACACCAGAGCCACATCATCTGCACCAGCTACAACTCCTACAGCTCCAGTGCAACCAGCTCCAGCACCAACTCCTTCAGCTCCATCCAGTTCAACTGAAGCCTTCGTCCAAGGAGACATCTCTACACCACCACCTGAAGATCAAGCCTGAGAGTCGATCTAGCACTATGCATTTTCTATGAACTTTTTGGTAACTTGTTGCCAAAGGGGGAGAAAAATGTATAGATCATAGGCTTCGAGAGAGAGTGTGTGTTGCTTTTGTTCTCTCTTGCTTTGGTGGTTAAACTTTGTTTGCTTTTGATTGCTTGAGATACCATGCTGTTTGCTGTGAGACATTGATGATCATGTGTATGATCATAAGCTACACTTATGCATGTTTGATGATATTATCTTACCTATTCTTATGTGATCATTCACTTTGCTTGGTGATGAGTGCATGTATTCAATCTTTATCATTTTGAGCGCTCCACCAAGATGTATGTGACATGGAAGAGTAACCCATGAGCCTAATTCCTTGTGCATTTGCAGTCCAAAGCAAATCTTAAACTATGCACAAATTTAGGGGGAGCTCTTGCTTATCACATACTTCTCAAAGCGACGATGTTTTTCAATCTTATTATCATTTGTCGAAGCTTTGATCTATATGTTGTCATCAATTACCAAAAAGGGGGAGATGGAAAGTGCAACTATCCCTAGGTGGTTTTGGTAATTCATAACAACATATAGCTCATTGAGCTAATGCTATTCCAATACTATTATTTCAGGAAAGCTCAATGAATGGCATGGCATGGATGATGAAAGTGGACCCCTCAAAATACTAATGACAAAGGATTGGCTCAAGCTCAAAAGCTCAAGACTCTTCATTTTACATTTTAGTGATCCAAGATCACATTGAGTCTATAGGAAAAGCCAATACTATCAAGGAGGGATGAGGTGTTGCTTAATGAGCCTCTTGCTTCATGTGCTTAGTGATATGCTCCAAATACCCTCAACTACTTTCTCATATCCACAAATGACCTAAACCTAAAGTCAAACTCGGCCCCACCGATTCTTTCTATCCGGCGCCACCGAGTTTTGATGTCATAGCCACTGCCACAAACCCTAGGCAAATCGGTCCTACCGATAGGGATCTCGGTCGCACCGAGATGGGATTGTAATCTCTCTATTTCCCTTCGTAACGTTTCGGTCTAACCGAAGTGAGCGATCGTTCCCACCGAGATTGCAATGTAAACTCTCTATTTCCCTTTTGTAACATTTCGGTCTCACCGAAAAGAGCAAATCGGTCCCACCGAGTTTACCTGACCAACTCTCTGGAAAGATTATTACCAAAATTGGTCTCACCGAGTTTGTGAAATCGGTCTTACCAAGATTACGTTATGCCCTAACCCTAACCATATCGGTCTTGCCGAGTTGCATGTCGGTCCCACCGAAAATCCTAACGGTCACTAGGTTTACTAAATCGGTCCGACCGAGTCTGTTGAATCGGTCCCATCGAGTTTGGTAAATTGTGTGTAACAGTTAGATTTTGTGTGGAGGCTATGTATAATCATCCACCTCCTCTTCATTCGTGGAGAGAGCCATCAGAACAAACCTACACTTCCAACTTACCATTTACGAGAGAGAACCACCTACTCATGTGTTGAGCCCAAGATATTCCATTCCTACCATATGAATCTTGATCTCTAGCCTTCCCCAAGTTGCTTTCCACTCAAATCTTCTTTCCACCAGATCCAAAACCTATGAGAGAGAGTTGAGTGTTGGGGAGACTATCATTTGAAGCACAAGAGCAAGGAGTTCATCATCAATGCACCATTTGTTACTTCTTGGAGAGTGGTGTCTCCTAGATTGGCTAGGTGTCACTTGGGAGCCTCCGACAAGATTGTGGAGTTGAACCAAGGAGTTTGTAAGGGCAAGGAGATCGCCTACTTCGTGAAGATCTACCGCTAGTGTGGCAAGTCCTTCGTGGGCGACGACCATGGTGGGATAGACATGGTTGCTTCTTCGTGGACCCTTCGTGGGTGGAGCCCTCCGTGCACTCGCGCAACCGTTACCCTTCGTGGGTTGAAGTCTCCATCAACGTGGATGTATGATAGCACCACCTATCGGAACCACGCATAAAACATCCGTGTCTCCAATTGCATTTGAATCCTCCAAACCCTTCCCTTTACTTTCTTGCAAGTTGCATGCTTTAATTTCTGCTGCTCATATACTCTTTGCGTGCTTGCTTGAATTGTGTGATGATTGCTTGACTTGTCCTAAGATAGCTAAAATCTGCCAAACTCTAAAATTGGGAAAAGGCTAAGTTTTTAATTGGTCAAGTAGTCTAATCACCCCCCTCTAGACATACTTCAAGGTCCTACACTTGCTTGTGCCTCCTACTAGATTGATACCTTGGTTCTCAACTGAGGAAAATACTTATCTCTACTTTGCTGCATCATCCTTTTCTCTTCAAGAGAAAAATCAATGCAAGCTCAAGAAGTAGCAGGAAGAATTTTTGGCGCTGTTGCCAGGGAGGTTCTACATCAAGCCTACCAAGTACCTATCGTAAACTCTCATCTCTTGCATTACATTATTTGCCATTTGCCTCTCATTTTCCTCTCCCCCACTTCTAAAACGTTTTTAGAAAAACACAAAAATATTTGCCTTTTTATTCGCCCTCTTTCTATTCGTCTTTTCGTATGCCTTTTTGCTTGGTTGCTATCTTTGCTTGTGTTGCCATGTGTGTCCTATTTGCTTGCATCCACTTAAAGTTTTCTACTTGCACTACAAAAAAAATACACTTCCGTGATGATACGTGTTGTCACAATAGGTCACGTTTTCTGTCATGCATGTACATCCATGACGATTTTATGACAGAATCAAGATAGTCATACCTGTGCTGTCGTAGAAGTGTTACATGACATTACCAAAATTATCATCACGGAAGTGTCCACTTCCATGACGATAAATCACACGTCATAGAAGTGCTTTCGTCAAGGGTGACCGACACGTGGCATCCACCATAACGGCTCGCCGTTAAGCTATCGGGTCAGGTTTTGGATCCGATAACCCGTTGACAGCCCCGACCAATGGGGATTTTCCACGTGTAAAATCATCATTGGCTGGAGGAAACATGTGTTGGCTCACCGTTGGGCAGATGTCATCCACTCAATGGACCGAAGGCGCCTATGATACGTCGACACGTGGCACGACCCAACAAAGGCCCATTCCTGTGAAAAGGCCGGCCCGTTTGACTTGGTCAAAAGGTGATGGGCCAGCCCACGGAAAGCCTATTAACGGCTTGTTCGCATATAGCCCATTTACAACCCGCCAACCTAGGGCCCGTTATGACATATTTGAATTAAGCCCAGTAGCGTCATCTGGGCCGTCCAATATGATTCCATCCCATTTTAACTTCCGGCCCATGTATGGCCCATTACGTTTTTCGGCCCATATGAGGCCCTTTGTAACTCTTGGCCCATTAACGGCCCGTGGTGAAACTGGCCCGTAATGAACAGTGTATCACTTTATACCCATTAACGGTTCGTGGTGAAACTGGCCCGTAATGAACAGTGTATCACTTTATACCCATTAACGACCCATTATTCCATTGGGCCGTTTCCAGCCCATGTTATCTTTCGGCCTTCTCAGGGCCCATTTATTCTTGGGCTCATTTCTAGCATTCGTTTACTTATGGCCCGTTACTATCATTTTCTGCTTGTGGGCCAAATTCAGCCTGTGGTTACAGTCGGCCCGTTTGTGGCCCGTTAATACGTTGGGACGTTTTCATAATGTCATCAAATATGACCGATTAACGATGGCCCATTATGGTCGGCCCATGAATGGACGATTCCAACTCTAGCCCATTTACAACCATAATGTGGTCTGTTATTGGCCCATGTTTGGCCAATCGATCATACGGCCCGTGGAAGGCCCATTGATGATACGACCCGTAGAAGGCCCATTGTGTCTACGGCCCGTAGAAGGCCCATTGTTTCTACGGCCCTTAGAAGGCCCATTGTTTCTACGGTCCATAGGAGGTCCATGGTAACTACAATAAATATGTAACCCATGGTTATTGTGGCCTAGTTTTAAAAAATAGGTTATTGCGGTCACTAGCAAACCGCGGAAAAAGAACTGCACTGACTACAAGCAAACAAATAAACAAGACAATAAGGAAATAAATAAGCAAGCAACTTACGCTAGGCTATCACGGCTATTACACATATTACATCCACTAGGCATCAAAGTTTGTCACCGGTGCAAATATAGGGAACAAAACAACATATCATATACATTGGTTGTCAAAGTTGGCGACCAGTGCAAATAAACGCCGTAGCAAAACAAGTCCAGAACTGAAACCACTTCAGAAGAGCTCAAGAAACAATATCCTGGGTACCCATAATGATGGCAAGATGCTTAGCAAGCTTATTAACTTTCTCTTGTTCGGAAACTAGGGGCAATCCTGACGAGGGGGGCACAACTAAGGGTATAAAACCAACTATCCCTTGTATTTAAATATGGACGGAGTGGAGTAGTACTATCTTTATCTTAGCCTCGTAAGGCTCTACCAAATTCAACATTTACTCCAACTTAGCCACCCAAACTTCAACTCATACAGACCAACTCTCTTCTGACATCATAGGCAAATAGAAAATGGGGACATTTGAAAAGAAAACATTATTTGGCATCAACCCTCTATAAGATACGATGGTTCCATTTCCCTAGACCCCTCTCAAAGTGCTAAAAGTCCGCAGACTTACGCTAACAGCGTCCAATTACACAAAAATGGTAAAAACTGCTGTTGACGACAAAGAGTAGCGTCATATACAATAAGCACAGAGGGTAGAGGGGTTTATACCTGAAGGGGACGCGTCTCCAGTGCCGACGTCGGCGGTGAGGTCGAGGAAGCGCTCGCGGTCAAGCTCAGCCTCAGACACGCCATCAGGAGAGGGGGTTGAGAGGAGGGCCACGGAGTAGGCGCGGTTTGAATGAGGAGGGACGCGGTTGAGGAGGTGGCGGACGTCGTGGCGGTCAAGAAGGAGATCGGCTGCGCCGGCGACGGACCAGGGGACAAGGGAACCGCCGGAGTTTACGACCTCCGCCGCCGCGTCGTCGTCAAAGAGCAACGCGTGCCGTCCTACGATCTGCAGATCCATTGGTGATGGTTTCGTCTGCCTTCGCCTTCGCCTCCGCTCGGAGTCTGCTCAGCAAGGCGGCGGGGCCGTATTGGTAGAGCTAGATGGAGAGCTCGTCCGCTAGGGTTTCGATGGAAAGACGTGCACAAGCGAAAAAGGTGTGACCCAGTTTTACCTTTTGCAAATTGCCCCTTGTATCTCTTACGAATATAGAAGCATAATTGGTTTGCTACCAATATTCGTCTTGCCAAATGTTGGCACTGCCATTGACAATACTAACACTTGCCAATTATTGGTAGCTTTATGTGAGATAGGCAAAACAAATCTTAGCCAACCAAGTAGTTGCCAATATTTGGCACAATGCCAAACATTGGCACGCCAATTTTTGGTAGCAAACCAATTATGTTGCAAATAACAAACACGGAGTTGATTTGTTTAGCTAGAAAGAGTTCAGTGTATGATACTCCCGCCATTCCCTTATACAAGGTCACTATCAAAAATACATTTTGCATCTATACAAGGCGGCCAACAGTAATCAAGACAAAAACTAATGATGTTTTCTCGTAATAGCAACTTGTTTAATACTTACATGCATATAGTCATAATGGCAGTCAACTACTTCCTTCCTATTCCTTCTTTGCATGCATATGGCATATTAATGATCCCGGTTAACAATAAGAAAAGTTGGCTTGCAAAATAGTCATTAAATGTTTACTTTGATACCTGTAATTTGAGTTTGCGGCCTTGTATAAGAGAATGAACGGAGTACTACATTCGTAGTGCATAGTTTCATATGTTAGTATTATAGAGAACTTCATTTATTGTCATGCATGACACATAGTAGCACATCATTTAATATGATACGGTATCATGATATGATACTCAGTCATCTCTTTCATTTAATTCTATGACACCTCATCAAATTTACCTAGTTGGCATGCATGATACTACTTATGATACTCCCATTACGGACAGCCTCATTCAGAGTATGGCATTTTGGATCTCGGCCTTTTTGAAAAAAATCAAAATTCAACATTTTTAGTTTTAGAAAAAACTAAAAAAATTGTCAAAGAAACAAGGAAAATGTTTGGGCTGGTCTCACCGCGGCCGCAATCACCACGTGGGTCCACACACCGCTTCGAACAACCTTTTCCTTTCGTGAGCGGCACCCATCCATTTTCCACCACTACCTTTTCTTTTTTCCCACCACAATCTCTGAGCCTGCTGCCGCAACAACAACGCCCAGCGGGAGCTATGTTGTAACTTTGGGGGCTAACCACCACGCGGGGGCGCGGCGAGCACCAACGAAGCTGCGGCGGAGGATGCATCAAATCGACGTGGTTACAACTTTTGGGGGTGAACCATGGCGCGGCGACGTGACGTCGTTGCTGATTTTTTGTTGCAACAAGCACTAATAGAGCTACTGCGGTGATGCAGCAAACCGGCACCGGCATGGTTACAACACCCGACATGGTGTGAAACGATGGCGTGCATCAAAATGTTGGAATCGCAGTGGCGATTGCTACTAGCACGATCACCATTTGATGGAATTACCAATATCACTTTTTTATGCAGACCAGAAGCACTTTCCTGGAACCGGCATCGTCGTCCGTTGCAATCAGTGAGGGACATGCTGGAACCAGCGCCCACTGGTGCTGGAACCAGAAAGCATCTTCATCGGTGACGTGTTTTTTTTTTTGCTGGAATGGGCTTAATTTTTTGTTGGAATTGACTAGCTTTTTTGCTACAATCAAACTTCTTTGAGTTTGCTGCTATGGTGTTTTTGCTGGAATGGGCTTATGTTTTTGCCGAAACCGACTAGCTTTTTGGCTACAATCAGACTTCTTTGAGTTTGCTACTATGGTGTTTTTGCTGGGACAGACTTAATTTTTTTGCTGGAACCGATTAGCCATTTTGCTACAATCAGACATCTTTGAGTATGCCGCTATGGTGTTTTTGTTGGAAGCGGATTTTTGTTTTGCTTCAGACCATCATGAGATTTTTGTTCACTGAGTTTCACTTGGACATGGTAGTGCTATAGACAACGACGGCAAGCCAGCACCGGTGGCGCGCGAGATGCTGCAAGCATGGCAACTCTACACTAGAACCGTCGGACATTAGAGCGCATCCATGGTGCTCGTGCGCTGGTTGCAATCCCGACCGCCACGGGGGTCGAGATCTTGTCGGTGCTCATCGGCCATGGCAACGACAGGGCACATAGTACCCTTTTAGGTATGGAAGTGGCAAGAGGGGGATGATGCCTTGTGGGATGATGAGCGTGGGGAAGAAGACCACATGGGGAAGGTGTAACACCCCCTGTATTATGAGCTATGGTGATCTTTAAATTAATGCTAAGCTACTTTGTTTTGCAAAGAATGATCACAGTGAAATCATATCTCATTTCAAACTCCTTCACTGAATTCAAATTCAATTTGCAAGTGAAATATGAAGTTGCACAACAGTTGTTACAAAATAGTTCATCATTTAGCAGAAATTCCATAACAAATGATTGTTAAGGCAAACAACATCACCTCCAGGCCAAGATGACTATAGCAATTAATACAGTGCCATTTCATCATTTTAAAATGATGTTTTATCTCTGAAAAATCCAAAATGGATTTAGTTACCCCTTAAACTTCTTGTGGCAGTGCCAGATACTACAAAGGATTTAATGTTGGGGAACGTTGCATGGAAAACAAAAAAAATTCTACGCACATGCAAGAGCTATCCATGGAGCTGCATAGCTACGAGAGGGGGGAGCATCTACATACCCTTGTAGATCGCTAAGCGGAAGCATTTATCAACGCGGTTGATGTAGTCGTACAACTTCAAGATTCGTTGCGATCAAGTACCGAACGCATGGCACCTCCGCGTTCAGCACACGTTCAGCTCGATGAAGTCATCGCCTTCTTGATCCAGCAAGAGGGGTGAAGTAGTAGATGAGTGTTGGAAATATGCCCTAGAGGCAATAATAAAATGGTTATTATTATATTTCCTTGTTCATGATAATTGTCTATTGTTCATGCTATAATTGTATTAACCGGAAACCGTAATACATGTATGAATACATAAACCACAACATGTCCCTAGTGAGCCTCTAGTTGACTAGATCGTTGATCAATAGATGGTCATGGTTTCCTGACCATGGACATTGGATGTTTTTGATAACGGGATCACATCATTAGGAGAATGATGTGATGGACAAGACCCAATCCTAAGCATAGCACAAGATCGTGTAGTTCGTTTGCTAAAAGCTTTTCTAATGTCAAGTATCATTTCCTTAGACCATGAGATTGTGCAACTCCCGGATACCGTAGGAATGCTTTGGGTGTACCAAACGTCACAACATAACTGGGTGGCTATAAAGGTACACTACAGGCATCTCCAAAAGTGTCTGTTGGGTTGGCACGAATCGAGACTAGGATTTGTCACTCCGTATGACGGAGAGGTATCTCTGGGCCCACTCGGTAATGCATCATCATAATGAGCTCAATGTGACTAAGTAGTTACTCACGGGATCATGCATTATGGAACGAGTAAAGTGACTTGTCGGTAACGAGATTGAATGAGGTATTGGGGTACCGACGATCGGATCTCGGGCAAGTAACGTACCGATTGACAAAGGGAATTTTATACGGGGTTGATTGAATCCCCGACATCGTGGTTCATCCAATGAGATCATCGTGGAACATGTGGGAGCCAACATGGGTATCCAGATCCCGCTGTTGGTTATTGGCCGGAGAGCTGTCTCGATCATGTCTGCATGATTCCCGAACCCATAGGGTCTACACACTTAAGGTTCGGTGACGGTAGAGTTGATATGGGAATTAGTATGCAGTTACCGAATGTTGTTCGGAGTCCCAGATGAGATCTCGGACGTCACGAGGAGTTCCAGAATGGTCCGGAGGCAAAGATTTATATAAGGGAAGTCCAGTTTCAGTCACCGGAATAATTTCTGGGTTTACCGGTATTGTACCGGGACCACCGAAAGGTGTCCGGGGGTCCACCGGGTGGGTCCACCTGCCACGGGGGACTAAATGGGCTGAACAAGGGTGGGAACCAACCCCCTAGTGGGCTGGTGCGCCCTCCCAAGGGCCCAAGGTGCCTAGGGTTTAAAACCCTAGGGGTGGGGGTGCCTCCCACCAACTTGGGGGGCAAGTCCCCCCCTTGCCCCCCCTTAGATGAGATCTAAGGGGGCCGCCCCCCTCTCCCCTTCCCCCTATAAATAGTGGGGGGTGGGAGGGCTGCCATACCCTTCCCCTGGCGCAGCCCTCCCCCTCTCCAACTCCATCTCCTGCTCCGTAGTGCTTGGCGAAGCCCTGCCGGAGAACTGCAAGCTCCACCACCACGCCGTCGTGCTGCAGGAGCTCTCCCCTTGCTGGATCAAGAAGGAGGAGACATCCCCGGGCTGTATGTGTGTTGAACGTGGAGGTGCCGTCCATTCGGCGTTAGATCGGATCTTCCGCGATTTGAATCGCTGCGAGTACGACTCCCTCATCCACGTTCTAGTGACTCTTCCGCTTAGCAATTGTCAAAGATATGAAGATGCTCATCCTCTCTCTCTCTTGTTGGTAGAATCTCCGTAGATTGATCTTGGTGATGCATAGAAAATTTTGAATTTCTGCTACGTTCCCCGACAGTGGCATCATGAGCTAGGTCTATTGCATAGATTCTATGCACGAGTAGAACACAAGTAGTTGTGGGCGTTGGTTTGTTCAATTTGCTTACTGTTACTAGTCCTATCTTGTTTCGGCGGTATTGTAGGATGAAGCGGCCCAGACCGACCTTACACGTACACTTACGTGAGACAGGTTCCACCGACTGACATGCATTTGTTGCATAAGGGTGGCTAGCGGGTGCCAATCTCTCCCACTTTAGTCGGACCGGATTCGATGAAAATGGTCCTTATGAAGGGAAAATAGCAATTGGCATATCAGCTTTGTGGCTTTTGCGTAGGTAAGAAACGTTCTTGCTAGTAACCCATAGCAGCCATGTAAAACATGCAACAATAATTAGAGGACGTCTAACTTGTTTTTGCAGGGTATGTTATGCGATGTGATATGGCCAAAAGAATGTGATGAATGATATGTGGTGTATGAGATTGATCATGTTCTTGTAATAGGAATCACGACTTGCATGTCGATGAGTATGACAACCGGCAGGAGCCATAGGAGTTGTCTTAATTTATTGTATGACCTGCGTGTCATTGAATAACGCCATGTAATTACTTTACTTTATTACTAAACCGTTAGCCATTGTAGTAGAAGTAATAGTTGGCGGGACAACTTCATGAAGACACGATGATGGAGATCATGGTGTCATGCCGGTGACGAAGGTGATCATGCAGTGCCTCAAGATGGAGATCAAAGGCGCGAGATGATATTGGCCATATCATGTCACTTTATGATTTGCATGTGATGTTTGTCATGTTTGCATCTTATTTGCTTAGAATGACGGTAGCATAAATAAGATGATCCCTCATAAAATTTCAAGAAAGTGTTCCCCCTAACTGTGCACCGTTGCGAAAGTTCGTTGTTTCGAAGCACCACGTGATGATCGGGTGTGATAGGTTCTAACGTTCGCATACAACGGGTGTAAGCCAGATTTACACTTGCAAAACACTTAGGTTGACTTGACGAGCCTAGCATGTACAGACATGGCCTCGGAACACAAGAGACCGAAAGGTCGAATATGAGTCGTATAGTAGATATGATCAACATGAAGATGTTCACCGATGATGACTAGTCCGTCTCACCTGATGACCGGACACGGCCTTGACTCGGATCATGTATCACTTAGATGACTAGAGGGATGTCTATCTGAGTGGGAGTTCATTAAATAATTTGATTACATGAACTTAATTATCATGAACAAAGTCTAAAATCTTTGCAATATGTCTTGTAGATCAAATGGCCCATGCTAATGTTGCCCTCAACTTCAACGCATTCCTGAGAAAACCAAGCTGAAAGACGATGGTAGCAACTATACAGACTGGGTCTAGAACTCGAGGATCATCCTCATAGCTGCCAAGAAAGCATATGTCCTAGAAGGAAGCACCCATTTTCCCAGTAACTCAAGATGTTATGAACGTCTGGCAGTCGCTTAGTGATGATTACTCCCTGGTTCAGTGCAGCATGCTTTACAGCTTAGAACCGGGGCTCCAAAAGCGTTTTGAGCAACACGGAGCATATGAGATGTTCCAAGAGATGAAAATGGTTTTCCAAGCTCATGCCCGAGTCGAGAGATATGAAGTCTCCGACAAGTTCTACAGTTGTAAGATGGAGGAAAACAGTTCTGTCAGTGAGCACATACTCACTATGTCCGGGTTACACAACCGTTTGTCCCAGTTGGGAGTAAATCTCCCAGATGACTCGGTGATTGACAGAATCCTCCAGTCGCTCCCACCTAGCTACAAGAGCTTTGTGATGAACTACAATATGCAGGGGATGGAGAAGTCCATTCTTGAGCTGTATTCAATGCTGAAATCAGCAGAGGTGGAAATCAAAAAGGAACATCAAGTGTTGATGGTGAATAAGACCACTAGTTTCAAGAAAGGCAAGGGTAAAAAGAACTTCAAGAAGGATGATAAGGGAGTTGCCGCGCCCGGTAAATCAGTTGCCGGGAAGAAGCCAAAAAATGGACCCAAGCCCGAGACTCAGTGCTTTTATTACAAGGGAAATTGTCACTGGAAGCGGAACTGCCCCAAGTACCTAGTGAACAAGAAGGCCGGCAACACCAAAGGTATATGGGATATACATGTTATTGATGTGTACCTTACCAGTACTCGTAGTAGCTCCTAGGTATTTGATACCGGTGCCGTTGCTCATATTTGTAACTCAAAACAGGAGCTGCAGAATAAGCGGAGACTGGCGAAGGACGAGGTGACGATGCGCGTCGGGAATGGTTCCAAGGTCGATGTGATTATGATTGTTGTTGTCCTACGGACTAAACCCTCCGGTTTATATAGACACCGGAGGGGGCTAGGGTTACACAGAGTCAGTTACAGAGAAGGGAATCTACATATCTGAATTGCCAAAGTTGCCTTCCACGCAAAGGAGAGTCCCACCCGGACACAAGACGAAGTCTTCAATCTTGTATCTTCATAGTCCAACAGTCCGGCATAAGCATATAATCCGGCTGCCCGAGGACCCCCTAGTCCAGGACTCCCTCAGTAGCCCCTGAACCAAGCTTCAATGACGATGAGTCCGGTGCACATATTGTCTTCGGCATTGCAAGGCGGGTTCCTTCTTCGAATACTCCAAAGTAGATCTTGAACACAAGAATCATGTCCATCTCTGCAAAACAAATTCCACATACCAAGAGAGTACAATATTCCACGAGTCTAATCTGCTGACAACTTTTCCATAGCGTGACATCACGCCGTGGCCCAGTCATTATTCGAACCATTTTCTCAACCTGCTGCTACACATCTTGCGAGGCGGTTTTATTGGCACATCTTGTCGAAGCAGAGATCATGTCCCCTTATCACGGGATTCTCATCAATACGGGTGTGGGTAACCCAATCGCACCATTAGCACGACGCTTGGAGAATAAGCGAGTTTCTAGGGCAAGTGGGAAGGCGCATGATTTTTGGTGCCTTTATAAAGAGACAAGGATTCCCCCTTTTCACCCCATGCCTTCTTCTTCTTCCGCCTATTCTCTCTCGCTCGAGCTCCAGCGCCCAAGCATTCGCCTTCTCCGCCCACAAAGGCATTCCGAAAATGTCCGGATCTAGAGCCGGAGGCAAGTGGATGGCCTCTACCATCCAGGAGAAGGATATTAAGAAACTTTGGGAGGCCGGGTATCTGGCCAAGAAGATCGATCACCGCCTTCCGACAGTGGGACAGATTGTCCCTACTACGGAACCCCACGAGAGGGTTGTATTCCTCCCTCACTATGTCCGCGGGCTAGGGTTTCCCCTCCACCCATTCGTTCACGACCTTATGTATTAATATGGGATCGATTTTCATGATCTATCCCCCAACTCCTTCCTCAACATCTCGACATTCATCGTCGTGTGCGAGGCCTTCCTCCGCATCTCTCCACACTTCGGATTATGGCTGAAGATTTTCAATGTGAAGCCCAAGGTGGTGAGCGGCGAGCACGCCGAGTGCAAAGGAGCCATGGTGAACAAGATGCCCAACGTTACATGGCCATCAGGTACCTTCAATGATTCCGTCAAAGGGTGGAAATGACAGTGGTTCTACACCACTGAGCCACGCGACACAAAATGGGCCGCTGCCCCCGAATTCCGATCCGGAGCTCCCTTGCGGCTTACGTCCTGGCCCAAGAAGGGCCTGAACTGGTCTTCGCTAGACGAGCTGGCGGTGCTCCAGGCGCATATCAAGGGTATGGAAGACAAGAATATCAAACTTGTCAACGTTGTCCAGGTGATGTTAGTTCACCGGACTCTCCCTTGTAAACACAGGGCTTGCAATTTATGGGAATTCGACCCGGCCAAGTACCAGACCCTACTAGGGTTCTTCGACTCATTGCACAAAGACATCTGCAAGGTGCTCTTTAAGTCCGGCAAATCATGGCCGGATTCAGCCGAGGACCGCGGGTACCAATTGTCCCGACCCGCGAGTTCGGTAAGTCTTCGTATGTTGGTGAGTTATATGCTTTATCTGCATAATCCAAGGGAAACTTAATGTATTTTCCAACAACTCTCCTAGGGCTGGACGAAGAAGGCAGGGCGAATCTACTGCCCGGCCCTGCTACCAGAAGAACAAGACGGCCCACTTCTGACAAAGATGCTGGTCCCAGCGCCTCACAAGGCGCCGAAGAAGAAAGCCGAGAAAGAGGCCAAAGAAACCAGGGGCGGCCTTCATCATCGGGGTACTTCGGACATAGTATCCGAAGACTCCAAGGCCCGCTCTTCCTCCAAAAAGGATGAGGAAGAGGAGGAAAGCTGACCCCCCCCCCCAGCGAGGGGGAGAAAGAAAAGGACGGCCTCCACGCACTTGGAGGCTGAGTCACCTAAGAAGAGAAAGAAAAACCTTTTCGGATGAATCCGCCACCGCCACCGATAGCAGCCCGAAGTGGGATCCCAGGGTCCAGTCCCTGGTTAAATCGTGAGTATATAAAACCCGGACACGTTTGTATGTCCAGACTCACTATCGTATAGCGTTTAATGCATTGAGTCACACCTTTTTTGTAGTCCGGCCAGGTCCCGCGCCAAGCAATCCTCATCGGAAGATTCATTGGGTTCAGATGCTATGGACAGCGGGACCTCCCCGACGGCCCCCTCCCCAAAACATGTGGACGACACCGAGGTATCATCCCAAAGGGACCCAGACCGAGGAGGGGCAGGGGAGACCGTCAAGGCGGTGCCAGAAAGTCAAATCTCAGCGGCCGAACACACGGGGGAAAAGGCCCCCATGGACACCAATGGCAGGGGCTATCTTGAATTCAGCGCCCAACCGGACGGAGTTCCGGAGACCAACACGACTCCGGAATCAGGCGGGCAACCTCCCTCGACAGAAGGGGGTGCGCTTGTTCCACCGGCAACCTCTGCCCAACCAGAGGTGCCGGATATCTTATTAGCAGCGCTGAAGAGCGCTTCCATCGTTGAAGAACACCGTGCCCTTATGGGTGCGGTGATTGAGAAGATTCAGTCTGCCGAAAGCGGGCTGACTGAAGCCTGCATCAGCCTTATAACGGGCTTTGAGGTATGTTGTGAGGTTTCAAAGAGTGTCATAGTATAGATAGTAGACCCTGATACACTGTTCGGTGTTCGGAAGAAAAAGCCGGACAGAGGATCAAATATATGTTCGCAGGAGACTTACCTTGTAGTACCTTTCCCTCTTTTGTTTTTCTAAGCAGGCGTCTGCAGTGACTGCCACCTCTCATACTGCAAAAGTCTCCGGACTGAAGTAGAGTCTGGAGCAGGCTGAAGAAGAACTCGGCCAAGTGAAGAAGCAGTTGAAGGATAACCAAGGTATGCAAAAAAAACCTTGGTTGTATTCAGTACGAATGAATAATTGAGTATGACAAAAAAACTTGATGATGTGCTCTAGGAGCGATGGCCGAAGTCGAGGCTCTTAAGAAGGCAATGGCCGAGGCTGAGAAGAAGGCGGCCATAGAGCAGGCCCTTCGTGAAAAGCACAAGGCCAGGGTTATTGAAGTTCAGCAAGAGCTCCAAGAGGCCGTGAAGAAGTGCGAGACCTTGGAGCAGAGTTTAACGGAGAAAGAATCCGAACTCACCAAGGCTTCTCAAGCCGCACACGATGCCCGGGGCGAAGCCCAAGGCGCCCTTCAGGAAATCCAGGAGGCCAGAAAGATCGCGCCGGGTAAGGCTTTTTCTATGCAAAGCAAATATTTGAAGGAAGAAAATCATGTTACTAATCCGAATTCGGATTTCTCCAGGGGTGTTTGCGGAACTGCCATGCAGCGTATCTGATGCCGCACAATTCTACCGAGCCGAAGAAAGGAGCTCTACGGAGAAGCTGTTCTGGTCGCAATATTTGGCGCCAGAGCATCTAGTGCCCTTTGTCGATCAACTGAAACAACTGATCGAGCTGCATAGGGCGGCCGAACTAGCCATGAAGGATTTAATTATCCGGCTATAGCCCGCTGATAACCCACAAGTATAGGGGATAATTGTAGCCTCTTTCGATAAGTAAGAGTGTCGAACCCAACGAGGCGCTAAAGGTAGAACAAATATTCTCTCAAGCCCTATCTGCCATTGATACGACTCTACGCACGCTTAGTGTTCGCTTTACCTAGAACAAGTATGAAACTAGAAGTACTTTGTAGGTGTTGTTGGATAGGCTTGCAAGATAATAAAGAACACGTAAATAAAAAGTAGGGCCTGTTTAGATAAAGAAGCAATAAAGTAAATATAGCGAGTGTGGAAAAGTGGTGGTAGGAGTTGTGAAATTGTCCCTAAGCAATTGACTACTTTACTAGACCGGTACCAAGTTTTATGTGGGAGAGGCATAAGCTAACATACTTTCTCTTCTTGGATCATATGCACTTATGATTGGAATTCTAGCAAGCATCCGCAACTACTAAATATCATTAAGGTAAAACCCAACCATAGCATTAAAGCATGAAGTCCCCTTTATCCCATACGCCACAACCTCCCTTACTCGGGTTTATGCTTCTGTCACTCAAGCAACCCACTATAAGCGAATCATGAACGTATTGCAACACCCTACAGCGGGAATCCCTCACGCTTGCGCGACACGGAGGGCACAATAGGACAGCAACATAACCACAAGAAAATTAAACCAATCATAGCAATTCATCAATCACCGATAGGACAATGAAAATCTACTCAGACATCATAGGATGGCAACACATCATTGGATAATAATATGAAGCATAAAGCACCATGTTCAAGTAGAGGCTACAACAGGTTGCGGGAGAGTGGACCGCTGAATATAGATGGGGGAAGGTGATGGAGATGTTGGTGAAGATGGCGGAGGTGTTGGTGTAGATCGCGGTGATGATGATGGCCCCCGGCAGCGCTCCAGCGCCACCGGAAGCAAGGGGGGGAGAGCCCCCCTTCTTCTTCTTCTTCCTTGACCTTCTCCCTAGATGGGAGAAGGGTTTCCCTTCTGGTCCTTGGCTCCCATGGCATGGGAGGGGCGAGAGCCCCTCCAAGATTGGATCTATCTCTCTGTCTCTCTCTATTTTCTGCATTCTCTGATTCTGCCCTGGCACCGTTTCTTTTATATCCCGAGATCCGTAACTCCGATTGGGGTGAATCTTTCGCCCAGATTTTTCTCATAAAATTAGCTTTCTTGCGGCAAAAGAAGAGCGTCAACCGCCTTATGGGGTGCCCACGAGGGTCTAGGGCGCGCCCCCTGCCTCGTGGCCCCCTCGGGCACCGTCTCGCATTGATTCTTCCTCCCAAAAATCACAAATATTCCAAAATAATTCTCCGTGTGTTTTTATCCCGTTTGGACTCCGTTTGATATTGGGTTTCTGCGAAACATAAAACATGCAACAAACAGGAACTGGCACTGGGCACTGGATCAATATGTTAGTCCCAAAAATAGTATAAAAAGTTGCCAAAAGTATATGAAAGTTGAATAATATTAGCATGGAACAATCAAAAATTAGAGATACGACGGAGACGTATCACCCGCCGAGGCGATTCCCAACAGCTACTTTGGGCTCGTGAAGCGGCTTGTAAGTGCCTGCCCTCGACTTGAAGTCATCAAGCGGTCGGTCTGTATGGAAGGTGCGCGAATGGCCTTCGCCCGCGCCAAGGTGCACTAGCGAAGATGGATGCCGAAAAGCTGATGAGCGAAGGACCGCCTGCGGGGAAGGAGCACCGCAAGCCCGAGTTATATTATGACAGTGTCTTGAAGGGATCCCGCCTTGTGGCGGATCAATGTGCCAAGGATATTATATTCCCATGAATACATTCACATTATCCTTTGTAATGTTGAACAAGGTCGTTTATATAATATAATGCCTGTTATTTGGAAAATTTTACCTCCTGTGCAGCCGTTTTATATATTAATCCTAAGAGTTGGCCAGTCGTCGGCTTCTGGCCCCACCTAGGAAGTACGGGGGTGTTCGGGATAAACCTGAACACTCTTTACCCCAATTTTGGGTCCTTGAAAGAGGTGTTCAGCGCAACGAACCAGGCAATCGGACTATAAGGCTTTATCACCCTCGCTTAGCCATAGGAGTTTGACAAAAGAAAGGTAGGCGCAACCCCTGGTGTTCGGAAGACCGCACTAGGGGCTCTATAAGCACCTGATCGGAAGGAAAAAGCCGATCTGTCGCATGCTGCATTAGTTATCGCATAATGCGGAAGAAATCCTTAAAGATTCTGTAACCTCTCGAACAGCCGACCAGCTCTCGCTGCATCATGACAGTCAGTTTTCGGCTTTCTCTACTGAGGTGCTCATCCGGAAGAACCGGGACACAATCGCGGTAGTTCTCCCTTCACTACCCTAGCCGATATAGCAGAACGTAGGGTAGCAAGCACAGGAGCCGGGCAACCCAATTATTGACCCAAGACATGATTCGGAGCCGATGCATATAATGCTATAAGTTTGGGGTGCCGAACGACCGTGAGGGTGTTCGGACTTTGTTGCCGTATTATGGGTACAACGAGGCCCCTGGCATATTAAGGCGTACCGTGGTGCACGGCTGCTACTTGACAAAAAATATCAATAAGAAAGAACGGCAAGTAAGCGTCATATAAAGCCGCATGTTGTAATTAAATAATAACAAGTAGTGCGATAAAAAGAAATATGACTTCGGAACCTGCTGAGACCAGGGGGCTGTGTGCAGATCCGGGTAGTAATCAGATGCTCATCAAGGGGAATATCTAAGGATTCCCTTACGCGTTCAAGTTGTTTCCCTCCTTGGTATGTTCGTCCCTTCATGGGTCCGGTCACCAGGTTGCCAGTGATGGCCTAGAAAAAAGCGGACATGCAAAGAAAATGCAAAAAATGTTTGTGTGCCACGGAGTGGTTAAGCCGCACTATGGGGCCTAACCTAGCTTTGCCTCCGCCTATCGCTGAAGTGGTTAATTGAGCTCTTGACGAGCTGGGCTATCCTGCCGCGGAGTAGTTCAGACTCTTTTGACGGTGTCCGGGAGCCTGGCTGTCGAATGAAGGTTCGACTGAAAAATGCCACTCTGCGCTTCTACTGCTAAGGCGGCGGTGTGCTCTTCGATGCGGAGGGAGCGTTCGGCTTTGCCATTAACTGTTATGACACCATGTGGGCCGGACATCTTAAGCTTAAGATAAGCGTAGTGTGGCACCGCGTTTAATCGAGCAAACACGGTTCATCCGAGCAGTGCGTGATAGCTGTTGCGAAAAGGGACGATATCAAAGATAACTCTTCGTTGCGGTAATTATACGGCGGTCCGAAGACTACTTCCAGAGTGATGGAGCCTGTACAGCAGGACTCAAGGCCTGGTATGACACCTTTAAAGGTGGTTTTGGTGGGTTTGATCTTTGACAGATCGATGCCCATCTTGCGCACTGTATCCTGATAAAGCAGGTTCAGACTGCTGCCTCCGTCCATAAGGACTCACGTGAGGTGGAATCCGTCAATTATTGGGTCAAGGACTAGTGCGGCTGAGCCGCCCTGACGGATATTGGTCGGACGATCCTTGCGGTCAAAGGTGGATCAGGCCGGACGACCATGGGTTATATTTTGGGGCAACTAGCTCCATTGCGTAGACGTCCGTAGGTGTGCGCCTCCGCTCCCGTTTGAGAATATGGGTGGCGTGTATCATATTCACCGTTTTAATTTGCGGGGGAAACTTCTTTTGCCCTCCTGTGTTCGGTGGCCGGGGCTCCTCGTCGTCGTCATTGCTTTGCGACCCCTTCTCCTTGCTTTTGGCACTTGACTTGCCGGCTTGTTTGAAGACCCAGCATTCTCTGTTGGTATGATTGGCTGGTGTTCCTGGGGTGCCGTGGATTTGACATGGACGGTCGAGTATACGGTCCAGACTGGACATGCCCGGACTGCTTCTTTTGAATTGTTTCTTCCTTTGACCGGTCTTAGAGCCGCTGAATCCAGCATTGACGATCATGTCTTCGGCATTGTCGCCATTATTTCGACGCTTGTGTTTGCTGCATCGGGGCTTGCCGTTGTTATCTCTGGATACAGAAGTTCCAGGCTTGCTTGAGGCACTATTGCTACGGGCTAGCCAGCTGTCTTCGCCCGCACAGAAACGGGTCATGAGTGTCGTGAGGGCTTCCATGGACTTTGACTTCTCTTGGCCGAGGTGTCGGGCGAGCCACTCATCCCGGATGTTATGTTTAAAGGCCGCTAGGGCTTTGGCGTCTGGACAATCGATGATTTGGTTCTTTTTAGTTAAGAACCGAGTCCAGAATTTCCTGGCTGACTCTCCGGGCTGTTGGGTTATATGACTTAAGTCATCAGCGTCCGGTGGTCGCACATAAGTGCCCTGAAAGTTGTCGACGAATGCGTCTTCCAGGTTCTCCCAACTGCCAATGGAGTTTTCCGGCAGACTATTCAACCAGTGCCGAGCTGGTCCCTTGAGTTTTAGTGGGAGGTATTTGATGGCATGGAGATCATCACCGCGGGCCATGTGAATGTGGAGAAGGAAATCTTCAATCCATATCGCGAGGTCTGTTATCCCATCATATGGTTCGATATTTACGGGTTTAAACCCTTCTAGGAATGCTCCATTACTTCGTCAGTGAAGCATAGTGGGTGTGCGGCGCCTCTATACCGGGCTACACCGCGGCGCAGTTCGGATGAATGTGGTCTGCTGTATTCGGCCTCGACGGATTTGTATTCAGTATATCCGGCGTGGCAGTCATCGTCATGTTTTGGGGCGCGCCCCCGCGATCCATAGATCGATCTTGACTGTCCTGCTTTGTTTTCCAATTCGTCTGCAGGTCATGCATGTAGCCTCGGGCCTTCATGCTTTTATTTGTTCGGCGATGGGGTGCGGGCTGGTGTTCGGACTGATACACCGCTTTATCTCGGCCACGAGGTGGTCGGTCAGCCGCATCCTGTGCTGGTAGTACATATAGGCTCTAGTGCCTCGTCCTCGAATTGAGGTAACAACCTGCGCCTCGGGTAACTTTTGGTTGGGCGCTCGAGTCCGTATTCCTCGGCCGCTAGGACCTCAGTCCATCTATCAGTGAGCATATCTTGATCACCCTTAAGCTGTTGTTGTTTTTTCTTCAGGCTCTTTGCAGTGGCTGTAAGCCGGTGCTTGAAGCGCTCCTGCTCCACGGGATCCTCAGGCACCGTAAATTCTTCGTTGTCGAGGCTCACCTCGTCTTCAGAGAAGGGCATGTAATTGTCATCCTCTGAGTCTTCATTCATGGCCTGTTCATCGGGGCTAGCTTGCTCGTCCTCCCGTCCGGCCTGTTCGAAGCTTGGCTGGGCGGGATTGTTTTCGTCTTCGGCATCATCCGGAGTGCTATTGTCTCTTGTGCTGGTATCGCTGTTTCTACCCTGGCATGTTTTAGAGCGGCGCTGCTGACATCGGTGCTTCGGCTGTTTCTCAGGAGGATTATCCTCCGGTGCATCCTTTTGACCCTCGCCATTGTTCAGCGCCCTATGGGCGGTGGTTCCTGTTCTTCTCCGGCATCGTCGTCCATACCGTCGATGTCTTCGGATTCGAAATCAAGCATGTCGGTTAAGTCGTCGACAGTGGCTATTAAGTGGGTGGTGGGTGGGTAACGAATTCCTTCGTCGTCCGCTTCCCACTCAAGTCGGATATAGTTCGGCCAAGAGTCTCCCGACAAGGAGAGAGATTTTAGTGAGTTTAGCACGTCGCCCAAGGGCGAGTGCTGAAAGATGTCCGCGGAGCTGAACTCCAAGATCGGCGCCCAGTTAGATCCGATGGGCGCGGATACACGTGGTTCAGAGCCTATGGCCGAAGATGAGTCCGAGGGTCCGACGACACAGACCTCATTGAAAGTGAAATCTGTGTTCGGCTCTATCACCGTTCAGTGTGCGGCTTCCGTGGCGGGGTCCATCCTCCCATCCTCGGATGGCACGATCTGCATTGGATCTAAAGCCAGGGCAGCTGGAGGTGAGATCTCCTAAACACCATCCAATGGTAGATCTAGGTCATGCTCGTCGTGGATGTAGGGTGCACCTGCAATGGGCTCCAATCCATAAAAGATCAATTCTTCACAGATGTCGGCTGTATAGTTCTGGCTTCCAAACCTAACCTGATGGCCAGGGGCGTAGCTGTCGATCTGCTCCAGATGGCCAAGCGAGTTGGCCCGCAGTGCAAAGCCGCCGAATACAAAGATCTGTTCGGGGAGGAAAACCTCACCCTGGACCGCATCGTTGTAGGTGATTGAAGGAGCGATCAAGCATTATGGTGACGACATAGTGGAACTCTCAATGAAAGCACCAATGTCGGTGTCAAAACCGGCGGATCTCGGGTAGGGGGTCCCGAACTGTGCGTCTAAGACTAAAGGTAACAAGAGGTGGGGGACACGATGTTTACCCAGGTTCGGGCCCTCTCTGCGGAGGTAATACCCTACTTCTTGCTTGATTGATCTTGATGATATGAGTATTACAAGACTTGATCTACCACGAGATCGTAGAGTCTAAACCCTAGAAGATAGCCTATGATTATGATTGTTGTTGTCCTATGGACTAAACGCTCCGGTTTATATAGACACCGGAGGGGCTAGGGTTACACAGAGTCGGTTATGGGGAAGGGAATCTACATATCCGAATTGCCAAGCTTGCCTTCCACGCAAAGGAGAGTCCCACCTGGACACGGTACGAAGTCTTCAATCTTGTATCTTCATAGTCCAACAGTCCGGCATAAGCATATAATCCAGCTGTCCGAGGACCCCCTAGTCCAGGACTCCCTCACATGCCTGATGGGCAAGATGACCAAGACTCCGTTCTCCGGAACATTGGAGCAAGCAACCAACTTGTTGGAAATCATACATACTGATGTGTGCGGTCCAATGAGCATTGAGGCTCGCGGTGGCTATCGTTATGTTCTCACCCTCACTGATGACTTAAGTAGATATGGGTATGTCTACTTAATGAAACACAAGTCTGAGACCTTTGAAAAGTTCAAGGAATTTTAGAGTGAGGTGGAGAATCAATGTGATAGGAAAATAAAGTTCTTACGATCAGATCGTGGAGGAGAATATTTAAGTCACGAGTTTGGTACGCACTTCAGGAAATGTGGAATTGTTTCACAACTCACGCCGCCTGGAACACCTCAGTGTAATGGTGTGTCCGAACGTCGTAATTGCACTCTATTGGATATGGTGCGATCTATGATGTCTCTTACCGATTTACCGCTATCATTTTGGGGATATGCTTTAGAGAAAGCCACATTCACTTTAAATAGGGCACCACCTAAATCCATTGAGACGACACTGTATGAATTATGGTTTGGGAAGAAACCAAAGTTGTTGTTTCTAAAAGTTTGGGGATGCGATGCTTATGTCAAGAAACTTCAACCTGAAAAGCTCGAACCCAAGTCGGAGAAATGCGTCTTCATAGGATACCCTAAGGAAACCATTGGGTATACCTTCTACCTCAGATCCGAAGGCAAGATCTTTGTTGCCAAGAACGGATCCTTTCTAGAGAAAGAGTTTCTCTAGAAAGAAGTAAGTGGGAGGAAAGTAGAACTTGATGAAGTACTGCCTCTTGAACCGGGAAGTAGCATAGCTCAAGAAAATGTTTCTGAGGAGCCTGCACCGGCTAGAGAGGAAGTTAATGATGATTATCAAGGTACTTCGGATCAAGTTGCTACTGAACTTCGTAGGTCCGCAAGGACACGTTCCACACCAGAATGGTATGGCAACCCTGTCCTAGAAATCATGTTGTTAGACAACGATGAACCTTCGAACTATGAAGAAGCGATGGCGGGCCCAGATTCCAACAAATGGCTTGAAGCCATGAAATCCAAGATAGGATCCATGCATGAAAAAAAAGTATGGACTTTGACAGACTTGCCCGATGATCGGCGAGCCATAGAAAATAAATGGATCTTCAAGAAGAAGACTGACGCGGATGGTAATGTGACCATCTATAAAGCTCGGCTTGTCACTAAGGGTTATCGACAAGTTCAAGGGGTTGACTACGATGAGACCTTCTCACCCGTAGCGAAGTTGAAGTCTATCCGAATCATGTTAGCAATTGCCGCATTCTATGATTATGAGATATGGCAAATGGACGTCAAAACGGCATTCCTTAACGGTTTCCTTAAGGAAGAATTGTATATGATGCATCCGGAAGGTTTTGTCGATCCTAAGAATGCTAACAAGATATGCAAGCTCCAGCGCTCCATCTATGGGCTGGTGCAAGCATCTCGGAGTTGGAACATTCGCTTTAATGAAATGATCAAAGCGTTTGGGTTTATGCAGACTTATGGAGAAGCCTGCGTTTACAAGAAAGTGAGTGGGAGCTCTGTATAATTTCTCATATTATATGTGGATGACATACTATTAATGGGAAATGATATTGAACTTATGGAAAGCATAAAGGCGTACTTGAATAAGTGTTTTTCAATGAAGGACCTTGGAGAAGCTGCTTACATATTAGGCATCAAGATCTATAGAGATAGATCGATACGCCTCATAGGTCTTTCACAAAGCACATACCTTGATAACATATTGAAGAAGTTCAATATGGATCAGTCCAAGAAGGGGTTCTTGCCTGTATTGCAAGGTGTGAAATTGAGCTCGGCTCAAAGCCCGACCACGGCAGAAGATAGAGAAAAGATGAATGTCATCCCCTATGCCTCAGCCATATGGTCTATTATGTATGCCATGCTGTGTACCAGACCTGATGTAAACCTTGCCGTAAGTTTGGTAGGGAGGTACCAAATTAATCCCGGCATGGAACACTGGACAGTGGTCAAGAATATCCTGAAGTACCTGAAAAGGACTAAGGATATGTTTCTCGTTTATGGAGGTGACGAAGAGCTCGTCGTAAAGGGTTACGTCGATGCTAGCTTCGACACAGATCTGGATGACTCCAAGTCACAAACCGGATACGTGTATATTTTGGTGGGGCGGTCAGCTGGTGCAGTTGCAAGCAAAGCATCGTGGCGGGATCTACATGTGAAGCGGAGTACATGGCAGCCTCGGAGGCACCACATGAAGCAATCTGGATGAAGGAGTTCATTACCAACCTAGGAGTTATTCCCAATGCGTCAGGCCCGATGACTCTCTTCTGTGACAACACTAGAGCTATTGCCCTTGCCAAGGAGCCCAGGTTTCACAAGAAGACCAGACATATCAAGCGTCGCTTCAACTCCATTTGTGAAAATGTTCAAGATGGAGACATAGATATTTGTAAAGTGCATACCGATCTGAATGTCGCAGATCCGTTGACTAAACCTCTTCAACGAGCAAAACATGATCAACACCAGAACTCTATGGGTGTTCATTCATCACAATGTAACTAGATTATTGACTCTAATGCAAGTGGGAGAGTGTTGGAAATATGCCCTAGAGGCAATAATAAAATGGTTATTATTATATTTCCTTGTTCATGATAATTGTCTATTGTTCATGCTATAATTGTATTAACCGGAAACCGTAATACATGTGTGAATACATAGACCACAACATGTCCCTAGTGAGCTGATACGTCTCCGTCATATCTATAATTTTTTATTGTTCCATGCCAATATTATTCAACCTTCATATACTTTTGACAACTTTTTAAATTAGTTTTGGGACTAACATATTGATCCAGTGCCCAGTGCCAGTTCCTATTTGTTGCATGTTTTATGTTTCTCAGAAACCCAATATAAAACAAAGTCCAAATGGGATAAAAACGGATGGAGATCATTTTTGGAATATTTATGATTTTTGGGAAGAAAAACCAACGCGAGACGGTGCCCGAGGCAGGGGCACGCCCCGGGGGGCAGGCGCGCCCCTGACCCTCGTGGCACCCCGTAAGGCGGTTGACGCTCTTCTTTGTCCACAAGAAAGCTAATTTTCTATCAAAAATCTGGGCGAAGGTTTCAATCCAATCGGAGTTATGGATCTCCAGATATATAAGAAACGGTGAAAGGGCACCATAAGGGAACGCAGAAACAGAGAGAGACAGGGAGACAGATCCAATCTCGGAGGGGCTCTCGCCCCTCCCACGCCATGGGAGCCAAGGACCAGAGGGGAAACCCTTCTCCCATCTAGGGAGAAGGTCAAGGAAGAAGAAGAAGAAGGGGGGCTCTCTCCCCCTTGCTTCCGGTGGCGCTGGAACGCCCCCGGGGGCCATCACCATCACCGCGATCTACACCAACACCTCCGCCATCTTCACGAACATCTCCATGACCTTCCCCCATCTATATTCAGCGGTCCACTCTCCCACAACCCGCTGTACCCTCTACTTGAACATGGTGCTTTATGCTTCATATTATTATCCAATGATGTGTTGCCATCCTATGATGTCTGAGTAGATTTTCGTTGTCCTACCGGTGATTGATGAATTGCTATGATTGGTTTACTTTGCTTATGGTTATGTTGCTGTCCTATTGTGCCCTCCGTGTCGCGCAAGCGTGAGGGATTCCCGCTGTGGGGTGTTGCAATACGTTCATGATTCGCTTATAGTGGGTTGCTTGAGTGACAGAAACATAAACCCGAGTAAGGGGGTTGTGGCGTATGGGATAAAGGGGACTTGATACTTTAATGCTATGGTTGGGTTTTACCTTAATGATCTTTAGTAGTTCCGGATGCTTGCTAGAGTTCCAACCATAAGTGCATATGATCCAAGAAGAGAAAGTATGTTAGCTTATGCCTCTCCCACTTAAAACTTGGTACCGGTCTAGTAAAGTAGTCAATTGCTTAGGGACAATTTCACAACTCCTACCACCACTTTTCCACACTCGCTATATTTACTTTATTGCTTCTTTATCTAAACAGCCGCTAGTTTATATTTACGTGCTCTTTATTATCTTTCAAACATATCCAACAACACCTACAAAGTACTTCTAGGTTCATAGTTGTTCTAGGTAAAGCGAACGTCAAGCGTGCATAGAGTTGTATCGGTGGTCGATAGAACTTGAGGGAATATTTGTTCTACCTTTAGCTCCTCATTGGGTTCGACACTCTTACTTATCGAAAGAGGCTACAACTGATCCCCTACACTTGTGGGTTATCAAGACCTTTTTCTGATGCCGTTGCCCGGGAGTCATAGCGTGGGGTGAATATTCTCGTTTGTGCTTGTTTGCTTTATCACTAAGTATTTTTTTATTTGCTGTTCTAAGTGTTCTCTATCTTTAGTTATGGATATGGAACACGAAATACCAAAAAAAATAGGTGTACTTGCTACTCATGGAGATGGGGAACCTCCTAAAACCCTCGATGCTGGTTATGTGAAAAACATTATGTACTACTTTGATAATCCTGAGAAAACCCCATTCAATTATGTTATGGGAGACACGTTGGATCAACATGAATACTTTAGGGATTATCGTTTGACACAAAAAGGAAAACTATTATGGGATCAAATTTATATGTTGCATTGGTATGCTCGGGATCTATGCTTGAGACATGATTATACTTGTTGCTCTAGGATGAAGGCTCCACACCTTCCCTTTTCATGCAAATTTAATGATAATGAAACCTTAGCTTCTTATGCTAATGGTATATATGATTACTATGATGTGGAACAAATAGAAGAGTTTGTTGCTTTTATGGGTGCTTATGAAATTGAATATTTGTTTAAAGAGTTTGAAGATTTTGATGATTCAGTTTATAGACCTAAATTTTTTGCTATACTTAAATATTGTTATGAGAATTATGAATACAATTCCGATATTGATGCATTTATTGAGAAAGTCTCCGCTGTCCAAGAAGAGACTAATATTTTGCAGGATCATATGGAAGAAGAAATTGATGAAACTGTGAGCTCATTGGATGAAAAAGATGATGAGGAGAGCGAAGAACAAAAGGAGGAAGAGCGGTTTAGCTACTCGTGCCCACCTTCTAATGAGAGTAACTCTTAAACTCATACATTGTTTAATTTCCCTACGTGCTTATCGAAGGATGATTGCTATGATGATTGTTATGATCCCGTTGATTCTCTTGAAATGCCCCTTTTTGATGATGCTTGCTATACTTGTGGCCAAGATGCCAATATGAATTATGCTTATGGAGATGAACTTGCTATAGTTCCTTATGTTAAACATGAAATTGTTGCTATTGCACCCACGCATGATAGTCCTATTATCTTTTTGAATTCTCCAAACTACACTATATCGGAGAAGTTTGTGCTTATTAAGGATTATATTGATGGGTTGCCGTTTACCATTGCACATGATGATTTTGATAGATGTAATATGCATGTGCTTGCTGCTCCTACTTGCAATTATTATGAGAGAGGAACTATATCTCCACCTCTCTATGTTTCCAATATGATAAAATTGCAAGAAACAACTTATACTATGCATTGGCCTTTACTTGGTGTGCATGAATTGTTCTTTTATGACATGCTGATGCATAGGAAGAGAGTTAGACTTAACAATTGCTTGATATATGTTACTTTGTGCTCACTACTAAATTATAAATAATTGTTATTAAAACTGGCTTTGATATACCTTGGGATCCGGGTGGATCCATTACTTGAGCACTATATGCCTAGCTTAATGGCTTTAAAGAAAGCGCTACCAGGGAGACAACCCGGAAGTTTTAGAGAGTCATTTATTTCTGGTGAGTGCTTTTATATAGTTTAAAAACAAAAAAATAAAGGGGGAATCCAAAACGTTTCAAAAAGGAAAGTGAAAGTGAGAAAGACAAGCATTGTTGAAGTGGGAGAGCTCCATGAACTTTGTTCATGCTCACGGAAACTTTGTGAATCTTAATTACAGAAATGTTTCATCAAAAATAATTATCCCCTTGTACAATTCCATTGTATTATAAAAATAATGTGCCAAGGTTTGCCTTTAGGATGTTTACAATGCTTGTTGGTTTGTACGGTGCAGGACAGAAACTTTGGCTGTAGTGCACAATTTTACATTTTTTACTGGAATGTCAAACGGTTCTGATTCTTTATGCACTGTCTTGCTATACAAATTGTTTATTTTTTCTAATTGTGGTAGAATTTTTTGGGTCCCAAAAGTATGGTGAAGGTTCAGATTGCTACAGACTGTTCTATTTTTGACAGATTCTGTTTTTGATGCATAGTTTACTTGTTTTGATGAAACTATCAATTTATATTAGTGGTTTAAGCCATGCAAAAGTTATATTACAGTAGACACAATGCAAAAACAAAATATGAATTGGTTTGCAACAGTACCTAGAGTAGTGATTTGCTTTATTATACTAATGGATCTTACCGAGTTTTCTGTTGGAGTTTTGTGTGGATGAAGTGTTTGATCGAGGAGGTCTCGATATGAGGAAAAGGAAGAGAGGCAAGAGCTCAAGCATGGGGATGCCCAAGGCACCCCAAGTAAATATTCAAGGAGACTCAAGCGTTTAAGCTTGGGGATGCCCCGGAAAGCTGATACGTCTCCAACGCATCTATAATTTTTTATTGTTCCATGCTATTATATTACCTGTTTTGGATGTTTATGGGCTTTACTTTACACTTTTATATCATTTTTGGGACTAACCTACTAACCAGAGGCCCAACCCGAATTGCTATTTTTTTGCCTATTTCAGTGTTTCGAAGAAAAGGAATATCAAAGGGAGTCCAAACGGAATGAAACCTTCGGGAGCGATCTTTTTGGAACAAACGTGATCCAGAGGACTTGGAGTGGAAGTCAAGAAACGAGGGAGGTGGCCATGAGGGTGCCCGGTGCGCCCACTACAGGTGGGCACGCCCCCCTATCTCGTGGGCCCCTCGGGCGTCCACCGACCTACTTCTTCCTCCTCATATACCCATGTACCCCGTAAACATCAGAGGCGACCACGAAAAACAATTTCCACTGCCGTAACCTTCTGTATCCGCGAGATCCCATCTTGGAGCCTTCGTCGGCGCTCTGCCGGAGGGGGAATCGATCATGGAGGGCCTCTACATCATCTCCAAGGCCTCTCCGATGAGTTGTGAGTAGTTTACCACAGACCTTCGGGTCCATAGTTATTAACTAGATGGCTTCTTCTCTCTCTTTGGATCTCAATACCATGTTCTCCTTGATCTTCTTGGAGATCTATTCGATGTAACTCTTTTTGCGGTGTGTTTGTCGAGATCCGATGAATTGTGGGTTTATGATCAAGTTTATCTATGAGAAATATTTGAATCTCCTCTGAATTCTTTTATGTGTGATTAAGTTATCTTTGCAAGTCTCTTCGAATTATCAGTTTGGTTTGGCCTACTAGATTGATCTTTATTGCAATGGGAGAAGTGCTTAGCTTTGGGTTCAATCTTGCGGTGTCCTTTCCCAGTGATAGCAGGGGCAGCAAGGCACATATTGTATTGTTGCCATCGAGGATAAAAAGATGGGGTTTATATCATATTGCATGAGTTTATCCCTCTACATCATGTCATCTTTCTTAATGCGTTACTCTGTTCTTTATGAACTTAATACTCTAGATGCATGCTGGATAGCGGTCGATGTGTGGAGTAATAGTAGTAGATGCAGGCAGGAGTCGGTCTACTTGTCACGGACGTGATGCCTATATACATGATCATGCCTAGATAATCTCATAATTATTCGCTTTTCTATCAATTGCTCAACACTAATTTGTTCACCCACCATAATACTTATGCTATCTCGAGAGAAGCCACTGGTGAAACCTAGGGCCCCCTGGTCTATCCTTTATCATATAAGTTTTCCATTTACTTTTATTTGCATCTTTATCATATAAGTAGTCTGTCACAGGATCATGCATTACGGAACGAGTAAAGTGACTTGCAGATAACGAAATTGAACGAGGTATTGGGATACCGACGATCGAATCTCGGGCAAGTAATGTACCGATTGACAAAGGGAATTATATACGGGATTGATTGAATCCCCGACATTGTGGTTATCCGATGAGATCATCGTGGAACATGTGGGAGCAAACATGGGTATCCAGATCCCGTTGTTGGTTATTGGCCGGAGATCTGTCTCGGTCATGTCTGCATGATTCCCGAACCCGTAGGGTCTACACACTTAAGGTTCGGTGACACTAGAGTTGATATGTGAATTAGTATGCAATTACCGAATGTTGCTCGGAGTCCCATATGAGATCCCGGACGTCACGAGGAGTTCCAGAATGGTCCGGAGGTAAAGATTTATATATGGGAAGTCCAGTTTCAGTCACCGGAATAATTTCGGGGTTTACCGGTATTGTACCGGGGCCACCGGAAGGTGTCCCGGGGTCCACTGGGTGGGTCCACCTGCCACGGGGGACTAAATGGGCTGAACAAGGATGGAAACCAGCCCCTAGTGGGCAGGTGCGCCCCCAAAGGGCCCAAGGCACCTAGGGTTGAAAACCTTAGGGGGTGGGGGCGCCTCCCACCAACTTGGGTGGCAAGTCCCCCCCCCTTGGCCGTTGCCCCCCTAGATGAGATATAAGGGGGCCGGCCCCCTCTCCCCTTCGCCTATAAATAGTGGGGGGTGGGAGGGCTGCCATACCCTTCCCCTGGCGCAACCCTCCCCCTCTCCAACTCCATCTCCTCCTCCGTAGTGCTTGGTGAAGCCCTTCCGGAGAACTACAAGCTCCACCACCACACCGTCGTGCTACCGGAGCTCTCCCTGAACTTCTCCTCTCCCCTTGCTGGATCAAGAAGGAGGATACGTCCCCGGGTTGTACGTGTGTTGAACGCGGAGGCGCCATCCGTTCGGTGTTAGATCGGATCTTCCGCGATTTGAATCGCCGCGAGTACGACTCCCTCATCCGTGTTCTAGTGACGCTTCTGCTTAGCAATCTTCAAAGTATGAAGATGCTCGTCCTCTCTCTCTCTCTCTTATTGCTAGAATCTCCATAGATTGATCTTGGTGATGCGTAGAAAATTTTGAATTTCTTCTACGTTCCCCGACAATGAGTTCCGGCAGTATGACGAGGTGGTGACGGTGGTGGTGAAAACTATTTCCGCAGGGCTTCGCCAAGCAGAACGGTTTAGAGCAGAGGATGAACTAGAGGGATAGGGGGCGCTCGCACATGACTTTAGGGATTCGTGGTGTGTGGCGTCCCCTCTCCTCCTCCCATATATATTGTTGGAGGGGAGGGGAGGCAGCCCTAGGCACACCCCAAGGGGGCCGGCGACCGCCCTAGGGCGCCCCCTTTCCTTCTTGACGCGTGGGGGAAAGCAAAGGGGGGCGGCTGCCTTATGGCGCCTCCCCTTCCTTCTCCCTTGCGTGAAGAAAGGCAGGAGGGGGCAGCCCCTCCTCTTTCCTTCCCTAAAGCCGGCGGCTAGGAGGTGGGCATGCCAGCCCCCTTGTGGGCTGGTCTGCTCCCTCCTTTTGGCCCGTTAGGCCCAACAACACCCCGTTGCCTTCCGGAACCCTTCTAGTGATATGATAATTATCCGGTGCATTCTGAAACTCTTTCGGAGACCAAATATTATCATCCTACATATCAATCTTTACCTGCGGACCATTCCGGAGCTCCTCGTCCTGTCTGTAATCTCACCTGGTACTCCGAACAACATTCAGTCACCAACATTCATAACTCATATAGTACTATATCGTCAACGAACATTAAGCGTGCGGACCCTACGGGTTCGAGAATGATACAGACATGACCTAGACCACTACAAAAAAATACACTTCTGTGATGATACGTGTTTGTCACAGTAGTTCACATTTTCTGTCATGCATGTACATCCATGACGATTTTATGATAGAATCAAGATAGTCATACTTGTGCAATCGTAGAAGTGTTTAATGACATTACCAAATTTATCATCATGGAAGTGTCCACTTCCATGATAATAAATCGCGCGTCACAAAAGTGCTTTCATCAAGGGTGACCAACACGTGGCATCCACCGTAACGGGTCGCCTTTAAGCTATCGGGTTCCAGTTTGGATCTGATAACCCGTTAACAGCCCGGACCAATAGGGATTTTCCACGTGTAAAATTCTCAATGGCCAGAGGAACCACGTGTCGGCTCACCGTTGGGACAGATGTCATCCACTCATTGGACTCAAAGGCGCCTATGATTCGTCGACATGTGGCAGGGCCCAACAGAGGCCCATATAGGTTAAAAAGGTCGGCCTAGTCAAAGGCTCGTAGTATTTACTCAGGTACTAGTGGGCCAGCCCAATAACGGCCTGTTTAAACATGGCCCATTTACGGCCCGAAGCCAGATCTGGCCTGTTAATTGTTTGCCGAATATTTGGGCCTAGTTACTGCCGAGTGACATTTCGGCATGTTAGAGGCCTGATGTAGACATGGGCCCATTTCAGCCTGGTGTGTCTGTCGGCCTGGGAATGGCCCGTGCTGCCCATGTGCCATATATGGTCCGATGCGATATCCGGCCCTCTAACGGCCCGTGATAAAGGTGGCAACAGTTCAGCCCAACGTGACTTTCGTCCTGTTAAAGGCCTGTCGTATAATTTGGCCCGTTGATGAATGTACTAAGCTTTCGGCATCTTAAAGGCCCATGATATCAGTGGGCCAACTAAGGCCCGATATATGTTCCGGCCTGGTAATGGCCCGTCATATAACTGGGCCAAAAAAGGCTCGGTCTACATTTCAGCCTGCTGAAGGCCCGTCGACGACTAGTGAAAATTGAGGCCCAACATGCATTTCGGCCTGCTAAAGGCCCATGGTTTGTTCTAGGCCATATCAGGCCAACAAAACATTCAACCTGTTAATAGCCCAAAGATACATGGGCCCAACTAAGCACTGGGTCCACTAAAGGCCCAACTAAACTTTGGGTCGAATATAGGCTCGTGTAAGTTATGGGCCTGGTGCAAAATGTGAAGGCCCCAATGGCCTTTCAGGCCCAAGAAAGTTGCAGGCCGGCCCAATTGTGGCCCACTAAAAAGTAGGCCTGTTAGAGTCGAATGTTTCGTCCCGGTCGACTACATCAGATTTTTTTTTCAGATAGCGAATGATGGCAGTAACTAGTAGGAATTAAGAACAAACCTACTCTATACAATAAAGAAATTACGACATAGTAACTTAGAATAAACCTACACTATACAATAAAGGATTTATGGTATATTACATCCACTGGGCATCGAAGTTCACCACCAGTGATCATAAAGCGCAACAAAGAAGCAGATTACAAAAACTGGGCACCATTGCAGTGTAACAAAATAATACTGAACCAAGACCACTTCCAAGACAGTTCAAGAAAGGTTAGCCTTTGCATGGGAACTGCTGCGCAAGCTGCTGAGCAAGGCTGTGAGACCAGCCTAGCATGTCGGTTATAGCTTCCAGGTGTAGCTCAGTAGCTGTTTAACAATGAGGTTCTCGTTGGTGTTCTCCGCAATCTTTCTTAGAGATAGGACTTCAAGTCAAAGTTGAGTTGCAGAATGCCTTTCTACTAGAACTTGGAACTGAAGAAGTTGAACTGATTCAGACAGTGAATTCTGTGAGCTTGTCCGACTGCTAGTCTCAAGTAACTTGAACACTGCATCAAGACAAGACTTTGGGGTTGTCTCGCTATCTTCAAGATGTTTTGCCTTCTTTGCTGCAATATATGTTGGGTTTGTCTCACAACCTTCTGCAGACTTGTGCATGCTATCAGGCATATCACCCTGAAACAAGCAGAGAGATGACATGTTTTGCACATTTATAAACAAAGATGATAATTGTGCTGTCAATTCCATCCAATGTCAAATTACAAAATAAAGAGTAAGTTCAAAATATCAATAGCATTATTTGGCATTGTTCATAATGCGGGGAGCTTCACCACACTATTGGATTACCATGTCAATATAACAAGCATAGATGAAGGGCAAACACAATCATTGTATCTATTTTGGTTAATGTGCATGGCATGTTGTTCATATCATCAGCCACATTGATACGTCTTCATCGTATCTATAATTTTTGATTGTTTGATGCCAATATTATACAACTTTCACATATTTTTGGCAACTTTTTATATGATTTATTGGACTAACCTATTGATCCAATGCCCAGTGCCAGTTCCTGTTTGTTGCATGTTTTTTGTTTTGCAGAAAATCCATATCAAACAAAGTCCAAACGCGATAAAAATTTATGGATAATTATTTTGGAATATTTATGATTTTTTGGAGGTGGAATCAACGCAAATGGGGTCCCACAGTGCCCACAACCCACCAAGGCGCGCCACCAGGGCCCAGGCGCGCCCTGGTGTCTTGTGCCCTCCTCGAACGTCGGTTGAGGCCCTTCTTCTGGCGCAAGAAAGATAATTTATGGGGAAAAAATCGTGTAAAAATTTCAGCGCAATCGGAGTTACGGATCTCCGGGAATTTAAGAAACCGTGAAGGGGCCAGATCTGGGGAACGCGAAACAGAAGAGAACAGAGAGGGATCCAGTCTTGGAGGGGCTCCCGCCCCTCCGCCACCATGGAGGCCATGTACCAGAGGGGGAACTCTCCTCACATCTAGGGGGAGGCCAAGGAAGAAGAATAAGGAGGGGGGCTCTCTCCTCCTCTCTCCCGGTGGCGCCAGAACGCCTCCGGGGCAAGGATCGTGAGGGTAATCTACATCAACAATCTTGCTACCGTCAACACCAAATTTCTTCCCCTCTATGCAGCAGTGTAACACCCCTTCTCCCCACTGTAATCTCTACTTAAACATGGTGATCAACTCCATATATTATTTCCCAATGATATTTGGCTATCCTATGATGTTTTAGTAGATCCGTTTTGTCTTGTGGGTTAATCGTGATCTTGGTTGGTATGATTGTATATTTTATTTATGGTGTTGTCCTACGGTGCCCTCCATCTCGCACAAACATGAGGGGTCTCTGCTGTAGGGTGTTGCAATACGTTCATGATTCACTTATGGTGGGTTGCGAGAGTGACAAAAGCTTAAACCCGAGTAGGTGGGTTGTTGCATATGGGATAGAGAGGACTTGATACTTAATGCTATGGTTGGGTTTCACGACCTTAATGATCTTTAGTAGTTGCGGATGCTTGCTAGAGTTCCAATCATAAGTGCATATGATTCAAGTAGAGAAAGTATGTTAGCTCATGCCTCTCCCTCATATAAAATTACAAGAATGATTACCGATACTTGTTATTGATTGCCTAGGGACAAATGACCTTCTTGTTGACAAAAGCTATCTACTTTTATTACCTTGCAATTTATTCGTAGTTTTATTCTCACAAAGTACTCTTAGTTTTATTCTTGCAAAATAGTTTCATACTTGTTTTCGGTAAAGCAAACTTCAAGTGTGCGTAGAGTTGTATCGGTGGTTGATAGAACTTGAGGGAATATTTGTTCTGCCTTTAGCTCCTCATTGGGTTCGGCACTCTTATTTATCGAAGAAGACTACAAATGATCCCCTATACTTGTGGGTTATCAAGACCTTTTTCTGGCGCCGTTGCCGGGGAGCAATAGCGTGGGGTGAATATTCTCGTGTATGCTTGTTTGCTTTATTACTAAGTAGTTTTTATTTCTTGTTCTAAGTCTTTCTCTATCTTTAGTTATGGATACGGAACACGAAATACCAAAAAAATTAGTTGTACTTGCTACTCATGGAGATGGGGAGCCACATAAAACCCTCGATGCTTGTTATGTAAAAGATATTATGCACTACTTTGATAATCCTGAGAAAACCCATTCAACTATATAATGGGAGTAACGTTGGATCAATGTGAATACTTTAGGGATTATTGCTTGACTCATAAAGGGAAATTGTTATGCTTGAGATATGATTATACTAATTGCTCTATGATGAACGCTCCGCATCTTCCCTTTTCATGCAAATTTAATGATAATGAAACCTTGGCTTCTTATGCTAATGGTATATATGATTACTATGATGTGGAACGAATAGAAGGATTTTTTGATTTTAGGGGTGCTTATGAAATTGAATCTTTGTTTGATAAGTTTGAAGATTTTGATGATTTAGTTTATAGACCTGAAAATTTTGCTATCCTTAAATATTGCCATGATAATTATAAATGCAATTACGATATTGATATATTTATGGAGAGAATGTCTGCTGCATTGGAGGAGACTAATATTTTGCAGGAGTCTATGGAAGAAGAAATTGATGAAACTATGAGCTCATTGGATGAAAAAGATGATGAGGAGAGTGAAAAACAAAAGGAGGAAGAGCAGATTAGCTAGCCGTGCCCATATTCTAATGAGAGTAACTCTTCAACTCATACATTATTTAATTTCCCTTCATGATTACCGAAGGATGAATGCTATGATAATTGCTATGATCCCATTGATTCTTTTGAAAAATTCCTTTTTGATGAACTTGATGCTTGCTATGCTTGTGGCCAAGATGCCAATTTGAATTATGCTTATGGAGATGAACATGCTATTGTTCCTTATGTTAAACATGAAATTGTTGCTATTACACCCACACATGATAGTCCTATTATATGTTTGAATTCTCCAAACTACACTATATCAGAGAAGTTTGCACTTATTAAGGATTATATTGATGGGTTGCCTTTTACCATTGCACATGATAATTTTGATGAATGTAATATGCATGTGCTTGCTGCTCCTACTTGCAATTATTATGAGAGAGGAACTACGTCTTCGCCTTTCTATGTTTCCAACATGATAAAATTGCAAGAAACTGCTTATGCTATGTATTGGCATTTACTTGATGTGCATGGATTGTTCTTGTATGACATGCCGATGCATAGGAAGAGAGTTAGACTTTGTAATTGCTTGATATATGTTTCTTTTTGCTCATTACTAAATGCCAAATCATTGCTAATTAAAACTGGCTTTGATATACCTTGGGATCTGGGTGGATTCATTACTTGAGCACTCTATGCCTAGCTTAATGGCTTTAAAGAAAGCGCTGCCAGGGAGACAACCCGGAAGTTTTAGAGAGTCATTTATTTCTGTTGAGTGCTTTTATTATAGTTTAAAAACAAAAAAATATAGATGGGAACTTAAAACTTCACAAAAAGAAAAGCGAAAGTGAGAGAGACGAGCATTGTGAAAGTGGGGGCGTGCCTTGAACTTTGTTCATGCCCATGGAAACTTTGTGAATCTTGAATTACAAAAACTTTTCAACAAAAATAATTATACCCTTGTACAAATCCATTGTACTATAAAAACAATGTGCCAAGATTTGCCTGTAGGATGATTAGATTGCTTGGTTGTATGTGCGGTACAGAAACAGAAACTTTGGCTGTAGCGCGTGAATTTTCTTTTTTTTACTGAAAAGTCAAACATTTCTGAAACTTTTTGCACAATCTTGCTATACAAATTGTTTATTTCGTCCTTATTTTTCAGAATTTTTGGAGTTACAGAAGTATGGTAGATGTTCAGATTTCTACAAACTGTCTTGTTTAAGACATATTCTGTTTTTGATGCATTATTTTGCTTGTTTTGATGAAACTATCGATTCTATCGGTGGTATATGCCATCAAAAAGTTATATTGTAGTAGCTACAATGCAAAAACAAAATATGAATTGGTTTGCAACAGTACTTAGAGTAGTGATTTGCTTCATTATACTAACGGATCTTACTGAGCTTTTTGTTGAGTTTTGTGTGGATGAAGTGATCAAAGATCGAGGAGGTTTCGATATGAGGAGAAGGAGGAGAAACAAGAGCTCAAGCTTGGGGATGCCCAAGGCACCCCAAGTAGATATTCAAGGAGACTCAAGCGTCTAAGCTTGGGGATGCCCCGGAAGGCATCCCATTTTTTTCAACAAGTATCGGTATGTTTTCGTCTTCGTTTCATTCACGTGATATGTGCAAATCTTGGAGCATATTTTGTGTTTATTTTTCACTTTTATTTTATGCAACATGCTGGTATGAGATAGTCCATGGTTGATTTACAGAATTCTCATTGCACTTCACTTATATCTCTTGAGTGTGGCTTTACAGAATGCTTCACGTGCTTCTCTTATATCATTTGAAGTTTGGATTGCCTATTTCTCTTCACATAGAAAACCATTATTTGTAGAATGCTCATCCGCTTCACTTATATTTTTTAGAGCATGATCTTTTGTATAAAGAAATAAACTCGCATGCTTCACTTATATCTATTTAGAGAGTCAACAGGAATTGGTCATTTGCATGGTTAGTTATAAAATCCTACATAAAACTTATGGATCGCTGAATATGATATGTTTGATTCCTTGCAATAGTTTTGCGATATAAATATGGAATATGTGGGAGGTTACGGTTATGGTCAGTAAGAATATTGGTGTTAAGGTTTGTGATTCCCTAAGCATGCACGTATAGTCTCTCGTTATGCTATGAAGTTGGAGCATGATTTATTATTGATTGTCTTCCTTATGAGTGGCGATCGGGGACGAGCGATGGTCTTTTCCTACCAATCTATCCCCCTAGGGGCATGTGTAGTAGTACTTTGCTTTGAGGGCTAATAAACTTTCGCAATAAGTATATGAGTTTTTTATGGTTAATGTGGGTCCATGAATTATACGCACTCTTACCTTTCCGCAATTTGCTAGCCTCTACGGTACCGTGCATTGCCCTTCCTTACCTCGAGAGTCGGTGCAAACTTCATAGGTGCATCCAAACCCCGTGATATGATACACACTCTATCACATATAGGCCTTATTATATCTTCCTCAAAACAGCCACCATACCTACCTATTATGGCCTTTCCATAGCCATTCCAAGATATATTGCCATGCAACTTCCACCGCTTCTGTTTCGATGACTTGAGCATTCACTGTCATATTGCTTTGCATGATCATGTAATTGACATAGTATTTGTGGCTCAGCCACCCTTCATCATTTTTCATACATGTTACGCTAGATCATTGCACATCCTGGTATTGCCATAGGCATTCATATAGAGTCATATTTTTGTTATAGGTATCGAGTTTTAATATTGAGTTATAAGTAAATAGAAGTGTGATGATCATCATTATTCATTTTTAGAGCATTGCCCCAGCGAGGAAAGGATGATGGAGACTATGATTCCCCCACAAGTTGGGATGAGACTCCGGACAATGAGAGAGAAAAATATATAAAAGAAAAAAAGAAAGAAAAGAAAGGAAAAAGAAAAGGAAGAAAAAAAGGAAAAAAGAGAGAAGGGGCATGCTAGTTCCACACTTTTGCTTCAAAGTAGCACGATGTTTTTCATATGGAGAGTCTCCTATGTTGTCACTTTCATATACTAGTGGGAATTTTTCATTATAGGATTAGATGCACACCCACTTAGTTTTCATATTGAGCTTTCATACACTCATAGCTCTTAGTGCATTTGTTGCATGGCAATCCCTACTGCTCGCATTGATATCAATTGATGGGCATCTCCATAGCCCGTTGGTTAGCCGCGTCGATGTGAGACTTTGTTACCTTTTTGCCTTCTCTATAATTACCCCTATCATCATACTCTATTCCACCCATAGTGCTATATCCATGGCTTGCGCTCATGTATTGCATGAGGGTTGAAAAAGCTGAAGCACGTTAAAAAGTATGAACCAATTGCTCGGCTTGTCATCGGGGTTGTGCATGATAAATACTTTGTGTTAAGAAGATAGAGCATGACAAGACTATATGATTTTGTAGGGATAGCTTTCTTTAGCGTTGATATTTTGAAAACATGATTGTTTGTTGGGATGCCTGAGTATTGATGTCTTTTGTCAAATTATAGACTATTGCTTTGAATCACTCATGTCTTAATATTCATGCCACAATTATATATATGATCAAGTATTCAAGGTAGCATTCCACATAAAAAATTAACTTTTTTTACCATTTACCTACTCGACGAGCAGGAATTAAGCTTGGGGATGCTGATACACCTCCGTCGTATATATAATTTTTGATTGTTTCATGCCAATATTATACATCTTTCATATATTTTTGGCAACTTTTTATATGATTTATTGGACTAACCTATTGATCCAGTGCCCAGTGCCAGTTCCTGTTTGTTGCATGTTTTTTGTTTCGCAGAAAATCCATATCAAACAAAGTCCAAATGCGATAAAAATTTACGAGGAATTATTTTGTAATATTTATGATTTTTGGGAGGTGGAATCAACGCAAATGAGGGCCCATAGTGCCCACAACCCACCTGGGCGCGCCACCAGGGCCTAGGCGCGCCCTGGTGTCTTATGCCCTCCTTGAACATCGATTGAGGCCCTTGCTACATCTTGAGCTTGCGTTGGTTTTCCTTGAAGATGAAAGGGTGATGCAGCAATAGTAGCGTAAATATTTCCTTAGTTTTTGAGAACCAAGGTATCAATCCAGTAGGAGGCTCCTCAAAAGTCCCACGCACCTACACAAACAGACAAGAACTCGCAACCAACGCAATAAAGGGTTGTCAATCCCTTCATGGCCACTTGCGAAAGTGAGATCTGATAGAGATAATAAGATAAGATAAATATATTTTTGGTATTTTATAATATATATTGGAAAAGTAAAGATGCAAATAAAAGTAGATTGAAAGCTTATATGATAAGAGATAGACCCGATGGCCATAGGTTTCACTAGTGGCTTCTCTCAAGATTGCATAAGTATTACGGTGGGTGAACAAATTACTGTCGAGCAATTGATAGAAAAGTGAATAATTATGAGATTATCTAGGCATGATCATGTATATAGGCATCACGTCCGTGACAAGTAGACCGACTCTTACCTGCATCTACTACTATTACTCCACACATGACCGCTATCCAGCATGCATCTAGAGTATTAAGTTCATAAAGAACAGAGTAACGCATTAAGAAAGATGACATGATGTAGAGGGATAAACTCATGCAATATGATATAAACCCCATCTTTTTATCCTCGATGTCAACAATACAATATGTGCCTTGCTGCCCCTGCTGTCATTGGGAAAGGACACCGCAAGATTGAACGCAAAGCTAAGCACTTCTCCCATTGCAATAAAGATCAATCTAGTAGGCCAAACCAAACTGATAATTCAAAGAGACTTGCAAAGATAACTTAATCACACATAAAAGAATACAGAGGAGATTGAAATATTTCTCATAGATAAACTTGATCATAAACCCACAATTCATCGGATCTCGACAAACACACCGCAAAAAGAGTTACATGGAATAGATCTCCAAGAAGATCAAGGAGAACATGGTATTGAGATCCAAAGAGAGAGAAGAAGTCATCTAGCTAATAACTATGGATCCGAAGGTCTGTGGTAAACTACTCACAACTCATCGGGGAGGCTATGGTGTTGATGTAGAAGCCCTCCGTGGTTGATTCCCCCTCCGGCGAAGCGCCGACGAAGGCTCCAAGATGGGATCTCGCGGATACAGAAGGTTACGGTGGTGGAAATAGTTTTTCATGGTCGCCTCCGATGTTCTCAGGGTACGTGGGTATATATATGAGGAAGAAGTAGGTCGGTGGACGCCCGAGGGGCCCACGAGATAGGGGGGCGTGCCTAGTAGGGGGGGCTCCACCCTCGGGGCCTCCTCGATTGCTTCTTGACTTGCACTCCAAGTCCTCTGGATCACGTTTATTGCAAAAAGATCGCTCCCGAAGGTTTCATTCTGTTTGGACTCCGTTTGGTATTCCTTTTCTTCGAAACAGTGAAATAGGCAAAAAAACAGCAATACGGGCTGGGCCTCCGGTTAGTAGGTTAGTCCCAAAAATGATATAAAAGTGTAAAGTAAAGCCCATAAACATCCAAAACAGGTAATATAATAGCATGGAACAATCAAAAATTATAGATACGTTGGAGACGTATCAAGCATCCCCAAGCTTAATTCCTGCTCGTCCTCGAGTAGGTAAATGATAAAAACAGAATTTTTGATGTGGAATGCTACCTAGCATAATTCTCAATGTAATTTTCTTTATTGTGGCATGATTGTTCAGATCCAAATGATTCAAGATAAAAGCTTATAAAACATAAAAAATAGTAATACTCGAAGCATACTAACAAATAATCATGTCCTATCAAAATAGCATAGCGAAAGAAAGCTTATCCCTACAAAATCATATAGTTAGGCCATGCTTCATTTTCATTACACAAAATACTCCCATCACGCACAACCCCGATGACGAGCCGAGCAATTGGTTCATACTTTTTAACGCGCTTTAGCTTTTTCAACTCTTACGCAATACATGAGCGCAAGCCATGGACATAACACTATGGTGGTATAAGGTGGTGGTTGTGAGAACAAAAAGGGAGAAGATAGTCTCACATCAACTAGGCGTATTAACGGGCTATGGAGATTCCCATCAATAGATATCAATGTGAGTGAGTAGGGATTGTCATGCAACGGATGCACTAGAGCTATAAATGCATGAAAGCTCAACAAAAGAAACTAAGTGGGTGTGCATCCAACTTGCTTGCTCACGAAGACCTAGGGCATTTTGAGCAAGTCCATCATTGGAATATACAAGACAAGTTCTATAATGAAAAATTCCGACTAGTATATGAAAGTGACAACACAAGAGACTCTCTATCATGAAGATCATGATGCTATTTCGAAGCACAAGTGTGGAAAAAGAGATAGTAGCATTGTCCCTTCTCTCTTTTTCTCTCATTTTTTTATTTTTTTTATTTGGCCTTTATCTTTTTTTATTTGGCCTTTCTTTTTTTATTTGGTGGGCTCTTTGGCCTCTTTTTTTAAGTCCGAAGTCTCATCCCGACTTGTGGGGGAATCATAGTCTTCATCATCCTTTCATCACTTGGGACAATGCTCTACTAATGAAGATCGTCACACTTTTATTAATTTACAACTCGAGAATTACAACTCAACACTTAGAACAAAATATGACTCTATATGAATGCCTCCAGCGGTATACCGGGATATGCAATGAAGCAAGAGTGACATGTATGAAAATTATGATGGCGGCCTTGCCACAAATACGATGTCAACTACATGATCGTGCAAAGAGCAATATGACAATGATGGAGCGTGTCATAATAACGGAACGGTGGAAAGTTGCATGGCAATATATCTCGGAATGGCTATGGGAATGCCATAATAGGTAGGTATGGTGGCTGTTTTGAGGAAGGTAAATAATGGGTGCATGATACCGGTGAAAGTTGTGCGGCACAATAGAGGCTAGCAAAGTGGAAGGGTGAGTGTGCGTATATCCATGGACTCACATTAGTCATAAAGAACTCATATACTTATTGCAAAAGTCTATTTGCCCTTGAATAAAAGTACTACTACGCATGCCCCTAGAGGGATAGATTGGTAGGAAAAGATCATTGCTCGTCCCCGACTGCCACTCATAAGGAAAACAATCAAAAGAGCACCTCATGGAACAAATTTGTCACACAACTTTTACCATACGTGCATGCTACGGGACTTGCCAACTTATACACAAGTATTTCTCAATTTCATAATTACCCACTAGCATGACTCTAACATTACCACCTTTATATCTCAAAACAATTATCAAGAATCAAATTGATCCTAGTGTTTAATGCACTTTCTATGATAGTTTTTATTATACCCAACTTGGATGCTCATCATTCTAGGACCAAATTTATAACCATAGAAAATACCATGCTGTTCTAAAAGACTCCCAAAATAATATAAGTGAAGCATGCGAGATCAAAAATTTCTTCAAAATTAAGCCAAGGCCGTGCTCTAAAAGATATAAGTGAAGTACTAGAGCAAAAACTATCTAGCTCAAAAGATATAAGTGAAGCACATAGAGTATTCTAATAAATCCTAATCAAGTGGGCTTCTCCCAAAAGGTTTGTATAGAAAGGATGATTGTGGAAAACTAAAAAGCAAAGACTAATATCATACAAGATGCTCCAAGAAAACCACATATCATGTGGCGAATAAAAATATAGCTCCAAGTAAAGTTTACCGATAAACGAAGACGAAAGAGGGGATGTCTTCCGGGGCATCCCCAAGCTTAGGCTTTTGGCTATTATTGAATATCTTGGGGTGCCTGGGCATCCCCAAGCTTAGGCTCTTACCACTTCTTATTCCATAGTCCATCAAATCTTTACCCAAAACTTGAAAACTTCACAAAACAAAACTCAACAGGAAATCTCATAAGCTCCGTTAGTGAAAGAAAGAAAAACCACCACATAAGGTACTGTAATGAACTCATTATTTATTTATATTGGTGTTAAACCTACTGTATTTCAACTTTTCTATGGTTCATACCACTTAATACTAGCCATAGATGCATCAAAATAAGCAAACAACACACGAAAAACAGAATCTGTCAAAAACAGAATAGTCTGCAGCAATCTGCAACTCTCGAATACTTATGGAACTCTAAAAATCCTAACAAAATAGGAAGTCCTGGGAAATTTGTCTGTTGATCTACAGAAAAAATAATAAACGCAAAAGCACATTTCTGTAAATTACTAAAATTATTTTCGTGCGTGTAAAGTTTCTGTTTTTCAGCAGAATCAGATTAACTATCACCATAGGTTATCCTATAGGTTCTACTTGGCACAAACACTAAATAAAACATGAAAACACATCTAAACAGAAGGTATATGCAAAATTTATTACCAAACAGAAACAAAAACAAAAACACAAATAAAATTGGGTTGCCTCCCAACTAGCGCTATCGTTTAACGCCCCTAGCTAGGCATAAAAGCGAGGATAGATCTAAGTAGTGCCATCTTTGGCACTCAATTCATAAGTAGCTCGCATGATAGATTCATAAGGTAATTTAACTTTCTTTCTTGGAAAGTGCTCCATGCCTTTCCTTAATGGAAATTGGAATATAATATTCCCTTCCTTCATATCAATAATTGCATCGTCGTTCTAAGGAAAGGTCTACCAAGAATAATAGGACAAGAAAGATTGCAATCTATATCAAGAACGATAAAATCTACGGGCACAAAATTCCTATTTGCAACAATGAGAACATCATTGATCCTTCCCATTGGCTTTTTAATGGTGGAGTCCTCAAGGTGCAAATTTAAAGAGCAATCATCAAGATCATGGAAACCTAGAATATAACATAAAGTTTTCGGAATCATGGAAACACTAGCACCCAAATCACATAAAGCATAACACTCATGATCTTTAATTTAATCTTTATAGTAGGTTCCCACTCATCATAAAGTTTTCTAGGTATAGAAACTTCCAAATTAAGCTTTTCATCAAAAGATTGCATCAAGGCATCAACAATATGTTTGGTAAAAGCTTTATTTTGACTATAAGCGTGTGGAGAATTCACAACGGATTGCAACAAGGAAATGCAATCTTCTAAAGAACAATTAACATAATTAAATTCCTTGAAATCCAAGATAGTGGGTTCAATGCTATTTAAAGTCTTGACCTCTCCAATCCCACTTTTACCAAATTTAGCATCAAAATCTAAAAACTTTGAATCATTGGGACGCCTTTTAACTAAAGTTGACTCATCTCCAGTCCCATCATTATTAAGAATCATATTGCAAAACAAAGATCTAATAGGGGACACATCAATAACTTTAAGACCTTCATCATTATTTTCACGGAAACTAGAAGACCACGCCTTTATAAAGCAATCTTTCTTAGCACGCAATCTAGCGGTTCTTTCTTTGCACTCATCAATGGAAATTATCATAGCTTTGAGAGACTCATTGATATCATGCTTAGGAGGAGTAGATCTAAGTTTTAAAGAATCAACATCAAGCGAGAGTCTATCAATGTTCCTAGCCAAATCATCAACTTTGAGCAATTTTTATTCAAGCAAGGTATTAAAATTATTTTGAGAGATCATAAATTATTTAACACTATTCTCAAAATCAGAGGGCATCTTATTAAAATTACCATAAGAATTATTGTAGGAATTTCCATAATTATTAGAGGAATTACTAGGGAATAGTCTAGGATTAAAGTTTCCTCTATGAGCATTGTTACCAAAATTATTCCTACCAACAAAATTCACATCCATAGATAAATTATTATTCTCAATCAAACTAGACAAAGGCATATCATTGGGATCAATAGGAGCACTCTTAGTAGCTAACAATTTCATAAGTTCATCCATCTTTCCACTCAAAACATTAATTTCTTCTATAGCATGCACCTTTTTACTAGTAGATCTTTCGGTGTGCCATTGAGAATAATTAGCCATAATACTATCAAGGAGTTTTGTAGCTTATCCTAAGGTGATTTACATAAACGTGCCTCCCGCGTCCGAATCTAAAAGATTTCTAGAAGAAAAATTCAATCCGGCATAAAAAATTTGTATGATCATCCATAAATTCAAACCATGAGTAGGGCAATTGCGAATCATCAATTTCATTCTTTCCTGAGATTGGGTAACATGCTCATGATCAAGTTGTTTAAAATTCATAATACCGTTCCTAAGAGTGATGATCTTAGCGGGAGGAAAAATACTTAGAGATAAAAGCATCTTTGCACTTGTTCCATGAATCAATACTATTCTTAGGCAAAGATGAAAACCAAACTTTAGCACGATCTCTAAGTGAAAACGGAAATAACTTCAATTTCACAATATCATTATCCGTATCTTTCTTCTTTTGCATCTCACACAAATCGACAAAGTTGTTTAGATGGGTAGCGGCATCTTCACTAGGAAGGTCGGAGAATTGATCTTTCATAACAAGATTTAGCAAAGCAGTATTGATTTCACAAGACTCAACATCATTAAGAGGAGCAATCGGAGTGCTAAGGAAATCATTATTATTGGTATTGGAGAAATCACACAATTTGGTATTATCTTGCGCCATCGCAACAAGTAATCCAACACACAAGCAAACATAAAGGCAAACGAAAGAGAGAGGAGATTGGGAAAGGGAGGGTGAACAAAACATCAAAGGTGAAGTGGGGGAGAGGAAAACGAGAGGCAAATGGCAAATAATGTAAATGCGAGGGAGATGAGTTTGTGATGGGTACTTGGTATGTCTTGACTTGAGCGAAGACCTCCCCGACAACGGCGCCAGAAATCATTTTTGCTACATATTGAGCTTGCGTTCGTTTTCCTTGAAGAGAAATGGCTGATGCAGCAATAATAGCGTAAGTATTTCCCTCAGTTTTTGTGAACCAAGGTATCAATACAGTAGGAGGCTCCTCAAAAGTCCCACGCACCTACACAAACAAACAAGAACTCACAACCAACACAATAAAGGGGTTGTCAATCCCTTCACGGCCACTTGCGAAAGTGAGATCTGATAGAGATAATAAGATAAGATAAATATATTTTTGGTATTTTATAATATAGATTGGAAAAGTAAAGATGCAAATAAAAGTAGATTGAAAGCTTATATGATAAGAGATAGACCCGGGGGCCATAGGTTTCACTAGTGGCTCACTCAAGATAGCATAAGTATTACGGTGGGTGAACAAATTACTGTCGAGCAATTGATAGAAAAGCGAATAATTATGAGATTATCTGGGCATGATCATGTATATAGGCATCACGTCCGTGACAAGTAGACCGACTCCTGCTGCATCTGCTACTATTACTCCACACATCGATCGCTATCCAGCATGCATCTAGAGTATTAAGTTCATAAAGAACAGAGTAACACATTGTGACGCCCGGGTAATCATGCTACAGTAATCTCACGTTAATGGTGCCACGTCACCTCTGTCACTGTAGTTAATCTCGGGTTAATTCGAAACCGCTTCAAAATTCAAACTCAAATTAATGTCAACAATAAAAGTTTTCAAAAGTTGAAACAAAAATGTTCGGTGGGTGCCGGATATTACAAGGGTAACTATAATAAAGCAAACACATTTTTATAAAATGCCTAAATGATTTAAATTGAAATAAAACAGAAAAGAAAAGAAATAAAAGAAAAGACATTACAAAAAAAAGGAGAAAGCCCCCCCGGCCCCTTGGGCTTCGGCCCACCAGGCCGCCGACTGGCCCACCGGCCCAACCGGCCACCCTCCCACCACTTCCTTATCCACTCCCTCCCCCCAAACCCTAACCGTCACACCCCCCACACTCCCCGAAAATATCCCCCTCTCCCCCGATTTGGATCGGGATCGAGGAGGAGGTCGTCGACGCCGACACCCCACGCCCGGATTCCGTCGCCCCGCCGGCCGTCGCTGGCGCTCCCCCACCGGTCTGCCTCCTCTATGTCGTCGTCCCCGTCACCCCCTCGACCACCGCTGCCCAGTCCCTACACTGCCGGTGAGGCCCCAGCCTCTCCCCTCTTCCTCTCCCTGTGTTGGACGTCGCCATGCCCGCCGTCCCCTGTGCGCGTTCACCGCGCCGTGCCCGCGCACCGCACCCGCCCGTGGCCTGGCCTCTCCTCTGCCAGTCCCGCCATCGACTAGCACCGTAGCTCCGCTCCCCGACTCCTTCAGCCTCCCTGCTGCCGGCCCGCGCCCGTGGACCCTTCCCCTTGCTCGCCGCAGCTCCGGCACGGCTCTACCCGCGCCACCTTGTCCGTGTCATGCTCGCCGCCCCGACGCCGACTCGCCGTCGCCCCGCAACTTTGGCCCTCCCCGAGCACTCTCTTGCACCTCTACAGGGCCCGGTGAGGCCCCCATCCTTCATCCTCCCCCTCTCGTCCCCCCCCCCCTCGAGCTCACCACACCGCACCATCCGCATCG